>NC_142034.1:81868577-82176866 GCF_982192425.1 Myodes glareolus
AGACCAGCCTGACCTCGAACTCATGGAGATCTGCCTGCCCCTACACCCTAAATGCTAGAATTAAAGGCAGGGACAGCCATCACCCAGTTTGATGGCACTTTAACAAAACAATATGAAAGGCAAAAGCAGAAAATATTTGGGCCATCTTTCCATGTGGTTCAAAACTGAATGAAAACCCATCAGTCACAGTTGAAAACTGACATTCCAGGGCTTCTACCTGTTATCTCATCTTATATTAGCATTCTGCCTCTTGCAAATTCCTCACCATTGGCCTATTCTCTTTGTGAATTATGAGGGATTCTTTTACCTTGAAGTCCTGTCTCAAAGTGACCTTAATTATTTGAAGTATTTCTCCCTTCACATCTAGAATCCTGGTGTCAGCGCTCTAAAGGGGCCCATCACAATGTCCTTCTTTCCCCAGAACGTTCATTCATTTTACTTCATTAAGACCCTTGTCTCTTCCCATTCCTGCAGCTTCCTATTAAAGCACTCCAGTTGAGTGTCTGCCATTATACTTCCCATGGCCAAGTCTGAATTAGAGGATTTGTGGATGTGCCGGTTTTAGGACAAGATTATCAAGAGGTATGGCTGGCTCTGTGTCTTTCTTTCTCTTTTGTGCAGGTCTTAACTTGAGCCAGTTCTTGTCCTGCTCAGGCGATCTGAATTGTCAATGTGGTACTAACCCCTCCACCTGTGACTCATCACATCTCCTCTGTAAGCATAGTGAAGCCCAGAAGCCATTTGCTGAGCAGTAAGAGCACAAGTCTGAGCATCATAAGTGGCTTGAGATGTACAAGACCCATCCTGCAAGCTCAAAGTCATTAAAAGAATGCCAAGACATCTAGTATCAGTCCAAAGAAGCAATTTATCAAGCAGTAGCCAATGTTACTGGGTTTAGTCAAACTTCCTGGGTTTTTTTTTTTAAGTAATTTTATTAAATTATAAAAGTTTCCATTTACGCCCCTCTTCCCAACACCCGCCCACTCCCCCCCCCTCCCTCTCCTCCTCCCTCTTTGTCCCTAAGGGCAGTCAGCGTTTCAAGCCCTGTGGGAAGTTCAAGTTCGTCCCCCCTCCCTCCAGGTCCAGGAAGGTGAGTATCCAAACAGACTGGATCCCAAAAATCCAGTATATGCAGAGGAAACTAGTCCCAGTGTCATGACGAAGGAATGCGAGGGATGCTATCACCCACTGATACAAGGGGTCGGATCTAATGAGAGTTTACCAAGGGCAATTGGACTGCGACTGAACGAGCACGTGATCCAACCAGATTCTCTGAATGTGGCCGGATTCTCTGAATGTGGCTGGCCCGGAGTCTTTCTGAGAAGCTATTGACAATGACACTGGGACTAGTTTCCTTCCTGGGTTTTTTTATAGGTATTGTCCTTCCTAGAGTGAGCCAAAATTTCCTTTGAAGGACCTCAGAACTCTAGTAATGATTTTCCCTGGGTTGATAGATTTGGGAACCAATCTGCCACACAAGTCTCCAGAGAGATCCAATACCTGCCATTCAAATACAATAATGCTCCCTTGTGAAAGGTGGAGACAGTCACACAGAAGAGCATGCTAACTCAAGAGTGATAATGGAAAATGGGTAAATTAACAAGGCCGATTGAATGGCCAAGGAGATTCGCACAGCTGTGCAATAAAATGCTGTCAACTGTGACATCAACCCATCTGCTTCCTAATAAGAGGTGACAAAGGAAGTAAAGGCTCTGATATGGATCTTTCCATCTGAACCCACTCTTTTGCATATCCTTACTGGGATACAAGGTGAGCTGGGGATTGCTCATACTAATGGTGGTAGGCAAAAATCTCCTACTGAGAGGTGTTTGGTCTGTGCTACATTAGGGTAGAGCTTGAGTAGTAATGCTCTTCCTACAAGTCGTACATGAGCCCCTTTTTGCACTTGCATATTATTTTAAGGGTATTCAATATACTTAATATAAGTTAGCTGGCGCAGATTCTATTTTCTTTACTCAACTGTGAGATCTTAGCGTATACAGTTCTTACATTCTTGAAGTGGAACGAAAGATGACAAATATCAGATATTTAGTAAACATTTACTGAGACAGACCAGACTTATGTGCTGTTGGAGGGTTTATGTCCATAGTAGAAGGGTGGACTTAGAACTGGTGGCTTATATGCCACTCTTGTTGACAGATATGTGCAGTTAAATATGGTATTGTTCTTTTGTCTGGGGAGTTGGGAAGACGTCCCTGAAATGAGCTGGACCTGGGGCTTTATATAACAACCACTGGCTTATGTGATTAAAGCATTTTTTTTCCATGAAGCCCGGTGCTTCCTAAGCATTGTCTTACCCGGTCTTTAACAAACCCTCTGACACAAAAGTTCCTTTCCTTATTTTATAGATAAAGAACCTGTAATTTAAAGAGGCTAAGTTACTTGCCCTAGTGTCAGAAATGGGAATTAAACTCAATCCTGTCTAATATTGATAAAAAATCCCTTGGTTGATATAATTACCATCATACATTGTGATACAAAACAATATGTCTGAATTAGGACTCCGTCTTTACATTTTAGAGCACAGTTTGACTTATCTTTACTGGGATACAGAGTCAACTGAGGACATTCATATTTAAATATTCTCATTGTATCCATTCCTTTTAGCAATGAGAATTCAAAGCTCCTGCAATTAAGAGGTAGACTATTTCTCTGAACCCCGAATCTGAGCTGTCTTATGTTTTAATGAGCAGTATTGCTGGCGCTGTCCCAGCTTGGGTCTCACGAAAATTTGTAGTTATGATTACTCTTTGAGTTTCCGGTTGCCACCATGGAAACTGGCCTTGAACATCCTGCTGGAAAATATGGGTGAAGAGGCATACTTTCTTTTATCATGGAGTCAAACAGCAAGTCCCCAGAACAATAACATGCTTGGCCGCAGCTAAAACGAGTCAAACTTGGCTTGACTCGACAGAACCTCCCAGCTAATTTGTAGTCTCTCAAAGAATAACAAAGATTGCTTTTGTTTTAATTCACTGAGTTTTAGTCTAGCTTGTAAGTAGCAGAAACAAAGAGAGAACAGCAAATCCTATCTATAACTAGGAGTAAGCCTTCTTCCCTGCTTGGAGATGTATGACATACACATCGTCTTCCAGGATAGCATTTATAGCCGTATCGGAGCGTTGCTTTAGAGAATCTGCAACTGCTTTCATGAATCCCAGAGGCTAGACCAACCAAAACGCCAACCAGAACACCTACCTAGACTACAGTCCAAATTTTGCTACACAGAAACCGTAGACCTGTGAAAGGAGAATATATGCCCTTCAGAGCTCATTTTCAACATCTGAAAAACACATTATTGTCCTTAAACAGCAATCCTCATGTTTTGGTTTCTGAACTCCTATATTCTAAAAATTCACTGAAGACTCTAACAATTTATCTGTGTGGGTCAAAGTTATTGGGATTTACCATGATATAAATATAAATACATTTAAAAACATTTATAGTCATTAACTATTTGAAACCAGCTGTGGTGGTTCCGTTACTTGTTAATGCTAAGAACATTTATATGAAGATAAATTATTCTTTTCAGAGCAAAAACTGCATGGCATAGCGTGTTAGCTGGAATTTCTGTGCATTTCTCCAATACTGATAGAAATTAGATGGATCCCCAAGAATACTTTTGTATTGGCATTGCAGTCAGGCCTTCAGGAAATGTGTTCTCATGGCGTGAAAGAAAGGGTAGTGAGGGAAATGGGTTCTTGAAATTTTTGTGAATAGAACTGCATATCTGAGGCTATTTAGGAAATTCTTTAGATTTGTTATCAGGGAAAAGTGGACATTCCAGATCACATGTTGGCAATCACAGTCTCTGGGAATGAGCAATATGAGATTCTGTGATTTAGCTTAAACTATGATGAATTCTGCTTTGAAAAAAACATATTTAGTTTATTTAATGTGTATGAGAGTTTGCTTGCATGTATTTATGTGCACCATTGAGTTCAGAAGATGGTGTTATAACTCCTACAATCGAAGCTATGGTGAGTTGTGAATCACCATGTGGGTTTTGGGAACCAAGCCAGGGTTCTTTATAAGAGCAACAAATGTTCTTAACCACTGAACCATCTCTCCAGCTCCAATTCATTTAATCTTAAAAGGTTAAAAACTACTCATAAGTAATAATTTTGTTGTCTTAAAAAGAACCTTTGAAAAGCTAGGAATTTTTGGTCGTTTTTAATTCTTACTTAGAAATTATATTTATAGCTTAATTTTTAAATTTTTTAATTTCTTCTTCTTCTATACAATACTCCCTGACTACAGCTTTCCCTCCAGCCACTCTTTCCAGTTCCTCCCACCTTCTCTCTCCCCCAGATCCACTCTCCCTTTGTTTCCCCAGCAAAGAGCAGGTCTAACAAGGACAGAAACCAGATATGGCACAGCAAGATACAGTAAGACCAGGCACAAGCCCTCACATTATCAAGTGATATTTCCCTTGATGAAGAAGATCATATATATCTGAGAAACATATTTGTATTTGTATGCAACTGAAGCGATATCCATCCATATCTGGTTCTCAACCTGGTGGGAGCTGTGTATATGATTGTGGGTTACAGAAAGATTGAACTTTGCCTTAGGCTGACTGCACCCTTTTTTAGATTCTTTGCTTTTCTATGATGGTAGACTCAAATGTGAGGCAGAAATGGAGTTGTTGACCAACAATCAGAGGACGGAGGATCTCTGTTCAACAGCTTCAACAACCCAGTAAGTCTGAAATCCAGTTGAACATTCAGGATAGACCACAGGGTCAGATGGTAGCTTGACCACAACCTAATGAGAGGCTGTGAACTCAAGTCACCAGAAACCTTCTTTACTCCTGAATGCCACACATTCTGAAATAAGAAATATCTGCTGTTTAAAGCCTTTAGACTTAGATATTTGTGAGTCCGAAATAAATTCACAGTCAAATTATGAAATAAACACTGAAACACAAGCTGGGTATTACAAATGTAACTTCACACCATAAATGTATAAATAAAATCACTTTCAGCATTGTAGTCAATGATGAAATGTCAAAAAATTTTTTCACTCAGATCGCAAGAGATTGATGCTCAGTCTAGCTGCTTCCATTTGGTACAGTTCTTGAAGAATCATTGTCAGAGCAATTGGACAAAAGAAAGAAAGAAATACACCAGATTTGAAAGGAAAAGTTTAAGTTGTATTTGCATGCAAACACATTTACACTCACATGTACACAAACACACACACATGCACAGATACACAAAAGACTTAAATTAATAAATCGAGAAAGGATGAAAGACACAAGTCTGAAATTTAGGAAAAAAACTAATGTTTTGTCGAAGAAATAATAAATTACCTGAAAATGAAGTACAGGAAACAACCATACTCATAAAACATGGAGACTTAGGAAGAATTATAATCAATAAAATAAAATAATTAGATTAATAAAAATACAGATAAAGCAAGCAAACCATACTTATAAAATATGGAGACTTGAGAAGAATTATAATCAATAAAATAAAATAATTGGATAAATAAAAAATACAGATAAAGCTGACAAATGAATTAGAGTGTGAGTATTATAACACCAAGGTGTTCTGTCCTAGAACAATGTAAAGTGAATGAGCATTGAGACAGAGAAGGCTTCATGTGCTATACATGGATGTGAGTATATAACAAAGCCAGTTTTAGACACACAAACCTGTATACATAAACTTTGGTATAGGTGAAAGTGTTCAGCTTAGAGAAAAACATTTGAATATATTCAGCACACAAATATGAATGTGCTCTGAGATAGCACAAAGCCATGAGTTCAAATTGAGACAAAACCTAAGTGAAGTTGCAGTTGAGTGGTCTGTTTATAAACTCACATCCTCAGCTATGTAAGGATGTAAGATTAAAAACTAGCAGGCCAAGAAGTATAAGAAAAAATACATTTGATAGGAGATAAAGTTAGAGAACAAGCAATGTTGTTTGAAGATTTGCCTCAAGCAGTTCACTGGAGAGGAGAACGGGAGTTTCATCTGAGTTCATTAACAGCCATAGAAATCTCAGCTTGAGTCATGGTGGAGGGGCAAGACACACTGGAGGAATTTGAGAATAAAATATAGAATAGACATTTAAAAGAAGTTTGCTACAAAACGGGAAGGCTAGCCTTGCAGCTAGGTATGCTTCTTAAGTAAAAGATGATATTTGTGTTTAAGTAAGAAGAAGTAGGATCTTCCTTTGAGCCCTGTCAGTGGAGCAATAAGTACTGGTATAGGAGAGAGGGTAACTGGCGGGAGCCATTCCCTTGAGTGGGCAAGACGAAGAAATTCTATTTACAGGACTCATGACAGCAGCAGGGAGAAGGTGGCATGTGGGTGGAGATGCTGGTGGCTGGGTAGGTGCAGGGTGGGAGGCTTCTAAGTCCTCTCCTGATGATTCGCTTTTCTAAGTGGGGTGGAGAACAAAAATGGCCATTCACTAAGAGAACACTGGAGGAGGTGTTGAGACGGTAGGGAGAATGGAAAATGTTTGGGGAAGAGGGAGAATAAATGGATCTAGCACGTATAAAGTGATGATCTACCAAAACCGATGACAGTTGAAAGCTGTGATCAGATACACAGAATAGACCAGTCACCGTGGCTTGCTTCACCTACTTTGACTGGGCTTTTTCTCTGATCCAGACACTTGGACTAGAATATAGAATTTCATGGAAACAGCTTTGCCTCTTGGGAAATCTGTGGGTGGCAACTTTTTATTTTGATGTTTTAATGATGAAAATCTAGGACACGATTATGTGTGTGTCCTTTTTTTTTTTAACCCTGGAAGAGAGAAAGAAAATCTAATTTGAATCCTAACACTTCTAAATACATCTAAGCATACTTGGTCCAATGGTTACAGATATGTAGGTATATTGCATATAGTACACACCTACACACACACACACACACAATTCAGGAAATATTTGAGGTTTGACTTGATTATGTTTTATGTAAGTTTTCCCTACCCTCATTTAGATTTATTCAATGCCAAAGATATTAGTGGGGTTCTATTATGAAAAAGAGTCACTGATAAAAGATAAAAAAGTCAGTTTGTAAAAACTCATGCTATTTTTCATCTCTAAAAAAAAATGAATAACAAGTTGTCTCCTCCAGCAGTCTACTAAAAAGCCCCAGAAGTGGTCTGCCTTGTTGTCTATGGTTGCTAGCTATTGTTCTTAATAAAAGCAACCCTGGCTATTTAGAAAAAATGGCAGATTTCCATCTGGGGAAGTGAACATATACGCTAAACCTAGAATTTCATAAAATGAAAAGAAAACAAAGACTACTAGATTTGTAACAAAAAGGTTCAGTCACCAAACAGTCCATTGGCAAAAATTTAAAAAATGGTTTCTACAGAACCAAATACACAATGTACAATGCATAAAAACTATCTTGAAATACATTGCTCAACTTTTACCCTTCCATGATCAACACCGAAGGGTCCTGGAAATTCAACTCATTATTTTGAAAATTCATATAAAAAAGCATATGAAGTCCTATCTGTTTCTAAGATTTTAAAATAATGATATGAGGAAACCGTTTCTTATAAAAGCAATACCCCAGATAATAAGTTAAAAAGAAGAATAATTATAATCATACGATCAATCATTTTGCAAGCTGTGATGATGTCCTAAATGTAGGCTGATGCCACAGGACAACCCAGTGCCATATGTGTCCTGATAGAAAAACGATTCTCCCTTTCAAGCAAGGAGCTCTAATAAATTGTGATTGAGAAGGATTCTTGATTTTGTGACCGTCCATTCCTGCTGGTCAGGGAGCGCGTCGCAGATATCCGTACTCCAAAAGGAGCATTTAATCCGATGATACAGCTGAAATTCTTAAGGACAAGACTGCAAAACGCTCCCGATCTGTTCAATGATAGGGCAAGACAGGGGATGCGGACTTCTGAGTAGGAAGCTCGTGAGTTTATCGCGTTGTGTGCTTCATTTTAGTGCATAGCTTAGGCTTTTCATTTTAAAAGCGAGGAAAAGAAAGACAAAGTTTGAGTTGCTCCTACTTGTGGACGGGAAAAAGCAGAGAACACCGCTGTGATTTCACCTCAGGTCTCTGGCTTGTTTTGTAATTTGTCTGTTATCTTCTTCTTTCCGGGGCTTATGAAGCAATTGGGGTAAAATAATCCTTCATTCTTTATCTGGGAGCCATCAGCTTTATTTACGAATCCAGGCTTACTTGTGCCAAATATAGGCTGGAGGGAATCTTGGGGAAAGTTATGCTTTTAAAGACAGAGACGTGCTGTTTTTTGAATAATTCCAAAGGTTTGTGCTGTTCCCATCATAATGTAATTTTAATCAAAAACAATTCTAAAGGAAATGAACTTTAAATATTCAGTGTTTTGTTAAAAATTTTAAGAAGCTGAAGGGAGGGGTTGGTATTTCAGCACTGGGGATAGAACCTGAGTGTGCCAGGCAGAGATGCTGGCCAAGTGCTCATACACTGAGCACATACAGTACAGCTCCAACGTATACTGGTTTCAGAAATTTATTTTTCTCTGTCTCACATAGTACTCAGTTGATTAAAGACTACGGAGTTTTTATTCAAGTTCTAATGCATAAAACATTAGTCTTGAAACATTTCTTAGACTATCATTTATTTGGCTATAATGATTTATTTTACATTCTACACTACCGCAGTTTTCATTGGTGTATACTGGTTGCAAAATAACACAAAACTTTATTCTTTTGTGTGTGTCTATATTTTGTGTGTGATAATCCATATTTCTATGCAAATAATTTGTATTGTTTGATTATAATGAATAGTAGAGTTTTCCTCATGGATCATATATTAAACTTATCTAGCTTTTTTTTTGATAAGGAAATAGGGAAATTTAATAACATAGTGTTTAGGTTTTACCCCTTTTTTATAGTATATCAAACTGCCTGTAACACTATCCACTATATTATCTGTTTTATCAAAAATAAACTGAATAGGTAAAAAGTTTTATATAGTAAATTTCAAAATGGTGATGTTCTAATATGTGCAATGACAACTTAATTATAAATAATTGGATTTTGAAAAATCCTAAAATGTGACTACTACTCTATCCATTGAAAACATTCTTCTCTCATAATTACATCCAGAGCACAGTTTCCCATATCTTCACTTCTCCCAGTTTTTCCCAATTCCCCTACTTCTCTAGATCCACGCCCCTTCGTTTCCACTTCAGAAGAGAACAGGCCTTTAAGAGACAGCAGCCGGATACAATAAAACAACGCAAAAGCCCTCATATCCATGCTGAACAAGTCACTCCAGTAGGAGGGAAAAAGTGCCAAGAACAGGTTAAAATAAAAAAAGTCAAGAGACTCAGCCTCTCCCACTACAAGTAGTTGTACAAAAGCACTGGGGCAGCAATGACAAAAGCCTTTAATCCCAGCACTTGGAAGGCAGAGACAGGTGGATCTCTGTGAGCTCGAGGCTAGCCTGGTCTACAATAGCTAGTTCCAAGAAAGAAAGAAAAAAAAAAAACCACCAAACCATAACCTATACACAGAGGACCTGGTGCAGACTAATACAGGCAATGTGTTTACTGTGCTTGCTGCTTTAGTCTCTGTGAGCCCATGTGATCCCTGCTTAGTAGACTGGGTGGACCACATTCTTCTGCTGTCCTCCATCACTTCCGACTCCTACTTTTCTTCCCTGCCCCTCTTCTTTGGGGCTCCCTGATCACCTAGGGGAACCAAAGGAGACCTCCCATTTAGACTCTCTGTATACTATTTGACTATGGGTCTCTGCACTCACTCCATCTGGTGCATCATGAGGAAGCCTCTCTGATGATGATTGGGTTTGACAATGTAGGCACTATCTATGAGTATAGCAGAATATCACTAGGAATCATTTCAAACATTTTTTTTGTCGTTGTATTTGGTTCTACCCTAGGTCTCTGGGCTATCCAGTCTCTGGATCCTGGTCATTTAAGCACTATCAGGAATGTGCTTCTTCTCCTGTTATAAGCCTCAAGTTAAAGCAGGTATTTGTTGGCCACTCCCCAAAATTCTGTGCCACCATTGCTCTAGGACGTCTTACAGACAAGACAGATGGTAGGTTGAGCGTTTTATAGCTGGGTTGCTGTCCAGATTTCTCTTTGCAAAGCCTCGAGTGTACCTACCCATGCTAAAAAGATTAGAACATGGGGGTGAAGACTCCATACAGACACCAACTCAAACTCTCTACCTTCAATGAACTGCATCGATGTTGACCGCAGCAATGGAGCACTGCTGTCAATTTTCAGAGACATCTAGATGGTTTTCAGTTTCGAGATATATAATATGAACAAAGCTACAATGAACAAGTGTTTTTGTGGTAGGAAAAGGTGTCCTTTAGGTATGTGCCCAAGAGTGGTACAGCTGGATCTTGAGATAGATAAATTCACAATTTTCGAAAAAAACGGTCAGATTGATTTTCATAGTGGCTGCACAAGTTGGCACTCTCACCAACAAAGGAGGATCATTCTCCTTGCTCTGCATTCTTGCCAGCATAAGTTGTCACTTGTCTTTCTGATCTTAGACATTTTGACAATGTTATACAGAATCCCAAAGTAGTTTAGATTTGCATTTCCCTGATGGCTAAAGATATTGAACATTTTCTTAAGATTTTCTCAGTCATTTCAGGTTCCTCTACTGAGAATTCTCTGTTTAGGTCTGTACTCCATTTTTCAAATTGGATTATTTGGGGTTTTGTTTTTTGATATTTAGTTTCATGGGTTCTTTATATATTTTGGATATTAGCCCTCTATCAGATGTGGAGTTGATAAAATCTTTCCCCATTCTGTTGGCTCCCACTTTGTCCTATTGATGATGTCCTTCACCTTACAGAAGAGTTCAGTTTTAGGAGCTCCCATGTATTAACTGCTGATTCAGTGCCCGTGCTATTGGTGTTTTGTTCAGAAGGTGGCCATCTGTTCCAGGGGGTTCAAGCCTATTTTATCCATTCATTTTATATTTTCTTGTACTTTTCTACTTCTTAGGTAAGAAAAGAAAAAATGTTTATAATATTATTTTTACTTAAGCATTTATGTTATATATGCCCAGTCAACATTTTAGCAAGACATTTATCTGTCAGTCTCAGAGATATCAGACTACTTCCTGTTTCTCCCTGGTTTAAAATGACCTGCTTTGAAGATAAAGATATAATGCTTCTACAAAAAGTGTAATTGTAGTTATTCTATTACACATCATAAAACAGATCCCTCCAAATTCAAATGGAACAAAATTTTATATTTTCAAAAAGGACTCTTCAACTATGAAATAAAATGACTTTCATAGAAGAACTTTTTCTGTTTTTGTTTTAATTTTTAAAATTATGAATGTATGTTCATTTATCTATCTATTTAGTGTGTGTGTCTATGTATTTGTGCCCATGTGGAAGTCAGTTTTCAGTAGTTAGTTCTCTTCTTTCACTAAGGAGGTTCTGGAGAACAAATTCAAGAAGCAGATTTGATGGAGAAGCCTCCTTCCTGAGCCAATTCATCAATTTAATGGAACGGAAATTTAAAAAATTAACAAGGATATAATTTGATTCAATGTGTGTGTGTGTGTGTGTGTGTGTGTGTGTGTGTGTTTACGTGCACACATATTCATCTGTATACATAACTGAAGTCAGCATCTTGAAAAAATATCTGCTTGTTATGTTCATTTCAGCATTTTCCATAATATCCAAGACCTGAAAACTATTTAAATGTTCATTGATTGAAAAAGAATAAGGAAAATACAACATACTAAGCAATAAAGTACTATTTGGCCATCAAAAGGATATTGTGCCTCATGCAGAAGCATTGATGGGCCTATGGGACACTGCGCTTAGTGGAGTGAACAAAGCACAGAGTGACGAAGACTGTGATTCCATTACAGGAAGCTGCTAAAATAAACTGACAACCAGAAGTTGGAATGGCATGATCAGGAAACAGCAGAGCTGACACCGAGGAGTTGTTATTTACTGGGTATGAAGATACTGGTTCCTCCCAAAACCAGAAAAAGAACTATCATATGCTCTTTGGTTCCACTAACTCATAGATAATCCAAGTAATTAAAATATAAATGTTTGAGATATGGCTAGGACAAACACCCTAAACTGTTCATTACTATTTGTACACATTGAAAGGCTGTACTATATAAGGTAAATATGTAAATTATTTAATATAATTTAAAAACATAAAAAATAACAAATATTAGGGAGGATGTAGACAAAATGGAGCCCTTATACACTGCTGGTGGCAATGTTATCTAGTCCAGCCACTATAGAACTCATAAAGACAGTTCCTCCAAAACCTGGAATAGATCTGTCATATGACCCAGCTCCTTCACAGCTGTCTGTTTACTCGAAGCAGTCTTGAGTCCAAATCCCTCAAAGATATTTGTGTATCAATGTTTATTGCATAGTTAGTCATAACAGCTAGGAGATGAAGCCAATCTAGGTGTCCCTCAATAGAGGACTGGGTGAGGAAAATATGTTATGCATACACAGTGGAGTTTTTTTTTTCAGCCACAAAGAAGGAATACATTATGACAGTTGCAGGAAAATGAGACACTCATTTGCAATAAACATGTACATTCTTTTTTTATGTCACCATTCCTTAAATAATAAAATACTGAAAGTACGTTTAACAAACAAAATACCAACTCTAATCAACCAGCACATAGCAGAATCAATTCCTCTCTTGGGTGTTTATTCGCCTCTAAAAGAAGCTTTATTTCCTGTGCTTTATAGCTTCTTCTCTCTCTCTCTCTCTCTCTCTCTCTCTCTCTCTCTCTCTCTCTTCCTCTCTCTCTCTCTCTCCCTCTCTCTGTCTCTCTCTTTCTGTCTCTCTGTCTCTGTCTCTCTATACCTCCCTTTCTCTTTCTCTCTCTCTTCCCTCTCTGTTCTCTTATTTATTTTGTAATTAAAACCTATTAATCCTTTCTTCCCTTTTCTCTCTCCAAAGCTCCCCATGTACCTACACCCTATGACTTCTATTTCTCTAATTGTCATTTCATATACATACATATTTATATAAACACACATAATCCTAAATATGTAACTGTTTTAAAACCTTATTCAAGAAAGATTCTCAGGGCTGGAGAAATGGCTCAGAGGTTAAGAGCATTGCCTGCTCTTCCAAAGGTCCTGAGTTCAATTCCCAGCAACCACATGGTGGCTCACAACCATCTTTAATGGGGTCTGGTGTCCTCTTGTGGCCTGCAGGCATACACATAGACAGAATATTGTATACATAATAAATAAATATTTTAAAAAAACAAAAACAAAAAAAGAAAGATTCTCATGAACATTTTTCATAGTAATCAGGATTCTGGTAATTTCTGACACAGGCGTTTTCTTTTTGTTTTCAATCTGCTTATGTTATGCTATTTGGGATACATTTTATGGATAATATTAAGGATTCACCAAGTCACTCACCAGCACTGAGCAGGTCGTATGAACTTTAAGTGTTCAGTGAGCATGTATAATAGGTTCTCAACTCCTTAACTGAGAAATCTGCAAATAGGGAAGTTGGCACTTTTATGTTAGGGAGCGATTCATTCTGCCAGTTCCCCAGAGACTCGATGTTATAAAAAGCAACCTATATTCCTAAGAATACAATAACCATTTCGAAAGGAAATGACAGTCACAGAAAGGGAACCTCTTTAAAACTGCAGCTAAAATGAAAAGTATGACTGACTGGCAGTGAGCTCCAAGACAGAATCATGCTGATGAAGCAATGGCCGAAGAATTCCTATTATCCCTCTGCCATCCAAGGGCTTCTGTTCTCTTGCTTTTAGCTATGAAATAAGAAAGTGATTGTTATCCACATTTGGATACTTGAATCTCATTCAAGTAATTGTGCACAAAGAACTACAAATTTAGAGCCAATCATTTGACATCATCTGAAGAAAATCGGTGATTTAATTTAACTGCATTTATGTTTCCTGTCCCAATTCTAGTCGTCTGGGCACCTTGAAAGCAGGAATAAAAGTCACCATTGTCCTATATTTTATTTGTGGGAAATGCTTAATTAACTCCTCGCTCAAAGTGTGCATCCAAGAATGCATAAATAGTGCTATGTTTTTAATAGGAAATTCAGGGCTTGGTCACAGTGATGAATCAGTTTTAATTTAACCTGTTGAGAAGAATTTAAAAAACATTGCTTAAAATTTCAACCTTTTGGAAAGTTAGATATTGCTCTAAGGCACATTATAATAAGAGAAAAAGAATTCTTTGAGAGACAGTAAGGCCTTTCTCAGTATTATTAATCTTTCCAGGTCCTGATTAGAAATCACTGGATATCTTTAGTTTGTTAAATTCCAAATGTTATCTAAGTAAAAATTATCTTCATAAAACTTTCATTTATCCATGTAAAGGGATATTGCTGTATATGATTCAAACAAAAAAAAACAAAAACAAAATATCAAAACACTGTACTTTTTTCAAGCATATATGTCCCTAGTGAAGATAAATAACAAAATGCTCACCATGAGCTTTGATGCACACTAAGAGATTAATCAAAGTTGGATATTATTTTTATGGACCACTCAAATAAAATATTAAAAAGAACCCAATTGCACACTCTGAGTTTGTTAAATATCACAAGTCAGCGTTGCGTTCCTCTCTGAACGCACTGAGTAGGAATTACTACACACCATATAAATTAGAAACTCGGCTATTTTGATTATTGTTCTTAGTGTTTGCAAATTTCGTACTTGCTTCTGAGCTCTGCTGTCGTCCTTCCTCCATTCACTTTGCTCCAGTTCCTCGCCTGTGCACTCCCATCACGTACACTTTCCAGCTTCATGTCTCCTTAAAAGCTCATAGGCTACTTAGTGCTGCCTGTTTGTGCATGGGTATAAGGCCATAAAAGCGTAGGGAGCCTCTCAGAGGCTGCATGCTGGAAAAAAACTGGCTCTAGGTACTCCATAATCATGAATTGGCTATAGCTCTTCTCCCATCCATGCTTAGATTTTGGCTGGGTTGATCTTTTGCAGATCCTGTGCATGAAGTCACAGTGCCTGTGAGTTCATGTATACAATAGTCTTATGACACCTGAAAATTTGGTTTTGTCATATTTAATTCAAAATTTCTTCTCATTTTATAATACATATCTGTCATAAATTGTATCTCAGCAACTAAATTATTTAAATTCTAACTTTATCTTCAAAATAACCCAAGAAATGTCATTTCAAGTGTCAGAAAAAGCTACCACATGTTTCAAAGTTCAGGGGAAACTACATATACGTTTAAAGAGTAAATGTGGCTTCAAAACATTAACACCGAGATGGAGACAACAGCATTTCACAGTATTAAATGTCTTATTCAGAGATAAGGAGGCATCAAAGAAAACATTTCTTACAAGGATTTATTTATGTTATATGTGTGAGTCATCAAGTAAGTGCGCATGTTTGCACCAGCGTATGACGGTGGAGGTTAAACCTGTGTGAAATTCTTTGCTTCCACAGTAGGTTCAGTAGATCAAGCCCAGGTCATCAGGCCTTTATCCTCTCAGCCATCCCACTGGCTCATCAGACTGCACGGTGTAGGAAAATTAAAGATTATTCTGAAAATGCATCTCCAGAATTCACTCAGTTAGACCACTTCGCTCTGCATAGTACCCTTCAGACAGACGGCCCAAATCTAGTGTCTGACATACACAGGTAAACCTACCTTTCGTTCATGTTTGTGACTTCACTTTGTGTTCTCATTTCATATTATCCAATTTTTTTTTTGCCCTGCCCTACCTTCTCCTCTCCTCTCCTCTCCTCTCCTCTCCTCTCCTCTCCTCTCCTCTCCTCTCCTCTCCTCTCCTCTCCTCTCCTCTCTTCCTCTTTTCTCTTCTCCCCGCCCTTTCTCTCTCTTCTCCTCTCTTCCCTCCTCACTCATTTATTTTTCAGAATATTTTTATTTGACTTAAAAGATTTTGTTTTACTTTATGTGTATGATTGTTGCCTGCATGTATATTTGTGCGCCATGTATAAGCCTGGTCCCTGTGGATGCTAGAAGGGGGAATCTTATAGCCTGCAGTTCTAACTACAGATGTTGAGAGGTGCTATGTGGGTACTAGCATTCAAGTCTGGGACCTCTGGAAGAGCAGTCAATACATTTAACTGATGAGCCATCTCTTCAGCCCCATTGGAAATATTGTGAAAACAAAGTATAAGCAGGGGAAAAATCAGGAAATATAAAAGCATCAGAAGTCTCTCAGTCAAAACCAAAAAAAACACCTACAAGCTATCAATACTTTTTTAATTTAATGACTGAAGAACTACTCAGTGAGTGTGATGGTAAACTGGTGATTCAGGCCTGCATTTAGGTGGAAATAAACTTTGAATTTGTAACACATAACAGAAAGTAAAATTTTAGAGACATGGATAGAGCAAGGCTTTAGAGATTAGTATGGGAAAGAGACAAGCAGAAAGGAAGGTAAAAAGCTGCCAACTTAGAAGTAGACAAACTTGACTATACAGGTTCAGCATGGCCCAAAGACATGACTTCATCAGCCCTCAGAAGCGTAGAGAATTTCCACTTTCTCTTACAATAAAATCTCGATTTCACTGCCACATTTCCTGAAGCCGAGAAGAGGCTTCCTGCTGAAGAGCAGCCTTACTGCCCACATTTAGTCTGCCTGACTTATTGGCACGCCCAGGCCAGTATTTGAGGATGTGTTATTTCTTAGCACCAAGAGGCCCAGTGGCCCAACAAGAGGTGGCAAACCTTAGACAAAAATGTTTGCGGGGTTGCCTAAGAGCAGAAGCTAGGGGCTTTCCAAAGGAGGATGCAGAGAAAACTCTTAACAATTTAGATGGAACGTGCTTTGTTTGTAGACATAAAACTGGACCTGAACTGGCCACACCCTTCTGCTGGTTTTCCTTCGCTGTACTGCAGGTGCCATGCATACTGCTAAGAACTGTCCTTAGCACCCTAACTCAGCTGTGAGCCATGCCACACTACTGATTGGCTGGTCAGGGAAGGTATGCTCACCAGTGTGATAGTGTCAAGTATGCTATGAAAATAGCCGTATTGGTTACTTTTCTGTTGCTGTCCAGAATACCATTAGCAGAAACAACATAAGAATTAGAGAGTTTATTTTGGTTTGAAGTTCCAGAGGGATGAGAACCCATCAAGGTTCATGGAGGGGCAGAGGCATGGCGACTGGCAGCCGGCATGGTAAGCAGAGCAGGAAGGTGAGAGATCACGTTTTCACAGCAAGCAGGAAGCAGAGAGAGCGACTTGGAAGTTGTGGGGAGCTGGATAATCTCTAAATCTATCCTAGGTGGTGTGCTTTCTTCCTCCAGCAAGGCTGGGCCATTTAGCCTCCTCCACAACAGCACCACCAACTGAAAACAAAATATTCAGACACCAGCGTTTATGGTGGACACTTCCCATTCAAATCCCTGGAATGACCAAAGCTTTCTGGTGAGATATCAGTTCTTCTCTGCGGAAGGAATTCATATCTGCCTTTTAAAACATGTACAAAAGCCCATGATAGAAGGGCTCATAGACCCTTGTAGAAAGACACTGCTGTTGAAAAAAAAAAATGGGAATAAAGTGGTATAATTTCTGTTGATTGTCTTCCATGTATCTGTTCAATAGATTGTGGTTATTCAACCCACTTGAGATAATCATTTTTACATTTAAAGCTATGCCTGATAATATAATGTAGAGTTCAGCAAATCAAAGTGAAATGTTATGGATGGCCTTCTTGCCACCAGATCTGGAATTGATTTGATTATACATGTTGATATTTACGGTTTTCACTAAATCTGCAGGCAAGTCTGCCACATCTACCCCAGGGCTTCCTACCTTTAGATTTTTCTAGATCCTATTTTTAGAAAACCTAAATAATTTTTCTTGATCTTAATATTAGAAATTCTGGTATGTTCCTCATTTCTCTTGTGTGGTGCTGAACACACCAGCATGCCAAATCTATGCTGTAAAGTAATTTCCTACAGGAATACCGGCAGCTCCTTCCGTGAGACCATTGAATTGCTCCCAATTAAGAAGCTTTAAAAGGAACTTCTTTTTAAAATAATACTTTAAATGGCAGCTCTATTTTTGACTCCGTGGATAAGAATATGCATTAGCAGTGCATATGTCATGTGGATTTCTCATACACACGAATGACAACTGTCTCTTCATTATAAAGAAAGAACTTGAGAGAGCAGCTTAGAACTTTCCATAAATGAGTAAGGAATGAAAGATATCTCCGAGACAGAGATGTGCAGACAGACACACACAGAGGGAGGCGAGAGACAGAGATAGAGAAAGAGAATGGAAACTGCCCATTGAAGTGAGTTAAACCAATCCATCAAGATACCAGTTGTTTTATGAGAGATGAGATTCAGGGTAAAGAACTTTTTGTTCTGAGAAATGGATTCGCCAAATTATATAGATAATCTTCATTACAGTTTTTACTCAGCGTGGCACAGCTACAACTGACATATGTTAGTCCTGATTTAAATTCTTTAATGCTGGGCTGGAGAGAAGACGCAACAGCTAATAGCACTTGCTGTTCTTTCAGAGGACCTCAAGTTTGGTTCCCAGTATCCATGTCCATTAGCTCACTACTGGCTGTTACCCTTTTCTGGTCCTTGCAGGCACTCATATGCACATGACATATGCACAATCAGATGCATACATATAAACAAATAGAGGCACACAGTTTCTTACTGCGAGCCTGACAAGGAAATTAGTGATGACAATGAAGGTTCTCTGCCTGGTCAGATCTTTACCTTTGTAATAATTAAAGGCTGTGTCTGCTCATCAGCCCCTCACTCTCCCTTTAAAGACCAGATTGTGATCAGAAATTTCAGGCAGTTTTGCTGATTATCTCAGTAATGGCTGAATTTCAATATGATAAAGAGTTTGGTCGGGACTAAACATTTTAAGGGAAATTCCTAAGTGGGGGGGGGACAAAGTTAGCTTGTGCTGCATGACATTGAAAGCTGTCTTCTTCAAAATCACATTTCCTTTTCTTTTTTAAAAAGGAAAAGTGAAAACTAGTAATGATTTCACACAGGTGAAATGTAGTGGCTTTCTCCAAAAGAGAACTAACTGAATGAAAGCCAGTGCCATTTGATCCCCACTGGCCGTTCTCCCACAACAGTCCTTAAGCACAGCTCGATCTATTTATCATAATGTTTGTAAAACCTAGATTATGTCTGGTTTGGAGTATGTGGACCATGTCAAACAGAATGAAAATAATTTCAAAAGAGTTACTTGATTTGGAACAGTTTACCTAGAAGGAGGAACGCGGAAAGATCTATCTTTTCTATTCAGCACTGTGTGTCAGAGACTCTGTGTTCACACTCTGTAAATCTGTCATTTCATCCGGAGAAACTACACTCTATAATTTCTATTGGCTATCATTCATTCAGTATACCTGCTCTCTATTTTTTTCTGCCTGTCAATGCGGTCTTTGGCAAGATCAGCCTTTAGTATCATCCAGGCAGAGAATTACAACTTCTGCTATTTATACTCACTAATTCATCATTCAGCACATGTCCAGCATCCTCCAGTCATGGACTGGCAATGAAGCTAAAGTAAGTGAAGGACAGTCAACTCTGTTATTTGCTGCAAGATCAAACTAGAAGAGGATCTAAGTATGATCACTAGTGAGCCCTTAGTGCCCAGCGTGGGAGAAAAGTAACCGTTGAGCACAAGTGTGGGCAAAGTCAGCCTCCACTTTGTTGTAGATTCCAAAGAGTCCAAAAGACAATGTATTTTTGCCTTTTTCAAAAACAATCAATGTTGAGATATATTGGTATCTAAGATCTCTGGGGTTATTTTCCTAATCTTCCCTCATATCTTCCCCACAGAGATCTGACAGTTGCTCAGACTTGGAAGTGTTAAGGGACTGTTAAGACAGTCTTGTCTCCCACCTCCTCTGACAAGAATCAAACTTCAGTAATATTAACATCACATTTATTTACAATACTTTATTTCTTTTATTTTTTAATGTTTTAAAATTGATTTTATTGAGCTATACATTTTTCTCTGCTCCCCTCCCTTCTTCTCCCCCCCCCTTCTACCTTCTCCCATGGTTCCCATGCTCCAATTTACTAAGGAGGTCTTGCCTTTTTCTACTTCCCATGTAGAATAGTTCCATGGGTGTCTCTCTTAGGGTCTTCATTGTTGTATGGGTTCTCTGGGATGGTGAATTGTAGGCTGGTTTTCTTTACTTTATTTCTAAAAGCCAAATGGATCAAAGACCTCAACATAAAACCAACCACATTGAACCTCATTGAAGGGAAAGTGGTAAGTACATTTGAATGCATTGCCACAGAAGACCACTTCTCAGTAGCACAGACACTAGGGGAAACAATTAAAAAATGGGATCTTCTGAAACTGAGAAGCTTCAGTGAAGCAAAGGACCTGGTCAACAAGACAAAACAGCAGCCTACAGAATGGGAAAAGATCTTCACCAACCCCACATCAGACAGAGGGCTAATCTCCAAAATATACAAAGACCTTAAGAAATTGTTCATCAAAAGAACAAATAATCCAATAAAAATGGAGTACAGACCTAAACAGAGAACTCTCAACAGAGGAATTTAAAATGACTGAAAGATACTTAAGGAAATCCTCAACATCCTTAGTCATCAGAGAAATGCAAATCAAAACAGCTCTAAAATTCCATCTTACACCTCTAAGAATGGCCAAGATCAATGTTTTATTTCTAAGGCATAACCTTGAGAAGAAATCCTTTTTCAAAAAATACTTTTAGAAAAATCTGGAAGGTAAAGGACAAGGCAAAACAAATGGTGATCATAGCCTTACATATTGAAATCATAAAAATTCTCTCTTATTTATGAGATCTATGTGTACCTATCAACCTTCTATCATCTATCTATACTTATAATTTTCCTCTATTTATCTCAACCTATCATCCATCTATCTATCTATCTATCTATCTATCTATCTATCTATCTATCTATCTATCCATCATCTATTATCTATCTAACATCTATCTGTCCATCTATCAATAAATTTCTCTATCTACCATCTAATTTCGGCCTCTTAAAAATATGTGCCTTAGACAACACACACATAGAATGTGAACATTCTATGAGAGAGAGAGAGAGAAAGAAAATTCTATGTATTGTCACTCCAGTCGAAGAAGATGCTAGAGCAAAATCAATTCTTTCCTTCCTATTTATTCCCATCTCAACAGTTCCTTCAGGCCAGGGCCTTGCCTTAACCTTCCTTTATTATAGTTACCTGTCTTCCTCTGTGACCAATCTTTTCATTAGATAAGTATAAATTTCATTTGTTTTTCTCACAAAAATGCACATTCTTTAAACCATGCCCTTCAGGTCCATGCCACTCACTTGAGCACCCTCTTTGATCTCCTTTCATAGTTCATCTCTCGCTCAGCCTTTTTTTTATTATCCTTTTGTATATAAGTTCCTCCTTGATGTTTTATCCATACTGGGATATCTGGAAACATCTCAAGCCCAACAGCCTCAAAACAAAAAACCTTCATTTCTATGACAGCCCATTTCCCATGGGGGTTTCCACTTCTATAAATGAAACTGCTTTCACCTGCTCACTCTAATTCATTTCTTCTTTCAAGATATCCAAGTAACATACACTATTGCCATTTCCTTCCAGAAAAATCCCAAGAGCCAATTTTTCTGCATAAACTGTTGCTTTGTAAACAAAAAATTTCAGTTCTAGGTTATCAGCAAAATCCTTCAAATTGGATTTCTTGGTGGGGGTGGGAGAAATTGGTACTATTTCCCATTCTTCTAAGAAATGTTCTTTCTAACCACATCGCCAAGTTTCTTTAGGTATTGGTTAAAATTTCTCTTCTTTGGAATAGATTTCCATGATTACCAAGCCTAAACGTGTAAGTTAGCAATCTTTCAGTTGTTGCTCACTACTATGCCTTAACAATATTCATGTGTACATCATTACATTCCATATTACATATATGTTGATTTATTGTCTGTGTTCTTTTATACCATATAATTATATACAAGGTCAATCATCTCTTTTTCACTGCTTTGCCCTACTTTTGAGAATAATGATTGCCTTGCAATAGGGACCCAGTAAAGGTTTGATAAATGAATAAATAAATTCTGGAAGGGAAAATAATCTTTCTTTGTTTAATTGATGAATGGAGCATCTGCTGGCCTTCCTTTATGCTAATAACAGAATTGATGTTATTAGAATTCAATATACTAGAATCGGTTGTGGATTAATACATTTCTAGGATGTAGATGCATCAAAACTTTGTAAGACATGATCTAATGTCTGCCTAGAAAGGCCTAGTAGAGGTATATGTGAAGGATAACGTTCACAAAAAATGGTAAGATGTGGTCTTCCCTAAGCCCAGTTTATACAGTCTGCCCCTAAATATAGTTTATCAGGATAAAAGAATGTATTCAGGAAATTTGGGAGGTAAGCATTGTAGGAATTGTTTAGGTTTTGGTTTCATTTGCTATTACTATAGTATTGTTGAATAACTTAATATAAGTTAACAAATATAAATTATCTGCAGAAAGTTAGACTATCTTCAGCCGCAAGGGAAAAGATAAGATGGGTTACTGGAACATGTTATCCAAATAATAAGATTCAAGTTGAGAAAAACAATTATTTTTGCTACCTCTTTCTTTACTTGAAATAAAGTATTTTTAAAAAATTAAGTCACTCTTTTAGGGTCCTCATTGATGTATAGGTTCTCTGGGATTGTGATTTGTAGACTGCTTTTTTGTTTTATGTATAAAGGCCACTTATGAGTGAGTATATATGATATTTGCAGATCCTAAGAGAGATATACCTTGATCTAATCTACATAAAAAGTAGAAAAAGACAAGATATCCTGAGTAAATAAATTGGGAGCATGGGAACCATGTGAGAGGGTTGAAGAGGAGGGAAGAGAAAGGGAGGGGAGCAGGGAAAAAATGTATAGCTTAATAAAATCAATTAAAAAATTAAGTCACAGCCAAGCATGATAGCACAGTCCTTTAATCCCAGTACTCAGAAGGCAGAGGCAAATGGCCAGTCTGGTTTACAGTGTGGAGTTACAGGATAGCCAACATCACACTGAGAATCCTTGTCTTAAAAAACAAAAAAACCTCACCCACCAAAACAAAGGCACAATATTAAAGAAACAACAAATGTTTAAGTCATGATTGGGAAGCCTAATAAGTGATTTATAAAAAGTTACTAGCAAGATTCACATCACTTGATGAAATTGAATGAATAAAGTCACTGTGTTTTGGGGGGTAACCATTTGTATGGAATAAAGATTTTAAACAGGGAGAATGAACAGGGGCTGTGTATCAGTAGCCTGGTTCCCTAAATGTAATATCCGTTGCTCATCTTAAGATTATTTATGTATCCCAGCAATCAGTTTTCCATATGTATTGAGTGTTTATTGTGGGAGGAATATAATATATTCTATCAATGCTGAGAATTAAGCTAAGAATTAAGTGCTGAGAAGAAGGCATACTCAGGACTAAGTGCAACTGAAATCATTATACCTGAAAAGGGGTATTTCCTTTTATGTAGCTGCTTGAAGTCTTTTTTAAAAATAAAATTAGATGAGACTGCTAATGCCTACTGAAAGGAAATAATAAGTGTTCTACATAGTTCTTAGGAACAAGGAATACTGTGTTTCGGCAAATAATTTTTTTTAAAAAAATGGCCCAGTGTATGTGCTCAATTTATTATTGAATTATTGTTTGGGCTAAGTCATTTATGGTGTGGGAGTCTAGAAAAATCATCACATATTTTTCACCATGCAGAAAGCTTTTTGTTAAATTGGTGAAGTAGTTATTTGAAGGTAAAAATTATCTTCCCACACAGACTAAAGATTACAGCTGCAGATCAATACACATAACCCTTTCTAATGATTTGTCTGCGTATCTTTAGGTTGGATACCATGTCAGAACTTTTCATTTTATTAATCATTATTTTCTTTTTTCATTGCATCCTATGTTAGAGGACAAGATGAGAAGCCTGAGAACTGAGACACTAAATATTTAAGACGATGGGATTACTAGCTTTATGCTTTTAAAAATAACAACAATTTACTTATTCTCTGAGAATTTTATATAATGCATTTTGAATGCATTCACCCGCTCAATTTCTCTCAGACCCACCCTCTGCACGCTTACATCCCTACTCACCCACCTTCAGTTTTCTTCATCTCTTTTAAAACTCATCAGGTTCAATTATGATGCCCAAGCCCTTGGGGAGTAGGATCTGGCCTAGAGTTTGGTTGATGAACTAGAGGTCACACCATTAAAGAAATTGGCTTTCCTTCTCCTAGCAACTACCAAACACCTTCAGCTCCCCAGCTAGCGATAAGATTTTTTTATGAGCAATTTGTCCCTCCATGTTGGGATTTTGTCTGATTTGAGATCTCACAGGTCTGTGCATGCTGTCACAATCACACTTCGTATGTGCAACTGCCCCTTTGTGTCCTTGAATTTTTACTCTCATCTCTGGTTCTTATAATCTTTAGTTTAGTTTCTTCTTCCCCAAAGACCCCCCTAGGCTCCAGAGTGAGGGGTGTGATATAAATCATTATTCTGTTAAATACACATAGTATTAACATGATTGCTAATAATTTATTACCACACTCATGGGTCAGTGTATCTCTGAAACCTCACCAGAGAAGCTTCATGCAATAATGGCAATTAAAACAGACACTCAACCCATCAACATCCAGATAATACGGAACTAAGAAGTGCTCAGTCCTAGCTTGACGTGTTTTCAGGTAATGTTCACGCTCTTCAAAAAGTGTGCTTTGTCATCTAAAAACTGAAGGTATATCAGAACCAAGGCGACATTGTTGTGTGGTCCCAATGATTCTAATTAACTATCTGACTGGCAGCTGATTGGCAAGATGTTCAAGCAAATGTTGCTGTACCAAACAATAGAGTAAATCATGTCTAGTCTTAAGTATGATAAAAAAGTGAACAACCTGGGGAGTCAAGCCATTAGTTTCCTACCAGTCTCTATCCGGGAAGTATCTATATTCAAATACTGTATCCCACAGAAGGGGGCAACAAAAGGAGCTTATTCTTTTTTGTTTCTAGGAAGACACATCTTTTGTCTGAGTGGTTATTTGTGTTTTCAAGTAACAGCTTACATATTATGTGTTTATTATGATAAGTAGAAGAAAAATATTTGTAAGAATTTCTGAGATTAATTTATAGCTATTTCTGTAAATGCATCTTATTTTGCTGAGAAATTGTAATTGATACCAGTAGATCATAATTAATGTAGCTTGAAAGGTATTCATAATTA
This sequence comes from Myodes glareolus, assembly GCF_982192425.1. NCBI lineage: Eukaryota > Metazoa > Chordata > Mammalia > Rodentia > Cricetidae > Myodes > Myodes glareolus. Next base: position 81,893,825 of record NC_142034.1, read on the forward strand.
CAGTGATTAATAAAGAGGCTGGAGAGATGGTTCAGTGCTTAAGGTTACTTCCTGCCCTTGTAGAAGACCCTCGTTTGGTTCCCAGCACCCACGTGGTGGCTCATGAATACTCGTAACCCCAGTTTCAGGAGATCTATCTGTCCTCCACTGGCAGAAGACATGCATGTGCAGAAAAACTTCAATACACACAAAATAAAGATAAATAAAATTTTAATAAAATTATTCAACCTACATGGGTCCATTTGAACAACATATATGAAAAATCCATGGCTGAAATGAGAGCCCTTAAAACATAATGTCAGGCCTTGTCTGCTAACCCACACAGGTAATAGGTTACAGTGTTTCTATGCCTGAGAGTCAGGACTTGAGGAGTCAGTAAACAGTGGAAGGGGATTCTTTAAATCATAAGCTCATTATAGCTAGTTGTTCAAACAACAGAAGACATATTTGAGTACCATGAACAAAAGCCTGAACAAAACAAAATGGTGGGCAACAGAAGACTTGACAGTCCTTTCCTGATATGGAACGCTTATGACTGGTAAAAGAATCTCTTCAAAATTCCACTCCTGAGTCATAAGAATTTACTTTCCTAATGGAGAGGTGCACTTCTACCAGTAAACACTTCAAATATTGAAGGAACAATTTCAATGATCAAATTCACTGAACAAAGGATTTACAAGATACTGTCTGTTAAGATTGTTTAAATAATGTTATCTCAAAATTTGCTCCACTGATTCTCTTATTCCAAGTGCTCAAGAATTCGGAATGAGGAATTGATGTTTTCTCCTCACAGAGTAGCCATGCTATCATGAGGTCTTAGCATGAGCTTCGTCACTAATCACTTCCAATCATTCCCTCTCACTTCTTTAGCTCAAACCGGTCTGTTCAAGCTCTACTACTTTGGCTGAAATATGGTTTAGGGTTGAGTATACTTGGACTTTAACATGCAACTTCTAGAGTGCATAGCACTTGGAATTTGTGAGTGAATTGTGTCACAACGTAAAAGAGATATCTACATTCTGCCTAGAGAGCAAATGAGAAAAAAATATGAAGGGAAAATTTAATTGAGGATAGCGAGGAGATGCAGAAAGAGGAGGAGGGAGCACACTGAGCCATAGTAATATACTTGAGTGTTGAATATTTTATCAGTTTGTAGAGTTTATCTTACAATTCCCTTACAAATGGCTTTTCTACCTATACTTAAATGCTTGGCTGGTAGTTTTATTTCCCTGGAGTCTGTTTTATTAAGGTTGAGTTATACTCTATCGCTTTTCATTTTAAGCACATATTACTGCTCCAGGGAATGTGTGTGTGTGTGTGTGTGTGTGTGTGTGTGTGTGTGTGTGTGGTCCAAGGGAATCATCCATTAATAAATATCTCTTCTCAACTAGAACCTGTTATTGTTAAAATCAGGTTGGCTTTATTCCACTATTCTATAATGATACAATTTTCTTTCACCAAACTTTAGTTCTTTAGTAACTTAAATTACCACTAGAACTGTGAACAGTAACCAGAAAGTGACATCGTTATTTTGTGAAAACCAGGTCAACGCAATAACTGGAATTTTTAAAGTCCCTTTTTCTTCCTTTAACATGTTGAAATCTCTATTTAGAGGCCAGTTGCACCAACTTCACACCTTACTGTGCTTGCAAAAGCAACAAATATGAACACAAAAGCTAAGACTTGAGCTTCTTTCTAACTGCCAAGGGGAATCAGCTTTCTATACTGTTTCTGGACTCATGCTAACTCACTGAAATTTCTGCTGTAAACATGCAATGCTCTTGTGGGAAGACAATGTGGAAAGTAAAGTGCAGGATGCAGGTATAACTCAGTGGTAGAGACTTGCCTCATGTGCTTGTGATGTTAGGTTTAAGTCCCTGCACTGCAACGTGGTTTTGAGAGCTGAGTCTAAGCAGGTTTAACTAATGTAATGTCTCACAGCGTGAATGCTGCTGGCTTCATGGTGAACCCAAACATCTCCTGGAGTAGAATGATGGATGGGACAGTGCAGGGTAAACCAACAGCTGTGCCCAGGTACATAGTAAGAAGAGGTCAATTGTTTTCAAGATTTTACAAGGGGATAAGGAAATGGGATTTGCTGGCTCCCGAAGAGGGCAGGAAGAGTAACAGGAAAGACATAGAAATAGCATGGGCACTAAAATGACCAGATGTTTACCTGACTTTGTAAGCCCTATCACAAAGCTTCTGCAGAAGAAACAATTTAGAAAGTGTGTTCAAAATGCCAGATTTGAAGTGATGTGCGGTCTTCCACCTGCATGTACTTATTTTTTCATTGAAATCTTTGTAGTAGAAAAAGCATGGGAACTAGCATTTGTGTGACATGGGGGAAGTGGTTATCTATCTGTCTTTCTTTCTGTCTATCTATCTGTCTGTCTATCTATCTATCCATCCATCCATCCATCCATCCATCCATCCATCCATCCATCCATCCATCCATCTATCTATCTATCTATCTATCTATCTATCTATCTATCTATCTATCTACCTACCTACCTATCTATCTATCCTTCTCATATACATTACATCCTGACTACAGTTTCCACTCCTTCCACTCCCCCATACCCTACCCCACCAATGCCTATGCTTCCTCCCAGATCCCGTTCTCCTCAGTTTTTCAGAAAAGGGAAAGCCATTTAAACTTTCTGGGATTCAGTTTTTAAACTTGAAGGATGAGTATCAGGATGACTGCCCCAAGACTATAGTAAATGTATAGAACTTTGTGTGTAATCCTCAGATACGGCATTAATCAGTAAGGCCAATTCATCATCAACAACAGCACCAGAACTAAAAACAGCATTATCACCATGGTGATTTAAGATGAGGGAAAGGTTAGTAATTTTTGCCCTCATCAGGGATAATTCTGAAAGCACACTTTACAGGTTATTTTTCTGGTTACTTCATCTGTCCTATGCAAAACTGTGTTATGACACGGTTGGCTAACACTTTAAGATGAGATCATGTTCTTTTGGGAGGGGAAATCTACATGTTGAAATGAGTAAATGATTATTTGGTGAGTATTCAAGGTACTCATTGCAAGAGAAAAAGTGTCTTTTGCCTTTTGGGAACAAGAGTCAAGTAGAGCAATATTTTTAGTGAGATTCTAAGCTAAAAATTAAGGAGAGTGGATTTTGGAGTGGGGAAGAACCATTTTAAATCTGGCTTCTAGTGGTTTTTAGCACTGAAATATGAAACAAACTATTAACTTCTCTAAACTCAGTTTTTTTTGTCTACTAAATGAATATATAACATTATGTGTTGTCTATTTAATGATTCTGGTATGCAGTTATATTAAGGTAATATTTGTATAGTTTGTACAGAATTGTATATTTAGAAAATTCGCGATGCTCACTCTATTTCGTTCATATGACTGAACTTACACGATCTCATTGCAGGTTATGCTTTCTGCTAGCTGCTATTCCCATATCATCACACCTTAGTTAAATGCTCTTGAATAATTCAACTTAGCTTCCATTTGGAAAGTATGCTACATTTTCCATAGAATTCGGAAAATTTTAGAGAAAATGGGGGGAAACATGAAAGGGTGACAATGAGGTAGTAGGTAAAGACACTTTTGACCAAGCCCCAAACCCCAAGTTTGATCTCTGATTTTTACATGGTAGGGGGAAATAACTAAATCCCTCGGGTTGTTCTCTGTTCCTCATCACCCTTGTACCATGACAAGCATACCCACACATATGAGAGAGAGAAAGAGCGAGAGAGAGATGCTTTCACGCATATGTTAAACAAATAAAGTGCAATAAAAATAGAGTAAACGGAGAAGAGGAAAGAATGGGAGAAAAATCTTCAGATGGTAGATAAGGATCAGTGTTAACAGTATGCTCTAGCTCTCTGCATAGAATAGATAGAATAGATAGATAGATAGATAGATAGATAGATAGATAGATAGATAGAGCAATGAAATTGATGCCACATGATTTCCAAATCTCATAAGCTCTATATCTTAGTTTGATAACTAGAAATGCTCTGTTCTCTAGAGACGAGTTGAACAGGTTGTATAGAGACTGTATAGAATAAGGAAATGTTTATTAAAAGGTACTTCTAATACTATTCAATAGACTGCGGGGTTTTACACAGTTGAAGGTTCCTGGATCCTAGTTACAGCAGAACCTATTTACCTTCATTGCTTTTGGCCCATGTTAATTTAAAGTTTTAGAGTTCTCTCCTTGAGTCCTGGTCTTTTACCATATAAGTAGACAATGCTGTATCATCAACATTGTTGTTAAAAAGAATTATACTCATTCCAGGTCATTCTCTTTCTTTCTGAGTTAAGCAGGTGTTACTCTATACTTTCTGTCCTTCCTCACCTTTTAAATCTCTTCAGAATACAGAGGAGGGGTTGGTTGGGAGAGGGGAGAGAGGGAAAAGGGGTTGGAAAAGGGAATGGGAGGAAAGGAGGGAGGGGAAGCTTCAGTCAGGAAGCAAAGTAAATAAATAAATAAAATTAAAAATAATAATAAAAAAGAATTTTTTGAGCAAGAGAAATCCCTCCCAGTTTGGAATTTTCTGGAGTGGTGGACTGTCATAACTCCGTCTTATTGATAAACATTTGACTGTATGCTAACTCGAGGGTGCTTTATGATCATTCTAAAGGATGCTTATACAGACCTATCCTTCACATTGAAAAACCAAGAATCCACATTTTCACCAAGCAACCCTGTAGAATCCCAGTGTCCTTTAGTCCTGTCTCATACACCCTTGGCCTAGTCTCTTGGCATCTGAAGAGAGGCTGTCAAAACTTCAAACATCTTAACTCAACTAGCAAAGCGGTCTTGACAGACATCAAAAGAACAGGGCTTTAAAGACTTATTTTTCCCTCTGCCTTTGTTCTGCTTTTTTCAAATATTTATTTTCAAATATTTAACTGACAAAGATTTTACGCATTCACAACCATAAAACATTATCTGACATACACAAAATTGGTAAGAATCATGATAAATTAAAAGTGTTTTAAGTCAAGTTCCTGAAGCTTGTTCATCTTAGACCTTAGAGTCAAAGACCTTTGGACAACGTCTTTCCATTTTCCTCTCCTCCTAGTGCATAGAAACTTCCATTTTACCCTCTGTTGCTACATTTTCTAGATACAGCACAGTAAGGGCGTCATACTTTGTCTTCTTGGATTTTTCTTGCTAGAACTATTCTAAATGAATAATTAAGAAGACACTGCATGTTTGTGAGAGCACAGGGACTCTGGACCAACAGTTAGGGGGCCTGCATGTGTCTGACCTAGGCCCTAGGAATGTGTGTAAGAGTTGGTTGCTTGGTCTGTTTGTAAGGCTCCTAGCAGTGAAATTAGGGCCTGTCCCTGACACTGAGCTGGCTTTTGGGAACCGGTTTCACGTGCTGGATTACCTTGCCCAGCCTTTTTGCAAGGGAAGGAGCTCGGTCCTACCTCAACTTACTGTGCCAAGTTTTTATTCAAGCCCATGGGAGTCCTGCCCTTTTCTGAATAGAGACATGAATGGAGACATGAATAGAGACATGAATGGAGACCGAGGAGGAGTGGCTGGGGAAGGGGTAGACAGGAGTCAGAGGAGGGAACAGGAGAAGAGGGAGGGAAATCTGTGGTCCATATGTAATATAAATGAAAATAAATGTTAAAAAAGTAAAATTTACAAAAAGGAGACACTGCACATAAGTCCTCTGTATCACTCAGCTCGAAGTCATGGTGTTTCACTGCTAACTGAATTTATTCATTCTTAGGTTGTTTATTACAGCAGCTGCTTGTCACTTGTCAAATTAGATTTGGTAAAATTAGCTAAAATTAAAATTAAACAACCAAAAATTGAGTTCCTTACTTACAGTTCAGGGGTCACATGTGAGTGACTACTTACATTTTAAAAGTCAACACATCAATTAAAAAATCCATCATCGGCGAAAGCTGCAGAAGGACATGGTACAGCCTGCCCTCTCCCTTAGTGCAGGTTATTTTGAAGTCCCCTCCAGCAATATTGTTAATATCATTACACCAAGAAATTAACAGAAATTATATAATAATAGCAAATATACATCTGGCATTCTAATTCCCCCACTCTAATCCTATTGCTTAAGATGGGGTATGTGAGGAGCCTTTATAGGTTCCAAAATAATTCAGGGGTTGTACCATGGTCAGGACAAGATGACTTGAAACAATTTTATCAGTTGAACAACAACTATCTCTCCTGTAATTACTGTGAGCCATGCCTGTATGAGGTAACTGGAACAACTTAGCTTTTTTTTTTTTTTTCCACAGAGAGTACATGCTTTCATGTTATTTAGGCAAACACCCCACAGCCCCATACTCGAGTTGTGGGGTGGGGCAGATAAGTGTTTGTTAATGTCTGGTATTTGGAGTGGTAAAAATGGGAGTGTTGTGAGATCCCTGCTTTGTATTTGCTGTGATCCTTGTCCTGACATCTAAGACAACCTATCAACATTGCCCTTTACCTATCCCCTGACCTCCCTGAAATCAGCTGCACTGGAATACCTATGTGGAGCATCCATGACTTCTTTCAGAAGGTGCAAAGTCTCTGATTGTCCCTGGGCTTTCTTAAAATAAGTGTTCACACCACAAAGCTGGAGTGAGCATTCCTTTCGACTCCAAATGCAAATACCCGCCAAGAATATCTTGATCTCTACTTTCTCCATGCATATTTCCTATTGAACTCTATCACATCAAGCATTTTAAGCATCTTCTGCAAAATCTCATGAACCTTTCTCAGTAAACTGCTTATCTAGCAAATTTTTAACCTCGCTTTTTTTTTCCTTTCACTGAAACATGCAGAGTCCTTTTCATTAGGAAAATTCTCCATAGAAAAAAAGTGAACCAGTATTGATACTTGGAAACATTTTATCTACTTCTTGTTGGTTGGTTTCCATTAAGAAAGGTAGAAGGTTCTAGCAAGTAAGATAGTAAATGAGAAAATGTTCTTAGGTTTTAGCTTTCATTGTCTTAAGAACTACAATACTCAGAAAGAAAAGGCAAAATTTAAGTCAGTAGTCACTAAAGGACTGTGTTAACCAACAGATACCTAATGCTGACTGATAATTAAAAGGTCCCTTATATTGTGGTATTTAATTATAGTATAAAGACATTAAATAAATGGGTATGGTTCTTCGACAAAATTTTCTAATAAAAAGCAAAGAAAAGATAAAGGGCAGTTTTAGAAGTTTAGACTGTCTATGTGCAAAACGTACTTAAATTGTTTGTCTATTTCTGTGTTGATAATTTAGTTGGACACTTTCAGATACTGTGAGGCCCCATGTGCTATTTCAACATATTTTCTGATATTGTCATTGGGAAGTCAGCACTGGAATGACCACCTTAGCAATGATCCAAATGTCTTTATTCGGGGTGGCCTTGAACAACTTGTTTAAAAATTCTGTGCCTTGTTCCCTGTTTATGATCACGGGGTACAAAAATTTAGGCATAGGAAATATAACAGGTATCTGAGATCATTAGTCAGGATTATAAAATTACTTGATAACCTTAAATGGTTGCATATAATGTCTTTTGGAGTGTGGTTCTTATGGGGTAAAACAGCATCAGCACTGGGGCTCAACTTGAATCTGCAATCAAATTATCAGTGTCCAAGTTGCCTTCCTTCCAACTGTCTGTGCCACCCAAGGTAAGCCATTTACCTTGTCTGCACTTAGATCCCCCTTTTCTGATGCTTCCAGGATTGTAACACACCATAGCTTATATGCTTACCATAAAACAAAGAAAGCTAGTCTACAAATCACAATCTCAGAGACCTTAGACAACAATGAGGACCCTAAGAGAAACATACATAGATCTAATCTATATGGGAAGTAGAAAAAGACAAGATCTCCTGAGTAAATTGGGAGCATGGGGACCTTGGGGGAGGGTTAAAGGGGAGACGGGAGGCAGGAAGGGGTGCAGAGAAAAAGGTAGAGCTCAATAAAAATCAATAAAAAAGAAAAAAGAATGAAGTGAGATAAGTCAAATATTTAAAATTTTACAGCAATGTGTTCTACTTCATAGCGTTGATTTGTAGTTACCTATTTTGCATTCAGAACCCATGTGTGCCTCAGCCTGTGTTTTTGTGTGGGAGTGGTGTGGAGTGCAGTTTGTACACGTCCATATCCAAATACAAGTGACCCTAATGATTTCATTCCCAATTCAAGTAGATTCTTTCCTGCTGACCTAGTTTCATGCCCAAATCACTCCACTAACATGACCACAAGAAGTCCTTCTTAATTTTATTGTTTCTTTCTAACATGCAAGGCTTGCATTTCACCTAGGTGTCTCCCCTAGACATAGCTCAGACTGTGTTGTCTCTCAATGTTTGAAAGAGTGACATAATGCTTCTCATAAAACCACCTAGACTAAAAAACCCTTGTAGTGATTTAATGCTACAGAAATCACTTAAATAATTTCAATATTATTCAGTTGTCACCACTTTATAAACTAATCCAGAAGCTAAAACATGAAATTAGATTGATACTCACTCCACTCTTCTGCTAAATTTAGACAGACAAGGAGGTTAAGGTGTTTGACTTGTTAGAAAATATTAAATTTTACAAGAAACATGAATATATATCCATGACTACATATAGATTAAATGAAATACAAGAAAATACAAAAACCTAAATATAAAAAGGGCTAGATTATCAATCCACATAAAAAGTGCAACTGGTCTATGATAGAATTCACCATAGATCACATTCATGGGCAGCCGTGCCAATAGGAAACTCATTTTAATGAAGTGACACACAAATGTTCTCCAGACACAGAGAATGGGCAGTTTTACAGAAGAAAGATGAACAACTCAGTGGTTCAAATTTTATGAAAGCTCTGTCTTAGAAGAACCTGAAATAATGCTTAAACTGCACCAGCATTTAGGTTGAAATACAGCTTAATTAGAGAAAATAATGTCTACTAATCAAACTGTGAGTGAAATTTTAAATACTAACAAAATTAATTGCAAGTTTATAAGTTATATAATTTTTAGGGAGCAATTAAGCAGGGTGTATAAAGATTAAAATAAAATTTCCCAGGTTAATCAGTAATTTCTGTTCTTTTAACATAGTATAAAATAAAACAAAAAGAGCTCAAAGAAGGATATACAATGCTCTTCATTTTCCCACTATGCACGAGTGAAAAGTTGAATAATTACAAAAATTAATAAAGAAGATAGTTATTAAGTTTACCATGCCATATCCAGGTAATGTAATACATGTTTTGCATTAGCAATCTCAGGGTGCAGTAGACTTTGAAATAAATCTTTATTTGTAGGGAGAGATGATATAGAAATTTTGTCAACATCAAACCTCTAAAAAATAAAATCTATATTTGACCAATAGTTGATCAAAGCAGAAAACTCTTCTGAAATCAGTGGGGCAATTTCACACTGGAGTACAAATTATACAAAGATGCCTTTGTTCTACTGACCATGTCTCCTTTGGAGTTATTAAGGCAATATAAACATTTACTAAACTTTACGTGTCAAATTTCATTTTAATTTTTGCACAATCAGTCATCTAGATTTCATAATATATATGAGCATAGGTATTCAGTTCATTGGTGAAAACAAATGTGTGCAGGGTGCCTGCGTTACAAATAATCCATATAATTAAATAACTGCTCATATTTTTACTTTATGTACAAATATTCTGAAGCTTTTTTAACGGATCTCTAAAATATTTATCTTTTATGCATTTCTGTTCCTCTTACAAAAGAACTACACAGTTAAAACAAAACAAAAAGTTGGACTCTGAAATCAAATGCAGTTTAATATGACTGATAAACGAGTTAGAATAATATTCCAAAAAGTGTTTGAAATTTCCATGCTTTAAAAACTGAGTCAGAAATAGTTAAATTGTTTGATAAAGAAATACACAAATCCTAAGGGCTTTAAATACTGACTTGCAACTGTACCTTATGATATCAATACACAAAGCCAACCACAGGTTTTGAAGAGCCCAGTCTGAACACTTAGGTTAAGCAGAATACAGATAATAAAATCATTATTTACCCATCGCCTGTTAACTAAGCACATGCATCATTGTATTCTAAGTTCTTCTTAGTGAGTCTATTAAAAACATAAACCATCCACGAATATTTTATATACAGGCGATACATTTCTATACAATATAAACAGAACATAAATGAGCTGTCTTTCCTGTCATTCCTAATTATATAAATATTTTGGAAAGCTTCAGCAGAAAGAATTTCAAAGAAACATACACCTAAACCTTCAATATAATAAGGCTTTTGAAATTTATGTTCTAATATATTTAAATCCTAATTTAAAAATAAAAAATATATTGTTTTACGAAATTATTACTTTTAAGTGATCCACATTTTTCAAACTGAGAGGTATAATTTGGTTAGGATGCTAACTTTTTATTTTGCAGCACATTTTATGAGCATAAAAGTTGTCTTTTGATATACAGCATCCTTGATTAATTTTGCCCCTAGAAGACAGATGAAGGGGGATTGTATTGGTTATTGTGAATTTAGTAATTAGTATGATATTCAAAATCCCATGTAAAGCAGATGTTTCAGGCCTTTTAAGGAAGATTTTTATGGCCAATGAAATAGCATAGTGTTTACTGTATTATCAAACCTTCACCTTCTGTGCTAGAGTGTGGCATCATCACACTCCTATTTATCTTCAATGACAAGCTGATGATTAATTGCGATACTCTAAAATATAATGACCTCACTTCATCTTTGGAGAAACATGCAAATAAAATTACATAGAAAACTCATATAATAAAATGTGGAAAATAAGAATAATTGAAAGGTCTATTTTAATGAGTAATGCACTGCTTTTTTCCCCCAGAAGCACAAGACTTGAAGGAGAAAATAATGTAAAAGACAGAAGTTCTAGCCCCCAATCTGTCATTATCCAGATCAACAATCTGGAAAGTATGGATTCATTTTCTGTGAATTTGGATAGTTGAACTAGGGGATATGTTTCTCTCAATTCAGTGCATTTATAACAACAAACAATGAGGTCCTTTCCAGAAACTGAAATATCCAAGTTGGGCTCTAAGCTAACAGGAATTATAATTTTAATGGGTTGCAATCATCCAGATGGTCCAAATTAGTAGGTGCAGCAAAACGGATCTTAGGTTATTCAGCATGTCAAAACTGTTCATAATTAAACTTCCAAAATACACTTGCCGAGTCCTTCTCCTGCTGGACTGTTAAAAGTGTGATAAATAAATCCTTGAGACTCTGACAAGTATCACTTTGGTGTTGAAGCACAAGAAACTTCAATAAATAATAAGATGTGGTTTATAAACTGGCTATTGTATTTATTGTACTATTTTGAAGATAGATTAAAAAACAGATGGAAGAATGGATAAAGAAAATGTGGTACATTTGCACAATTGAGTATTACTCAGCAGAAACAAAATATAACATCATGAAATTCGCAGGCAAATGGATGGAACTAGAAAAAAAACATCCTGAATGAGGTAAACCAGACTCACAAAGACAAACACTGTATGTATTCACTCATAAGTGCATATTAAATGTAAAACAAAGGGTAACCAAACTACAATTCAAAGCTCCAGAGAAGCTAGGTAAGAGGAACACCCTAAGAGGGACACATAAGAATCACCTAGGGAAGGGAAATTAAATGAGATCTCCTGGGTAAAATGGGGGTAAGTGTTGGTGGTAAAGGGGAAGGGATGGGAGATGAGAACATGTGGAAAAAGGATGATCCAGGAGGTAGAGGCACATAGTGGGAAAGCAATGAAGGCGAGATCTTGATAGAGGCACTTGGAGTTAGGGAGAAGCCTGGTACTAGAGAAAGTCCAAAGAATCCACAAAAATCGTTCCCTGCTAAGATTCCTAGCAGTAGTGGAGAGAGGATCCAAACTGGCCTTCCTCTGTAATCAGGTTGGTGAATACCCCAACTATCACCATTGAGTCTTCATCCAGCAACTGATGGAACCAGATATAGAGATCCACAGCCAAATACCAAGTTGAGCTCTGGGAATCAAGTGGAAAAGAGGGAGGAGGGAATATATGAGCAAGGGAGGTTAAGATCATGAGGGAGAAATCTATAGAGACAGCTGAAGCAAGTTTGTGGAAACTTGAACTCTAGACCAACAGCTGTGGAGCCTCCAGGAGACTGAACTAAGCCCTCTATATGTGGGTGACAGTAGTGGATCTTGAACTATCTGTGAGGCACCTGGTATAGGACCAGGATCTATTCCTGATGCATGAGCTATCTTATTGGAGCCCACTCCCTACGGTGGGATGCCATGCTCAGCCTTAATGCAGTCGGGGAAGAGATTGGTCTTGCTGCAACTTACTGTGCCAGACTTTGCTGACTTCCTATGGGAGCCCTTAACCATTGGGAGGAGTGGATGGGTGGGGTGGACTTGTGAGGAGGCAGGAAAGGTGTTGGGGGAAGAAGATTGGGGGGATAAAATTTAATTTTTTTTAAAAAAAGCAGAGGGAATGTGTACACATATCATTGTATGTTAGAGAAGAAGAAAAGGAGAAAGGAAAGAAAGAAGAGAAAGAAAATCTCAGGAAAAAGGAAAAATGGACAACAAGAGAAGACTGGATTAAAGAATCAGCTGGCAGTATTTATTTATATCAATTGTGAAAAAAATCTCATTTTATAAAGGTTTCCACCAATATAAATATCTATGATAGCTCAAAGACTACTAGAATATCCTTTATAATAACACAATCCATGGATTCTCTCAAAAAGATAAAAAAGCATCAAACAATGGCAGAGGCATTAACTTTATTTTTCAGTAAATACTTAGGGCTTTGAAGCAGCGAAGGTTTAGGCTTAAGTGTGCTGTTCAAAGGTGAGGGCTTGCTAACTGGAAATCTACAAAACTCTCCGTGAGCTGGGTCTGCCTCAACAATCATGGAATGGTAATCGTTTCGACTTCATAAGGTTATTTGGCAGCGAATATAGGCAATATATGTAAAACAGAGTACCTAGTTGTTTGCCTTTCAAGAAAACATGAAATGAAGTTGCATATGATCAAATTTTATAGCCTTGCTTAAAATAACAGATAATCCAAAGAGTGTGTGCTGGATGTTACATAGTTTAATATTGAAGACAGGTTTTTCTACTCTGCCACCCTTAAGTCCATTCTGCTGGATTTTCTTAAAGAAATATATCATACACTTGAGTAGGCCAGTTTTATGAAAAAAATATATAAGTCAAGTTAGGAGCGAGAGAATCTGTCAAGTACTGGGACAGTAATCAGTATTCTAAAGTGTTAAGCTCCTGAGTCAGAGTGTGAAACTCCACATGCCTGAGTATAAGAAGTGAATATAACTAAATGCAAGAGTCTTTGTTGGACCCTCAAATAGGAAAAGTACATTCAAAGGGAAACTGATGAAACATACAGATTAACTTAGCCGATAGGATTTTAACTAGTGACATAGCTGTAGGACATGTTGACCTATGAAAACCTGGCTGAAACATGTGGGGAGCCAATGTAGTCTCTTTGCAAAATTTAGCAAAATTAATACTATTTCAAAAATGAAAACTTTCCAAATGTTTAAATTTGAAAATTTATATTTCTAATAAGCCATCAGGCCTTCAACACCCTTCTCCACCCCCTTCATCTCAGTCCTTGCTAATTAGGCTTCTCCTTTACCAGAGATCCTTCAGCCCCATCTCAAATCTCATAGCTACATGTTATGAAAGTGGTTCAAACTGTTCTACGTGTTTCCAGTCACATGCATCTCTTTAGGTTCACGTAAGAGTCAATAATAGAAAATGTATGGTTCAGGAACTGTCAGTAGTGTTGGAGAGATCTTAACCCTGCTAGTTTTTTAAGGAATGCATATCTCATTAGCCTAACAAATTAACCAACAGTGACAGCGGTATGGCAATTAGGTTACATAAACTTATAACCACAAAGACACATCATTAGGTTATATTTTTAAACTTCCATATGCCACCCGAATTCAGGCATAAAGAAACATGTAATGCCATCTTCATGACAGATTTTCTTAAATTCACTAGCTTCCCCATCTCTCCTGACATTTCATTGAAATTTTAATACTCTACACTTTGGCATTTGACGGGTTTGTTTCAACTAACTTTGTCAAGCAGAGGCATCTGTTCTAAAATGGCAAACTATGCCCAGCCAGCCCAGCTTCCTTTTGTTAGACTCAGAGCCATTTTAATAAGTAACTTTTTTGTTAAAAATCTGTGCTATAAAGGGGGTGTTTGTAAACTACAGTCTGCCAAACAGCTTCAGATCTTCCTTTCTTTCTTTCTTCCTTCCTTCCTTCCTTCCTTCCTTCCTTCCTTCCTTCCTTCCTTTCTTTCTATCTATCTTTCTTCTCCTCTCTTTCCTCTCTCCTTCCCTCCCTCCATCTTTTTTTTCCTTCCTTCCTTTCCTGACACAGGGTTTCTCTGTATAGCCCTGGAAGAGTTGTAATTCATTTTGTAGACCGAGCTGGCTGTGAAGTCTGCCTTTCGAGTGCTGGGATTAAAGGCATGCATAACCAGAACCTGCCTGTTTGCTTTCTTTAATGACTGAGATCGTCTTAGTGTAAGGTTAGCTAAGAATAGTTAAATGTGAATTATAATCACAGGACAAAAATCAGGTTTTTCTCGATTGAAGATACAAATTCTGCATTCTCATAAGGATAGGAAATATAATATCATTAACAGCAATGAAGTGGAAGATTGGCATTAGGAAGCATGCCAAAGAGGAAACAGGATTGCTGCACTAGGAAATGGATGTTTTTCTTTCTCTGTATATGTAAGATCTAAGTAAAAATGTCTAATCTTTCCAAGTCTTTCTGTACTTGGAAAACTGAGAGATTCTGATCCACAGAATGTGGTGGGAGATATCTATAACATGGAATGAGATAGTCTTCACTTTGGAGTATAAAAGACAAGAGGCAAAGGTGTTCGAACTATAAAATAATAACAAAGAATTTATCTGCAGCCCATCAGTTGTCTCTGAGACAGCAATGGGTCAGATTGTGTCTTACAGTGTGTTTTACAGTAGAAATACCTTGTAGCATTAACTGCTAGGACTGAATGTTTCTTTTCTGGGTAGCATAACATAACTACCGCAAAATGATGAGGAGCAGGACTGGTATCTGTGGGCTACAAAGCTGAAACGTGATATGCCATGCTTATAAATTAATAATCTCGAAACACTCAGCCCTAAATGGGGTGTCTCCATCCCCTCAGAGTTCTGCCCCCACTACCCAGAAGAGGAGGCCAAAAGAGTGTAACAGCTAGAAGGGATAGAAGACACCAAGAAAACAAGGCCCTCTAAATCGCCATGAGCAAAGTTCTCGTGAAATCACATAGACTGAAGCAACAAGCTTAAAGTAAGGAAACATAATCCCAAATAATTCATGATACAATAATAAAATTAAAAGTCACATTAGAATAGGTTCAGAAATAAAATGTTCATAAAAATAACATTTTCAGGACTGAGTAGTGGTGGCATATGCATTTAGTCCCAGCACTTGGGAGGCAGAGACAGGAGGATCTCTATGAGTTTGAGGCCAGCCTGATCTACAGAGTGAGTTCCAAGACTGGCTCCATAGTTACTGGGAAACCGTGCCTCAGAAAACAAACAACAGAAAAACAGAACAAATAAAAACATTTTCAGAAATCAAATAAATTGGGGCTTAAATTTGAAATTTTTACTGTTGTATATTTGAAGATTCAATCAGTGGTTCAAGATTTCACTTATTTTTTAAAAAGCCTAGGAAAAGATGAAGAACGAAAATACAAATTATATATGGAAAGAAAAAGCCAAAGGGTATAATTTGGTGGGGGAAAAATAGAGAAAATATCCAGACCCAAACAGGGTCTTTTAAATATTAGATGTAATGACAAACACCCAGCTTTTACGAACAAAAAGAGAATACATGTCACCATTATCAAATAGTCAAAAGAAACTATGGATGTGGATAGTATGATAAGAAAGGGACTATGGGGCAGATCCTATGGGCATGGGAAGTATGAAAAGAAGATACAATGAAAAACTTTATTCAAATTTGATTCTTAAAGAAAAAGAAAAATTATTGAAATATACAACTTCCTCAAAATTGTACTAGAAAAAAAAAGAGAATCTGATCTTTCAAAAACCCGTAGTTATTAAATTCTAAGTTTACTAAAAACTTCCTGAAAAGCAAACTTTGTGCTCAGAGGTTCTACATGCAAATTTTAGCATCCATTGGAGATGCTAACGGGCATCTCAGGAAGTACTAACTTCCTGAAGAAGTACTAAGACAGGAAGTACTAACGGGCTCACTGGAATCTTTTTAGAAGACCGAGGGTCAGGTCATTTCTTAAGGCCAGCAAGGTTATCGTTATTATAATGACAAATGCCAACAAAAGCGTCACCCAAAACTGAAGAAAGCTATAATCTAAGACCCTTCCTAAAGCAGAAAGGAACAAGTAAAGCAGCACACCATCACACTCGATAGCTGCTAAGGATGTCAAATTCAGACCTTTAAGAGACGCTGGATCTCAGAGCATGGATTCTTTACAAGAATACTCACTAGGGTGGCAGAAAACTCAGAATCCAGACTGGTCGCTTATCTCCTACTTAGCAGTGAGAAAGAGGTAGATGTTCTGTCGTTTTCTTTCTGATGAGGAATACACATTGTCTCAAATTTTACAGAAGAGAAAGGAAATTAAAATCATAAAATGAACTCTTTATGAGTGAACATGTCCCTTTTGTTCATCATAGATCCCTTGCTTGGCTCGCCAATGCATTCTCTCTGCTTCTGCTTCTCTCTGTCTCTCTCTCCCTTCATTGTCAACAAATTTTCCCTACAATTTCCCCCAAACAATAAGGTATCAATATGTCCTAAATTGAATGTGAACTTCAGCTTTATGATTTTATTACTTTTATTATCTAAGTGGGGAAACACCCACAGTATGGTGAAATTGCCAAACTCATAGTTATAAAATGTTATATAATTATACATCTATTAAAACCTTTTACTTTATACAGTGTGGATATTCAATTTGTGTTTGCCTCTTATACATACATAAAATGGAGAAAACACTTACAAATTGCTACTTTGGGAATGAAGTTAATTCAAGATCCAACATTTCGATTCAATTCAAAATATTGAGCAAACTGTAGTATTGAGTGTCTATAATACCCATCCCTAAAAGTTGAAGCAGGAGGTTTCCATGAGTGTGAGGTCAGCCTGGACTACAAGTGAGTTCAGACAAGCCTGGGCTATAAAGTGAGACTGTCTCAAGAAAAAGGAGCAGGAGGAGGAGGGGAAAATAAATATATCTAGTTAGTATAGCATGACCTTTACTTAAAGTTCAAAGCTGAGCAGAACTGAAAGATAAACTCACATCAGAGCTTTCCTGCATACAGTAGTAATTTATATACTGCCTGATGTTTATTTGTTATTATAATAGAATTATAGTTGAAAACACACACCATCATTCTATCCAGAGCAGTTCATTCCGTATGTATGTTTCCTGAATCTGTGCGCCAATTTTACTATTTGGCAGTAAATTTGATTAAATGTTTATTCAGTACACTTTACTGTATGTATAAACATAGATTCGAAATTTATAACTTTAGTAACTGTTTCTCTTTAAACATGATTTTCACAAGAGGCATTTGAACTCAATTACTTTGACAGAGCGCCTTTATTCTGGTGAGAAATAAATTTTTATTTCCTAATTGTTAGAAAAAAATTAGAAAATCACTGACTAGCAATGCTTTACGCGATCTGTGACTATATTAATGGCAGGATACTGATAGTGACACATGAAAAGCCTCTTTTTTTAAAACAGAGACTGAGGGGCTGGAGAAACTTTTGTTGCAGATGTGGTTGACTGGTGTGCAAATTGAAACCAGGGTATGCGTGAAGAGATTTCTGAGATAGCGTTACCAACACTACTCCCCATTGGCTCTATGACCTCCGCTTAATCATTTTCACATGCCTGGCATGTTAAAATGAGGCAATGAGTGGAAACTTTTAGTCTATAGCAAATGTTCAATAATTATATATAATCATAGTTGTCACACAATTATGTGTGTCTGTGTGTCCATGGGAAAATTCACATTATCTAATATTTTTGCTTAAGTAACCCAAAATCACTTATCAAATATAATGTGATCAGGATACTGCAATAGAGAGACATATATATGAAAATATTCTTAATTCTATTGTTTAGCATTTTGTTTTAATAAGTTCTCTTGATACAGTAAACTTTGTAGAAATAAATACATAAAATAGATGAATTTGCTGATTGCCAGTCGTCCCCACAGCGCCATAGGTGACGGAAGCTAACACGGGGCAGAATCCTCCCCTTTAAAATCCAGGTGCTCCTTAGCTGCAAATAATAGGGCCTGTCTTGAGCTAAATTAAATCTAAAAGTATTTATCAAACAGAAAATTAACAATAACAGATGACAGGCGCTCAATGGTGCAGGTTAGGTGGTTAGAACCAATGTTCAAATTCATCACTAGCACCACCACCAATGGGCTGAGACCTGAGGTTCACTGTAGATGCTGTGGACATGTGCTTCTGAGCACAGCCAGAAACTCACACAGTGTCACTGCCGTCCTCCATACGCTAGGTATGTCTGGGTGTTGGTTCTCATGCCTTGTACCTATAACTCTACATTATATGATGGTAGTGTTTGGTCTACACTCCCTTCTAGTTGGAAAGCAAGAAAACAGTGAATGTCTGATTTTCAAAGTGCATTTATAGGAGGTAAAATCTACCTTATAAAATATGATTATTCATGCATCAAAACATGAAAATGTCTAATGTCCACAGAAATCATACAAATGAAGAGATGGAATTGAGTAAAGGCATAATTATTGTGAATGAAATACTTATAGTACAAAGTGAAGTGTGTTAATTGTGTTAGAGACATAAATAAGGAAACTTATAATAAATACAAATGCTTAAAGGTATAAACTCTAACAGCAAACCAGCAGCATCTCAGCTTAGATAGTTCTTGTTGCTGGCTGGTGACTCACTGAGAACTGCATTTTCCAGCCCACTTTGCTCTACCCTTTCAAGCAAAGTGTGAGATCTGCTAATCAGATGTGCTTGGTGTGACTTGAACTCAGGGCTGGAGTGAGTAAACAGAGAAGCACAGCTTGCAGATTCTAAGGCATTAACATAGATTACATAACAAGCAGGGTAGTTCTGGTCCAGTGTCTGAGTAGTAGCCTTCGTATTCATCAGATGGTCAGACAATCCCGTGAACAAATGTTTCTTTGGCAACAGAAGGCTGGGTTGCATTTCTGGGAGTCAAATCAAAAAGCTCAACCTAGTTTCTCGTTTCTTTAGTCCTTTCAAGAATCTGTAAGTCAAGTTAATCCTCTCTGCTTAAAACCTAGCTACACTGAGTTCTATTGGCTGTAATTAAACCTTAAGCAATACATTCATTTGCTAGTCTGTGTGGCCACACACACACACACACACACACACACAAACACACACATTTATATGTGTGTCTATACATATGTATCTATCTATTTATCTATGTATCTATTCTATTTATCTAGCAATCATCTATCTCTATCTATTTATATAATCAACTTCCTTAATGTTTCATATCCTCACATGGACAAATAATCTTAGCTGCCTCGGGAGATTGGTATATAGAAGTCAAGTCTGTGTATAGACAGCATGGCAGCATGCACAAAGCACTATTTGATATGCAGTGATTCTTAATGCTTATGGTAAAAACAATCATGGCGTAATTAAATGATAAGCACGGGGTTGACTGTCACCGAGGTTGGCACAGGGGTAGGAAATAGACTTGCAAGCCTTCATGAAGAAAGAGATTTGACTTTCAAAAAAAAAAACAATATTATTTAAGGCCTATTAAAAGTGAGAAGCCTTCGAGAAGTAATGCTGTGAGTCAAATTTCGGATGCGTCAGAGCTCAGTGGGCTGCCACTGTCAAACGAAAACCAAACGCGCTGTCCGGAAGTGCTTCAGGGAAGGCCTGTGGGTGTGCTCAGGGCTCTCGATTCTGAAGCTCATGTCAGGCTTCTCAAGGGCTCTCCAATTTTCACCACAAACCCTCAGCCATCCACAGCTGTGGCAGTTCCCCCTAATCCAGATGGAGTATCAGCTGAAGGGCAGCCAGGAAGAAACACCACCCCACACTGGATGACAGCATCCTCAAAGCCTTACTCAACCTAAAGAAAAACAATTGGGCTAGTTGTCTCCCCTCTCCCTACGAAGCCTGAACACTGAAAGCCTATGGTGCATTTTTGGAATAAGTGGACAGATTTGGAGCAGGGATCAGTTCAGTAGCAGAAGCTTTAAAAGGAGGTAGGCATCAGATGCCGAAAGGTACAGATGTTCAATACCTATTTCTGAGCAGAGTGTCACTAACCAGGCAAGGTGCTGAGAGATTCAGGGGCTCACTTTGTCCTTAAGAAAATGCCTCAACTGGCCATCCCCTGTAATCAGAATGGTGACTATCCTAACTATCATCATAGAGCCTCCATCTAGCAGTTGACAGAACCAGATGTAGAGACCCACAACCAAGCACCAGGATGAGCTTTAGGAATACAGTTGAAGAAAGGGAGGGGGCAATATATGAGCAAGGGAGGTCAAGATCATTAGAGACAGCTGAACCAAGCTTGTGAGAACTCATGAACTATAGACTTGACAGTTGGGGAATCTCCACGGGACTGAACTAGGACCGAACTAGGCCCTACATATGTGGTAGACAGTGGTAAAGCTTGAACTCTCTGAGAGGCACCTGGCAGTAGGACCAGGATATATCCCTGGTGCATGAGCTAGCTTACTGGAACCCATTCCCTATGGTGGGATGCCCTGGTTAGCCTTAATGTAGCAGGGAAGAGATTGGTCTTGCCTCAACTTAATGTGCCGGACTTTGTTGACTTCTATGGAAGCCCTTATCTGTTGGGAGGAGTGGATGCAGAGTGGGCTGGAGAGGGTGAGAGAGGCAGGAGAAGGGGTAGTGGGGGGCAGAACTGAGATATAATATAAAATGAAATTTAAAAAAAGAAATAGCGATAGAAAAATAATTGCTCTAATCTGTAGCATTTCTATCCTCCCATTTCCTAACCAGAATAGATGTTTATCAAACAAGGTCAGAGGAATGTGTTACTCTGAGATCCTTTAGCTAGAAGAATTAGTTCCTACAACTGAATTGGAAGCCATTGGATTCATAATGCTTGCATTTTATATAGCATTTACATCCATTTTCTTGCCATGTTACCGGATTAAAACATAATAGGAGATGGAGTCTATCGCTAGAAGAAACATCTTTAGTCTCTAAAGTTCTGATTCACATAAGAGTCTTGACTGGTGCCAGGGAAATCATGTACCTATGGTGTGCCCTGTGGGCAAGCCGTTACTCTGCTGCACTGGACTCCATACAACTTTCATTTTACATGCCATATCAGAAAGAGCTACGTGATGTCTTGAGAGGAATGAATAGAACACCTAAGATTTCCACTCACGAGAGTGGGAAGTGCTTATTTAATAAGTCCGAGTTATGTTTCATTTTGATTTTCCCAATTAGAACTAAGAAGATAGTGCTTTCCTTTGCAAATATAAGGATAATCATTGGAATTCTAATGTGTTCCAAGATCCTTTCCGATTTTGTGATTTTTTAAACAAAAGACAGACACCTAAAGATCTTAATATAATAAATGTTACAGACACCTAGAAGATAATAATATAAAGAATGTAGAGTTTTATTATTCCTTTCTTCATGCTGACGAATATAATAAGGGATAGCATTTGAGTGGAAAACATTTGACAGATGCTGCCACCTGATGAAACAGATATCCTGCCTTGCTCCAGATCTGCTTAACATTGCAGTGGGTATAAGAAATTTAATTTCCCTTTATAATTATAGTTTTTCTTCTTTCAATCTATGCTTTATATTAGGAAAGTGTTGCCCACATAACCTAAATGCCTTCATCCATGCAAAAAATTGTGTGTAGAAGTGATAATGTAAAATCCTCAGCCTGAAAGAAAGTGTAGACTCCACAAAACAGTATCAAAAAGTACTTTGAATTTTGTTTTCTATGATGGAGATGTTAAACTTAAATGAATCCATCTTATATTTTAATGTCTTTTAACAGACTTCTCTGGAATGACGGATATCTTATCTGTCTACTCTGTCATATGAACACAACCAGTGTAACAAAGGAACTAAATTCCAATTTTATTTTATTTTATTTTGCTAAATATAAATTTAACCTTAGTGTGTTGTAGAGATGGCTTAGAGGTTTACAACACTGACTACTCTTCCACAGGACCCAGATTCAATTCCCAGCACCCACATGGCAGCTCACAACTGTATGTAACTCCAAGATCTGACACCCTCACAGAGACATACATGCAAGGCAAAACACCAATGTACATATAATAGAAACAAATGAATTATTTTGAAAAAATAACTTTACATAGCATATTGGACATCATGATTATATATAATATATTCATAAGTATACACACACACACATATATGTATAATATGAAATGATGGGAGAACTGAATAGCAGAATTCTAGCCCAGATATTTAAGTCAGAAATAACACCTGCCCCAGAAACTAAAAATGTGCCTGTGAGACTTTGTCTACGGGCACTGGGAACTGATACGTATTCGCCTAGATCCTAGTTCAACAAAATATCAAATATAGTATGGGTGGAAAGATACTATCTTACCTTCTCTAAGCCTTACATAAAATTCAAGAAACTATCAAATCCTAACAGCAATGCCAGATGAATATTGTACGGTGAGTCTGTGATCATTTGCAATGCTTTTGGCTTTTGCTTTGGTAAATAATTATAACTATGCTTCTCGAAGTTGCATAGGAATATTTTAATTGAAGATAATTTAGAGATTATTTAAAATTATGGGTAGCTTTATTACTTAACACATCTCTACCACTCCCTGTCCAGTACAGATATAGTTACAAACACATTCTTTTCTACTGAGCCTTATGAGGAGGAAAAGACTCAAACGGGTTTAGATTCTTTTTTTTTTCTGTAAAAGAAAGAGTGCATCTACAGAGGCTCTTATTAGTGTCTTAGTCTAATTCTGCACAGACCCAACTGTTAAATGTATTCCAATGAGGAAAATATGAGGAAGAAAAGGTAGTTGAGTAGCAGTAGACAAGCATAGAAGCACGTGCATGCACACACATACACACACTTAAGCACACAGAAGAAATTTAACAGGGATATGATTTTGTCTTTTCCTAAACAGCACTGCTCCCTGAGGTATATGCAGATGGGCTCTGCAGCGTTACATAAACCAGTGCTGCCTTATCATCTTTTAATTAAATTCTTTCAGCTTTTGCTGGTGCCAAGTAACCCTCAACCCACAGCTACTTAGAAACCTTCTGATCTCATCGCTTTCCTAATAAAATAATTTCTTCACGCCCAGCAAATGGTCTTGCAGAATACAGTCACCCATTTGATTTTTTCCAGCTTTAATTGCTAAGAGCTTCTCTTTAACTTTTCTGACCTAAATTGCTTTCTGACATCTTTAGCAGTGTTCATTTCCTTTTTCTCTAGGTCAGATACGGACAACTTCCTTAAGAGGAAACAGTGCAGTTATTATTTGAAAGTTGCATCCCCTCCTTCCCATAAGAATTGTTCCTTTCTTAAGCTAAATGAGTCGAAACAGCTCTAGCTCCAGTTTCTTCTACTTCGTCTTCAAGTTGTCTGTTTTACGTATGTATTGTTTACATTTTGCTTCAGTTGTTCTGATTTCTGGCTCTAACTCTTGAACTGTTGTGTGTTTCATTGAGACCAATGTTCTAGGAGTAATGTAATAAAATCAATAAAGATATTATCAGGATAAGAACTGTTGCCTCGGGAATCACTAGTCCAAGCACAGCACAGAAGTGTTACCATATTTACCTCACTATCTCTAAACATAATGGTGTTGTAGGACTAAAAAACAATAATTTGGAGAACAGCTGCTAATACTTGCTAAGATCGATGGAGAAGCTATATTAATTACCTGTATTCCAGAACAGCCCTCATCCTACATCAGTTTAACCTAGAGACCTTATCTGCTCACTACCTCCTCTGGTCAAGAATTACTGACAAATTATGAGGTGATGCTAACTTTATAGTAGTTATGACCTAGGTAGTCCATACTGACCACCTAGACTTCTCAAGATGGGTTTCAAGGCTTGTTCGAAGTATTCTTTCTTTAACTCAAAGTATGAAATAATTTATCCTGCCAATATTATTTAATTTATAAGAACGTTGTATTTTACTCTTTCCGTTATATCTCTAAGCTTATTATAATGCCTACTAAGTAATTAGTGCCCAACGAATGTTTAATGAAGAAAGTAACTATTGAATGAATGAACAGTAAATTCATTTCTTAAGCTCCTTATTTCAAGCTACCTAGACATAGGTCACACCATTCTTATTGAACGTATACTTATTGTTATATGTTGGTAGATAATGATTACTTAATGATACTATTGGGACCACTGTGATTTGAGGGATTGGAAGAGAAAGAATGGGATGAGAGAAAGATCAATGAAGAAGAGAGAAAGAAACAGAAATGGAGGGAGAAAAAGAGAGAAAAGGAAAGAGTCTGATGTTTCCCTGGGCTACCGAAGAAAACAATTGACTAAGGTGGATATTGCCTAAATGTAAGACATCATCTAGAAACTTCTTGATTAAGGAAGAGAATTTAGCAAAATATAACAAAGGCCTGCATCACATATACTGTCAATACAATATCATATTTCATTTTCTACATAATAATTAGATAATTAACTCTCTAGATAAATTTGCAAATATCAATTACCTTTAGATTGGGACATTGAGAAAGGAGATAAGTTAATCTGGCCCATCCAATATCAGTGTCTTTACTAAGACATACCAATGATCTACGATCACACCAGCCAAATTATTCTGCTCCTAGGGGTAACTGATACTGGAAAAAATATCATTTTTGCCTCTTTAGGTCTGTTTCCTGGTTATAAAAATCGAAATATTACCAGCTACTTAATTTTACAGGACAAGTAGAAATAAAAATGAAGAGTACAAATTAAAATGATGTATAGTGTTAATTTAATAATAGCCATTTCTAGTTGTAAATTAACCCCTGAGTATTTCCTGTATCACTGTAGCTTGCACTCCTTATTTAAGGAATCAGGTTTTTAAAAAGACTACAGAAGACCTGAGTGAAGGTAATCAGTAAAAGTCTTCCATCTGTGCATAATTATGGTTCTTTATGAGCCCAGTAAAATTTCACCTCCAATATATAATCACAATTAAAAATAAGTGATACCCAGAAGCAAACGTTTTTCAAGAAATCCTTCCACTGAACTTCTGAAACTGTGTAAGAATTTGGTCTTTGAGAAGTATTGTACCATAAGTAAGTGCACGTAACATGCAATGCTATTCCAAAAATATTTATATAAAATTAATCATTGAAATCTTATAGGCTAATTTCATTAACTAGTTTTTTTATGCAAAGAACAAATTTGAAAATAATGATGAGTTAGAATATAAGCATGCAATTAGTTTCTTTACAAGTGTGTGTAAATTTAATTAAACCTAGAAATTGTCTTTTATAAAGGAGCATAAATATGCACAAAGTTTCATAAATGTTCTGTGTCTTCTCAGAGCAGTGATTTGGAGTCATACTGCTTGCAATGGCTAACATTTTTCTCAAAGGCAGAAAACATCCTTAGAGTCAAGTCACTTTATGTACAGAACACTGGATTAAAATTGTCTCCTTCCATCTATGAACTGGGATAAAGTAAAAAAAAACTATCCCAGAGCATTGGTGGTGAAAAATCGATAAAAAACTTTTTCCTTGAGCAAGCTAGCTCTTTGTGATGTCTGCCTTGCAGAAAGATTACAGAACTAAAATTTTAACCCACTCGGCAGGGCAAATGAAATCCAGGATGCAAAAAGCAAATGCATTACAAATCAAGTCAGCATCACAAATAAAATAATCACATACATACACACAGACACACACAGAAGCACATAGGAGCACACCTACACATACATACAAACCAGTCCTGCTCACTCTATGGACTCTGACCTGCAAGAAGATAAACTTCCAGCACTGAAAATACCATTTCAAAGAAAAAACAAACAAACAAAAATCCATGGTTCTACCCTCATTATGCAAGCAATCCACACTCCACAATTCCACAATAACTTAATAACTGTAATGGATAGCAATGATTAGTTTCAAGGACAATTGAAATATTTCATGGCATGCTGTCACCTTTATTTATGTTCTCAAACTTGTTTTAACTCTTTGCACCAATTTCATACTTTCAATGCCCAAACAGCTTGTGATGTCCTCCCAGGGTATTAGTGTCTTTTATTTTATGGACAAATCACTCTTTTTCCTAAATGTGTTGCACAGGATTCAGAGATAGATGTAAGGAGGTGGCAGCATTATGGATTGGAGAGGCTGTCAGTGTCTGCCTAGACCATATTTCAACTACTCCTGTAGCAACTTGGCAAGACCACGGATTTAGACACAGTCCTGCATAGTAGGTCTGCGTCTAAGGTGAACCTCAAGCCAGTAGTTTAATCCAGGTGGATGCTCAGAGACTTACAGCTTTCAATCTCCAATGTGCAGTTTTGTTCATCCAGTGGATACCGTCTTAGGTCCATCATGCAAGCAGCCGTAGTTGTGATTCTAGAAGAGAAACAGCAATATCTGTTATTAGTGTTTAAAGCCAAGAGCAGAAGATAAAAAAATAAAACAAACAAAAATTGACACTCTTAGAGACTTATTCTTAGCCTAAGCTTCCATGAAAGGAAGTGATGCATCTTTTAAGACTATTTTTCTTTACAAATCTCCTGCTGACTTCTGAAGATATTGGACAATGAAAATATCCAATGGGTCACTAACTGCTTGAACTCAAATCACCTACATGTGTTTCTAAGACAATTCTCACGAGCGAGTGCCTTGGGGGTGCAATGGTTCTAGCTGTATCTCAGGTGACTGGCAATGGTGACAAAAAAATACCACTGAGTCTCACATTTGTTTTATTCCATCTTTCCTTAAGACTCAAATATAATCTGTCAATCTTAATTTGGATCTATCATTTTTCTTGCTTTATCAAATCACATTGTACTTTGTAAGCATCATCAACATACAATATACATCAGTCTTCTATCTATGTCTGACTATTCTGTCCTAAGTAATCTGATATTCTCTTGGTCACTAGAAAGAGTGTCTCCTTTGATCTTATATTAGGGACGATTCATTATGCTTCATTAGCAATTAAGGTCTTGGTTGTTGTTTCATGCTGATATTTGTATTGATGACCACTGGGAGCCACAAAGCTTATATTTCTAAAGATTTACTATGTTTCAACACCATATCATGAAAGAACATAAAGCTATAGACTCAAGTATAAACCCCAGTTCTATGCACAGAAACTAACAGAGTGTTGAACAAATAGTAGGCTCTTTAAATATGAGTATATGCTGAAGAAAACTAAGAATAGAAATTAATACTGGATTTGACCAACCTGGGTTTATGATATTGTGATGAGCTCTGAGCTCTGCTAGAAAGGGAAAAATGAGGTGGAATGTTGTCCTGGAATAGTCTAGACTAAACTTTCTCAATTGAAATAATGTTTGTGGAGCTAAACGAGTAATCCATGTAGCCTAACTCTGGGAACACACTCAGATGAATCTGAGAATTAATGCACCATGTAGACCAGAAATATGTAATTTGTTATTTATATTTATGTCTCTTAACTTTAGTTTTGTTGATTTTGTTTATGACAAAAATGATGCCCAGAACGGGCTTATTGTTGATTTTTTCCTCTACTTAATGAGTTGTGTTGGTGACTCTTGGTAAATTCTCTACCACTTCACTGTCTGCTGTGAGTCTGTCCCCAGAGCTTCATCTATAGGTCAGTGTAGAAGCTGGACCTCACAACTTTTCCATCTCTCTTTCTGCTTCCATTGTCCACACAAAACATAAAGTATATTTCATCACACCTCTTTAAACAATTTAGTGTTTCTTCCATGGGAATCCAAAGCTTTGACTTTTCTTACTGTGTCCTACATAATTTGCTCATCTTCTTCCTTCCCATTATCATCTCCTATTATGTATTCTTGCAATGTCGGCCAGCCTTCATCTTTGTTCTCTCTGTCTACAACATGTGTTGCCTCATGGCCTGTCTCATTCTTCACAGAGTCCTTCTTTCCCTATCTGTCACTCAAAACCATGGTCCTGGGAGATGCTCCTCCTGAGCAGCTTACCCAGGGTGACTGCCTTAGCTCAGGCTCCATCTTAGCTGTCTGTTCACTAACTTCAAGCAATTACCACAATCTGAAATTAGCTTGCTAATTGTTTTCTCAGAACAGTCTTTTTCTTTCAATAAAATTTAAGCTCCTTATGGATATAAACTCTGCTCAATTCTTTGCAAAGTCACTCAATAAATATCAGCTGAATGAGAAAACACATTAATTTACAATGAGGCAAACAGTTGTATTTGCTCATTATACATCTTTGCATTTGGGAGATAATTTTATTACATTACTTTTTTAGCTTAAAATAGTACTGCTGTGTCTTAGGTTAGAGATGTTCTTTTTATGGTTTTATACAATAAATGGAATTTAATTAATTTAAATTACAGGATAAGATTATACTAAAGTAATTTTATCAATTGGAGTGTTTCAACTAGCAATGAGATTTGCATTATATTTAAATTCTAGAAATTATATTAAAATTAATAGTCACATTTAAATTTTAGTTTAGTCTGACTACACTAATATTGGATGGATTTTTTTTCCCTTGGCCCACTATTTCCTGTTATAATTTTTGTGTAAATTTATAGACTAATACATTATGACTTGCCACTAACCTATTGATTATGAAAGGAAATAAAACTTAGAAAATGATTTCTTCTGTAAAATGGCTGAATAGATTCCTCTCCTCAGAAACTAGGGGAAATCAGTTACTTCATATGATATATTTAATTCAAAAGACCAAAATATTACAGGGAACAACTACAACTTCAAAAAAATGAGAGAAACGAGTACAGAAAGCCAACTGTGTAATTGAAGTGAAGTTTATAATTGATGCTGTAGGTTGTGGTTCACACCTCTGCTGATACATATTCATGGCAATTAACACCCATGAGCTATGCAATATGTACCAAGAAAAACAAATCTTCTAAGGCTATCACAGGAGGAATGAGTTTCTAGTGTTTTAAAAATAAAGCAAAAGGAGGTACGGCTGTAGCTCTATTAGTAGAGTGTTCACCTAGCATGCATGAAGTCCTGGGTTCAATCCCCAGTCCCATAAATAACAGGAATGTTGGCAGAGGTTACTGTCTGCCTGGTCCCACAGCCGTTTGGTCCCAAAGAAACACACAGGGGTCTATAATTATAAACTGGTTGGACTATTAGCTCAGGCTTCTTATTAACTCTTACATCTCAAATCAACCCAAGATTCTTATCTGTGTTATCCATGTGGCTTTTCACCTTTTATCAGTAAGATATTCTCATCTTGCTTCCTCTGCATCTGGGTGACGACTGCAGAATGAGCCTTTCCTCCTCCCAGAATTCTCCTATTCTGGTTGCCCCACCTATACTTCCTGCCTGGCTATTGGCCAATCAATGATTTATTAAACCAATACAAGTGACAAACCTTTACAGGGTACAAGACCATTATCACACACTATTTTCTCCATTTTCCTTCTTTTCAAAACAAGAACTCTAAATATAATCTTCTTTGTTTAGCTTTTTGACTACTATTATACATAGCAATTTGCAACTAACACTCTAAACAAAGACAAACATCCAAAATCTACTTTTTTTGATAATGGGGTCATAGTTTTCTAGGCTCCTTTCTGCTGAATGGGTGCACTGCTAATCTTTTGGGGACCTAAAAAAATTTTGGGTTATGATCAAGTCCTGACTAGAATATTATGTGAGGCTTGAGCATTTCTGCCAGTAGTCTTGAGACTGTTCTGGATATAACTCAGAGGAAACTCTAGCAGAGGTCCTCTGAAATTTTGGATCATTTGGGATATCAGCTCTAAAGGTTGGAGAAAAAAGCAGTACCAATGATCAGCCTTACAGACCAGATTGTGGTAATACACACCTTTAATTCCAGTAGACACACTAGTTATCATAAAATCTGGGCAGTGCATGTCTTTAACTATGGTGATGCATGCCTTTAATCCCAGCCCTAATATATATTATTATGTGTACATGTATATACACACATACATACATACATACATACATACATACACATATATTATATGACGGGGGGAAAAAGTTCACAGACACAGTCTCATTCTGAGATTCCTGGAGACAGAAACGTCATTTCAAACTGAGGTTGACATGAGAGCCAGTGGCTGATGTTTGCTTTTCAGATCTTCAGGTTAAACCCCAATTTTTAACTCTGAATTTTCATGCTTCTCAGGAGTTATGGCTGAAGAAGAGAATCAGCAGTGTAAGATCAAAAGTGGTGAGTTTAATACCAGACTGGGGTGCACACATTGTCTAGACAAAAATAAGAGGAAGTAGAAAGTGTTTTGTCACAATATCGACATTATTTATTCCCTTTTATTATTTACTTGTTTTATTTTACTATTTTTTCTACATTATAACTCAGCAAGCTATAACCTATAGGTATTTACATTTAGTGTTTACAAAGTATTTGTGTCTTCTGTGGCAGTAAAATCAAAATGTTTGGACCAAAACTATACATTGTAAATGTTGATCATGTCATGAAGGACTGGTGGCCTAAGCCAAGTTACTGGCATGCTTTGACAAATTGAAACACTTGCCAACCAAGCTGGCTGTGAGCTGACAAAAGGAAGGGATTTTTAACATGCAAAGTGATCTGCAATTTTTATTATTAATCTGCCTATGAACAGATGTTGAGACAACTCATTTCACTGCAAAGCAGAAATTTTTGCCCAAAATTAAGAAATGTAGAATACCTCACATGCCCATTACCAGCATGGCAGAACTATATATGTGAAAATAATAGTGACGCCAACAAGATACAGAACATTGATTGTCCATATGTTTATATATCATAAACTTGGATCTGTCCCAAGTGCTCAAGGAGTTTAAGAATCATATGTTTTGTCTTATTTGTATTTCAAACACATGTGTCTGACACATGCCATTAATTAAAGGTTAAAATTATAAAAAATGACCAAAATAGAGAAAGACACTCTAATGTAAGCATTAATTGATAAATTAAGAATTTTGAAGTGATGTTTATTATGGGTCAAATATAACTCATCCAAGAATTCTTAAATAAATTTGAAAATTAATATTACTTTTAGTGAAGAAACTGTCATGCAATAAAGGCATTTTCACATAAATATTCATATTATTTATTCCTTTTTGGTATTCACTTGTTTCATTTTACAATTTTTTAAACATAATAGCTCAGAGATCTCATTCAGGAAACACCAGAGGAAAGCATCTGAGTTTATTTTTTATTTATAATAGGTATGAGATAATATAGCAGTAAGTGCAACAGACATAACTGTAGTCCTAATAAATAATCTTAGCATCATTGATGAGTCTTAAATGACTCAACAGTACTACTATGTGTCATTGAAGAGGGTCTTGAAACCTATTATAAAAATATCCTGGTTAAAGACTGCAAGATCAGAAGAGCAAGGACTTTTCTGAGAGACTAAATCTCCCAGTAAGATTAAAAGCTACATCCATAAACTCTCATCAACATCACTATTCAAACCTGAGTTGAACAAAGACTCCACTAATAGACAGGCCAACTGGACTGGGAAAAGCCCATGAGGCCTCAACCCTAGAAAAAGGCCTATCAGCAATAAAGGAATGCTGAGAACAAGAGAAATAGTCTCTTGCAAGGAAGAACACATCAATTGGTTATCTAATATCAAATGGTCAGCCCTCAAAATATACGACTAATATTATGAAAACTGGTTAAGTTTTATGACTTAACAATATGGAATCAGCCTTGGTTTTCAATCAAAGCAAACAATCAGCTCACCTTTATTGAATGTACCTTACTTGTAGAGAGTCTTCAAAAGTCTAATTGTAGACACCTTCTATAGAGCTGAACTCTTTTGAAGAACAAACGTTTTGCTTAGAAATGTCTGTGCTTTATTGACACTAAGAGATCTCTGATAAAGTTTTCACTACTTAGTCATTAGCAACTATCTTCCTATCAAATACTAACACAGAGCAAGAAAACAAATATCTAGCTTATTTTAAGGATTCACAAAAAGCATTTATAAATCAAGAAGTATTAAAGCTCACTCAACCTAATAAAACCTTTGTATCAAAGCACTAATTGATACTTTTAAGTTTTAAGAATATATGCATATCATTTAAAGTATTGATATAGTTAAAGATGGCTATGAAGCAGAAATAGATGCCCCTTTTCCTTATGCAAGATACTATGGAATCACAATCAATGTGGCACATCTTAAACCTTTCAGTGGAATATTTAGGACATTTTGGAGTAGAAAACATGGTCACATATGCACAATCTGTGGGAGACTGGATGGGATTTCAAACAGATTGAGGACACAGAGTGAAGCCATTTTTGAATAGCTCTGATTTCTTTAATAGATTATGTTATACTTATTCCTCAAGAAAGTTTATTTATATTCACTTTATTGTATGCTTAAAAAATATCAACTGTCTTATCCTGAACTACATTTTTTTTTCTAATGAACACTGTGGGTTTATTTGCTCAACAAATACATTGACTCAAAACCTACAACCAATTATAACTGCAAGAGAAAACGAAGACCTAACATTAGTATGCAAAATAAGAAAAGGAAAATAAAGGATTTTAAAATAGGCAAATGGAGAGATGTCTCAGAAGTTAAGAGTGTATGCTGCTCTTGCAGAGGACCTGAGTTCAGTTCCTAGCAGGCATATCTAGCAGCTGACAACTACTTGTAGCTATAGACCCAGGGGTTCTAGTGTCCTCTTCTGACCTCTGTTAAGCACTGTACTCCTAGCAAACAAACACACACACACACACACACACACACACACACACACACACACACATACACACACAATTAAATTGAAAATAAAATCTTTAACAAGATCAATTACCCCAAATATGTATCAATGTGAATTTTGAGATTTTCAAACAAATAAAGAAATTCAACCTGGAGAAATTCCATATTTAAGCATTAGGATATTAACTCAAAATATAAAATGTTCCAAAGAACTCCTATGACTCTCTTTCCAAAAATATCTTTAAAAACTGCTTTGTTACTGTCCTACTTTATTTGAAATCATTCTGTATCTTATGGCCACTCTCCATGAAATACAAAATTGATCTTTTATAAAACTCATATTTAATAGGCTCTTACATTTTGTTATGTAGAAAGAATATAGATAAAGGAGGTGGGCGACTTCTTAAGTAGAATTCTAATGTCAACTACCACACATAATTAATTGATCCATTACTGAGAAGTTATAGATACTATTAGTGCTACGTAAACATTGCATTTTATTTAAGTCTAATTATTACTGTCATTTTACAGACACAGGACAGTGGACGGTAAATGACAGAGATGAGATTTTGATGACAAATACTTGACTCCATATTTAAGTTGGTAATGTAACTAACTAGACAGATGACCTTGGCAATGTGGTCTTGGTTTCTTGGGAGTCTGACACCTACATCCAGAATGAGTTTATAAGTTCTGTGATCCTGTATTCATACATTGATGATGTGACCTTGGAGATGGTGTAATTTTGTTTTACCCACATATGCAAATGCTGTATTTCACAGATGTTTATTCTGTGTTGCTCAATTATGTGAATAGGCCCACCCAGAGAAGCCCATACAAGCCTCTCCTTAAGGAGTCCCAGTTAATACTCTCTCTCCCTGACTGAAGATCCTCCTCAGCCCCTCCCCACTTCTTGTGCCTTTCTTGCCATCCAAGGGGCCTTGAGCCTACGTTAAAACATCCAAGACTCTTGCATAATTGTTTTTAAAAGCTCTTTAGAAGTCCTCATATAGAGTCACATGCATTACTACTCTCAACTTTGTAATCACCCAAAAAAAGTAAGATTGCTGGCAATCATGTTCGCACTTGATAAGTCGTGCATTTCAGATCATAGCTATTTGTACTCTGCTGCAGATGTTTGGCCTTCTGTGACTCTTTCATTTTCTGAAAGCTTATGCTCTGCGAAGATACTGTGACCATTAAAGGGCTACCCAGGTCTCTGCCACAAACACAGACACTATTATGAAAGACATTTCCTGAAATAGCCTGCTTCTGAAATGCAACCAGAAGCCTGCAGCAAAATCTCATTTAGCGAATATGTAAACCCCAGCTCATCACAAACATTAATACGGCTCCACGTAGATTGTTATTTGCCTTTGGTTTGCTGTCTCTGTTTTCCCCCATTTTTCATGAACTACATCTTTGATGATCTCACCTACAAATTCTATGCTTATCTCAGAGGCACCCTTTCTCTTTCTAAAATTTTTCTCAAGAGAATTAAGAGGCATAAGGAAAAGTGATCATCCCTTGACTTGGATCATTGATTAACTTAAATCTGACTTTAGAATACAATAAGGGATCTAATGGACCTATGATTTCTTTAAAAACTGGGGGAGACTTAAGATAAATTTTGAATTCTGAAGTATTTTATAACTGAGCTTTATTTACAGTTTGAAATAATGGCTCAATATACTGGATGCTTTTGACATTATGTCTATGAAAATAATGGGCTAGTCTTTTTTTCCCCTGTGTAATGCAAAAGAAACCTATCATTTCAGTACAATTAATCAGTTTCATCCCCATATTTTTTATTTATTTATTTATTTATTTATTTATTTATTTATTCACTCACTCAGTCATTCATTTATTTAGAGATGGTGTCTTCTTATGTAATCTTAAGTAGTCTAGAAAGTGTTATGTAGACCAGGCTGTCTACAAAGTCACAGAGGGCTGTCTCTACCTCTGGATTGCAAGAATTAAAGGCTAAAAGCTTTGAACCACCACAGCCAGCTCATCTAATTTTTTAAAAATAGCTCACAGATGTTGTCTGAGGACTTGCCTGTGACAGATTAAAGTACTGGAACTCTTCACTTCTTTCTGGTCCTTCCCAAGTACATCTTAAAATGCAAAATACGCATGTGGCAGCCTCCCTTTGCTTTGCTGATTTCACCCCCTAGCCCTAATCCCCAAACTTTGTGTTCTTGAAAATCAGCCTGTTTTAACTTCCCAACCTATTCTAAGTGTGGCTGTCTGGCATAGGGAATGGAAAGGAGGACATGAAACTGAGATTAGAAGGAAGTTAAAATCCAAAGGACTAGGCTCATTTTCCGCCGGACCCATGGCCCATCCAGCCCTCCCTCCTCCTCCGAAAAGTGAATCCTAGGGAACTGATGGCAACCTGCTGACCCCACATTGTTAGGGAGGGGAGTTTGCCTCTTTGTAAATAGCCCTTATATTGCCTCCTCAAATTATCCCGTTTTCAATGTGCCATCTGTTTCCTGTTGGTTTCTGGACTGATAGAATACATTATAGAAATGTATTTAAAATCAGAGGCACTAACAGTTACACTGTCAAAAATTAGAACAGTTCTTTTCTGGAGTTCTTTGCCTTGAGAATTTGGAGATATAATAATGAATATTCCTTTCCCTCCTTAAATGACATCCTTCCCCCTTGTCATTCTGTTATTCATTCATCAGAGACCATGTAAGAAGCCTTCTCCCACTGCCCAGATAACATGGTCCTCCTCGTTGTCTACTACTCACCTCCTATGTTTATTTTCTTAATAATATTACCACTATTAGAATTCTGTCTGATCAATGGCAGGGAGTTTTTCTTTCTCCTTAGCAGATTTGGGCATTGTCTAAGATTGGGTTTTCTGGCATCTGACCCTGAGAGGTATTTATTTGCGATCATCAACTACACGAGGAAGCTAGATGAGGGTTTGGACAAAGGAAGACCTCAAATTGTATCTATGCAATATGGCAGCAATCCCAGTATGGCAGCTCTCCCAGGAAAACTGCTAGATTTTCTTTAGTCAGACTGAAGAGACGCTTAACCTGCCTCTCATAGCTTAGTGTGTCCCCTCTACTCTCAGGCAAGCGTGGCAGAGCAGATGAAACACATTAGGCTAATTTTTCACCTTCCCTCACTTTCTCCAAATCTCTATAGATAACTTGCTGAGTTAATAAGGCTGAAGATTCTCTGTGACCTCATTGCTAACATATCATCAAACATAGTTTCCAGGCACTGCATCTGCATCTGTGGTGTGCTGTCATATACAACATACTGGCAATTCTTTTCTGATTCCAACAAAAGCTGCCCATGTCACCATCTCAGGGCTGCCTGCTACCCAACCTCGACACACACACACACACACACACACAAAAGAAAGAAAGAAAAAAGAAAAAAAATCATCCACACAGTAAATTTTACTATTTCAGACTGTCAGTCTTACATAGAATAGGTATAAAAAAGTGATGTGGGATGCCACTTAATACGGGTTATTCTAATGAATCTCCAGGGACTTGGAACTCAAGCTCTCTGAAAGGAAACCATTTTGTCTTTGGAAAGCTGTGACTACCAGAAAATTCTTTTTCTCTGTATTTAACACAAATTTGAATTTCTTTAATTGTAAATTTTTTGTTTCTTTACTTTGCAGTTTCGTTCTAGGAAATGTTCTTATTTTTCTTTTTTATAGAGATTCTTGACAGTTTGTGGGATCTGTTCTCACGAGAGCTGTCATTTTCATGTTCCTTTCTTGCTCTGCCATTATGTGTAAAATGTCTTTATCTGTTGCCAAATGAGTGAAAATTTTACTATATTTGATTCATGCTTTCAAGTTCTATTTTTACCTTTTAAGCCCATCAAGATTTCATATTGATGCACTGTTTATGCTTAGAACATAGACTATGTTTTTCATGAGGAAAAAATGTAGTGCCAATATTTTCTTGACAAACTGTCATTTCTTTCCAAGTTAAGAAGTAGTGGAGGCTTAGAAATATTGAGATTCTCATCATTGCTAATATAGATACAATATATACTTTGTATATAAATAATTTAAGTATAGAGTGAAGAGTGTAGTTTCATTTCTTGAAATTCTTGGTCAGCATACACAAAGCTTGTTCTACCCTCGAACTGTATAGACAAGGCATTGTGATGCCCTTCTGTAATTCTAGCATTCAGGAGATAGAGACAGGAGGATCCCAAGTGCAAAGTCGCCCTTGGCTAAGTAGAAAATTCAAGGCCTGCCTAGGATACACAAATACTTGCCAAGTAACTTTCACATATTAGGCCACAAGTTGTTTTTTTTTTTTGTAATTTTTAAAAAACATTTTGTATAAAGTGATCAGAGATGAGTGCAAAGAAGCATGAAAAATATTCATTCCTTCATCATTAGTGATAGCGTGGAGCTTGGTGCTTGAGACACTAGCGCAAACCTCTCGTCTACACAGACACAGGTCCGATAACAGAAAACAGAACTTTGGCAGCTTTGGAGCTGGTAAGTCCTTGGCTAAAGTCATGATTTTTGCCTCTTGCTGTGTGGCAGTGAACAGTTTAAGAAGAAACTCTCCTTGGATAAAAAAAAGTAAAAAAAAATGGTCCTCCAAGCACAAATACTTCATCATCCTGTACATCCTGTAGGGAAGAAACACTCCGCAAGCAGTAAGTATGCTTTCTTCTGGTCTGTAGAAGTTTTAACCTACTAGAAAAGTAAAATTTTTATACTGAGAAATGGAAAGGTGTGTGCATCTAAGCGGCTGTAACTAAGAAAGCCCCTTACCCTCTAGCAGTGGGATTGGGACCTGTCCCCGGTGCATGAGCTGGCTTTTCAGGAACCTACTCCCTATGAGTATGTCTCACCCAACCTTGTTGCAGGGGGAGGAGCTTGGTCCTGATTCAACCTGATATGCCATGCTTTGTTGACTTCCATAAGAGACCAGCTCCTTTCTGAACAGAGGAAGTGTGGATGCAGGCAGGAGGGAGGTATGAGAAGAGAGGAGGGTAGGAAAATGTGGTTGGTATGTAAAATAAATGAAAAATAAATTTAATTAAAAGTAGATTGCTTTAACCTTTCTTTGAGTTATGAAAAAAAAAAAGAAAGAAAGAAAACCCTTTACAGCTTCTGATTAAGAAAAACAGCAGCATGTGCTACGTTTTATTATGGAATAAATCCAATGCTGATACTTTCTCAAAAAAAAAATGTCTAATATGAGGGTGTTTAAAAACAAGAGAAAAAGAGGGGAAAGTTGCCATGTGTTCAAATGATGATTCAACTTGCAGTAAGCACCCCTCAACAAATAATTAAAGTAAAATAAGATGAAGCATGTGAAAAAGAAAAGTCGGACTCAATCTTAGGAAGGATTTTAAAGAAACAGAAAAGATTCACAAATAGAGATTTTTTTTTTTTAAAAAAAGGCACCTGTGTTTCTATTACGTGAGTGGCTGAGGAAGGATGATTACCATGAGTCTGAAGTCAACCTCGGCTACACAGGGCTTAGTTTCAGGCCATCCTGGGCTGCAGGGTGATATTGTGGGAACCAGAAGATAAAGGAGTTCGCTGCAAGGCTGTGTTTCATGGTAATATGAAAAACTACAACCATAAAGTCTCTCTATGACTGCCTAAACATGCGTTGAAAGAAGACAACAATAGACATGCCAAAATAGACCAGAGAAGCCCGTGAGGCCCCAAGGCTACAAAAACTAGAGTCAACTAAGAAATCCTGGGAATGGGAGAAAATGTATTCCCCAGAGAAGATCACACCCATTGGTTATCCAATAATAACTGACCAGCCTTGAAAACATACATATAGTCAACTTGATAAATACTGAGCAGGTGGTATTTAAGAATATATATCTATATGAATATAAATAGATGTATTACATATGCAACAACAATTAATAAAAAAGAGGTCATAAATTTGAAAGAGAACAAAGAAGAGTAAATTGTAGCGTTTGAAGGGAAGAGAAGAGAAAAAATGATGTAATTATATAATAATCTGAGAAAATACCCCCCAGATAAAAAAAGGAATAAAAGTATGTTAACATATTTATATTCTGAAACTACACTATACAGTAAAGTCACTAAGATATTTTAATACATTATGAAAAAGGCATAATGGAAAAATTTCCACATTTTACCGTTAGAGAAAGGGATAATTTAAAACAGATGACATCAGAAGAGAAAAGTTATGGGATACTGAACATATACACATTAGAGTTTTACTCAGCGGT
The DNA here is from genome assembly GCF_982192425.1 of Myodes glareolus. Lineage (NCBI taxonomy): Eukaryota > Metazoa > Chordata > Mammalia > Rodentia > Cricetidae > Myodes > Myodes glareolus. The sequence goes on from NC_142034.1 coordinate 81,933,024, forward strand.
TAAAAACAACGACATCTTGAATTTTGCATGCAAACGGATGGAAATAGAAAACGCTTTACTGAGTGAGGTAACCCAGACCCAAAAGGAGGAATATGGGAGATACTCACTCATAAGTGGATTCTAGCCTTAATTAAAGGTCTTTGAGCCTATAATTCGGGATCCTAGAGAAGCTAAATAAGAAGGTGAACCAGTCGAAAATCATATAGTTATCCTCCTGGATATTGAAAGTAGACAAGATTGCCAGGCAAATTTGGGTGCACGGGGGGTGGAGGGGTGGAAGTAAGGGGAGAGGGCTAGAGAGAGGAGAGAGGGGGAGGATTAGGATTTGGGGGAATGGGATGGGAGGGAGGGAGGAAGAATGGTTATGGAGGCAGAGAGGTATATATCTCAACTAAGGGAGCCATTTTAGGGTTTGCATGAGACTTGATTCTGGAGGGGTTCACAGGCCCAAGGAGAAGTCCCCAGATTGTTCCCTGGGCAGTAGAGGAGAGGGTGCCTGAAAAGGCCTTGGTCCATAACCATACTGATGATTATTTTGCATATCACCATAGAACCTGCATCTGGCGATGGATGGAGATAGAGACAGAGACACACATTGGAACACTGGACTTAACTCCCTAGGTTCAAATGAGAAGCAGAGGGAGGGAGAACATGAGCAAGGAAGGCAGGATCAGAGGGAACCCTCATCTGACGATGGATGGCGATACAGACGGAGACCCATATTGGAGCACTGGACTGAGCCCCCAAGGTCCAAATGAGGAGCAGAAGGAGGGAGAACATGAAAAAGGATGTCAGGACCGCGAGGAGTGTGTTCACCCACTGATACATGGGGACTGATCTAATGAGAGCTCACCAAGGCCAGCTGGACTGGGACTGAACGAGCATGTGAACAACCGGAGTCTCTGAATGTGGTTGACATGGGGGCAGACTGAAAAGCCATTGACAGTGGCACTGGGTCTTGTTTTGTCTGCATGTACTGGCTTTTTGGGATCCTAGTCCATTTGGATGCTCACCTTCCTAGACCTGGAGGGAAGGGGAAGGACCTTGAACTTCCCACAGGGCAGGAAACCCTGAGTATGCTTAGGACAGGAGAGGGAGGAGGAGAGGGAGTGGGGGGAATGGGAGGGTATTGGGAGGAGGGGAGAAAGTGGAAATTTTTATAAATAAATAAATAAGTAAATTTTAAAAAAAAAGGCAGCTCTGTTTCACCCCAATATGAGATGGGAAGAGAGTCAAAAGAAAAGAGAGGACTACAATGTTAAACAACAATTGTCCTGATTAATCTTTCCTCGCTCTCCATCCTTTCTCTGTGCATGCTGTAATTCTGACCCTTTTTGTTTCTTTCAAAAGAGAAAAAAAAAAGACAGATGGTCTCATGAGCTTTTTAAGTGTCACTGGAGATTCTGTTTTTACATAGTGTAGATTCCTGTTGTAGCAGGAGAATCTCCTTGGCTCTAACTTAGACAGGGAAGATTGATGAATGACACAGGCCTCCATTCGTGTGGAGGGCTCGGTGGAGCAATGATTAGTTGTTCATATGATCCACTGTGGACGAAACAGAAAGGTTTGCTCATAAATTTTACCGGGAAGGGCACTGAGGATTTAGGTCAAAGAGAAGGATGACTCTGATGATAGCAGAGCTGTAAATGATGAGATGGCTCTCCCGGGTGGATGAGCGGGCTTCTGTTCCTGGAGATGATGTGTAAGAAAACAGGCTCATTTGTCAAAATGGTGGGATGGGGGAACAACTCACGGTGATACTAGGATAATCTATATTTTCAGTTCATGTAGACAGTCTCTTTACATGTTAATGTCTAGATTCTGAAGCAAATGTGTAGAGTATTCGAAGGAGCAGCATATATTGGCTAATTTGATCTTCACTGAATATTAGCTGAAGAAAGTGGGCGGTACTATTAGATGGGTCAATGCAACTGCATATCTAAAGGTTTAATATAGCTCCTAAATATTAAAGTATTTTCTGACAACAATAGCTAAAGGGCATTCTGACAAAATTAGATTCCATATTTCATGTGCATTTCAATATTCTTGTTGGAGTTTCTGATTAGTTATGACAGTTGTGGTAGAACACTACAATGCTGCTAATGAGTAATTGTTTCTGGATTAATTATTTGTAAGTGATTAAGATGCATTGTATCACTACGGCACAACTGATTCTGCATTTGTTTTCTCTGTAGCCTCCTTGTCTTTCCCCAGTGTCCTCTCAAAGGGAGATCAGATTGCCTTTACCTGAGACAAACAAGGAAAGACTAATAACTACCCAATGCTTAACATCCTCAAGAGAAACAACAGACAACAAGAGAGGTTACTATTCCGATGTTGATACAGGAAAACAGAGGGATGAATGACACTAAGATCACAGAATTTGGAAACTACGTCTACATAGGACACAGAACAACAGGTTTCTTGTTTTTGGGGTTTTTTTTTGAGACATGGTTTCTCTGTAACCTTGGTGCCTGTCCTGGAACTAGCTCTTGTAGAGCAGACTGGTCTTGAATTCACAGAGATCTGACTGCCTCTGCCTCCCAAGTGCTGAGATTAAAGGCGTGCCCCATCACCACCCGGCTATGTTCCTTATATTTATATTTTCCTTCCTGGAAATAATTAAAAATAGGAACTTTAAAACTGATCCATTCTGTTATGGGGATAATCAGCAAATTTTCAACTGGTGTTAAGATTTCTGTGGTATAAGAGGACAGAAACTCATGCCTGGTCAAGAATCCTTAGTGGTGAAGTCACAGGCCCTATTACTATTACTTTGAAAAAGGAACCTAGTATCAAGCTACCTTCTAAATACAATGCATCCATAGATTGATGCAGCTTCCAGTCCTCATCACAGAAGCTTATTTATGCAGTATTAATACAGAGGCTCAAAACTCATCAAATGCCAAGGAAAAGTGTCTGTGCAGGACTTAGCCCTAAACAGGACACCAGCTTCATGAGTCTTCCACCAAGACTCAGGCAACAATGTAAAAAAGTTGATGACAAGATTGCAAGTGCCAAAGGTTGGAAAGATGGCTGAAATGAATGCTTTTTGCACATGAACCAGCTATTGTACACACAAACTCACAGTAGTTGTGGTCACCTGCATAAGGCCTGTCTGTGTAAGATCAAGCCAGTTTCAGCACCAGGGAAAGCACCCCCATACAGCTAACTGAGGAGTGCTTTTCTATTGATAGATGGGGAGGGGGGATTAGTTTTTTTCAGTGATGTAGCCCATTGTAGGCTGGTAATGTTATAAGCCATGATGTTCTACATATGGGCAGAACTGTTCAGACTCAGGTGATTGTAAATTAAACACATACACACACACACACACACACAAAGATGTGCACTTGGAAGATGTTGGGGGACCTGGGAGGACTTGTGGAATAGTGGATGGGAAGATATGATCTAAACACACTGTATTTATTTATGAAATAACTAAGACTAAATTAGAAAATAAAAGAACATATCATTATCTTTAAAGGTGCTAGAAAAATAACTTTTATAATTGGATTTGTTCTGAGGGCTGCTGCTTAATAGCCCTGGCTATAATCTGAAATTGTATAATTGAGAAAAATAAGCCTCTGAGTCTAAGTGTTAAACACTGATTGGTAGGCAGTTGGAGTTGACACAGACTAATCTAAATCTCCTTAGAAGTGAAGAGTTTATCCTGGACAGTGTGCGCGAGTGTGATGCAAGAGCCAGGACATCTGTGAGCTTTCAGAATAACCTTAATTTTACTAATTAGTGTCCTCAAAATTTTAATTTCACTTTATTATAGTCTTAATGTAAGTAGTGGAGCAACTGAAATGTAAAAAAAAAAAAAGAATAGCAGTAACAGCTTCCAAAGTATGCAGTAGTGAATTCAGAGACTCGCAGCCATGCAAGATGCAAAGAATAAGTGATGATTTTGAAACAGCTGATTTATACTATTCCCTCTAGTTCCCATTGGAGAGGGGGTTAGTAAATGCATAAGAGCTGTGAGGGCATAAGAAATGCATTTAAAAATGGGCAAAGAGCTGAAAACCGCAATTCTCTAGACTTAATGCAACCATTGTAATCATCAATTCACAGTAACTAGTTCCTTGCACTCGGACCACACAAAACCAGTCCTATCAACATCAAATAAGGAAGAAAGGGCCCCACATTTACTTCTGAACTTCCAGTTATTCTTAAATATTTGGAGAAGGGGAATTACTCTCTCTAGCTATGTACACACTGAAGAGCTCTCCAGAAGCAACAGATAATTCTAAATCCATGTTCTCTCAGACGTCACAAGTAAAACACAGGGACACACAATATGAAATGAACAGGAATGAACATGAGACAAATATTTGTGGGAATTGGGGAAGGCAGACAGGGATGGTGGAGCAGGGGTACGTGAACACGGTTACTATGCATTGTGCTTGCCTATTTAAACTTGTAGAATATAAATTACTTTTTAAAAAATTAAAAAGAAACCCAAACTAGAATATATTGGCATAATAATTCCTATTGTTCACAGAACATACTAGTGAGTAAGGATAAGTCTAACATGATTTATATTACATTTTTCAGTTTTAGTCAGATGACTAGGTTTATGACTTATTGGCACACTGCACAATTTCAGAAAATAGAAACATCTTTGGGAAATCTCAGACTTCTAGAATGTGGATCTTGCTCCCTGGAGAGTTGTGGGCCAGCAAAGAGACTGAGCAAATTGAATATCAATAAATGTTACAAATTTTTAAGTTGACTGGCTCAGATATTTTATCAAAATAATGGAAAATTAACACAAATTTTAACAAATTAGGCTATAAAACTCACGGCGATATAGCAACATCATTTTTATGAATTTGCAATTGGTCATAATTCTTTGGGTGATATTACCCATTACCATAGGAAACAGTAGGACTTAGGCTAATTTTTTTCATTATTATCTATTTATGATTTTTTCAATTAAGCATTCCTTCCACTTTATTAATTTCCAGAACTCTTTATTGACTATTTATTATTTTCCTACCCCCTGAAAGATAAATCCAGATGAATAGTATACTTAAAAGCATATTTATCACAGTTATTTGTCATTGCATATGCCTAAACATAAGTATCATATGGAAATTCATCAAGTTTTTAAAGTAACAGTTGTATTTCAGTGGGGAAAATTGCAGCTTTCTCTAATATATATGCCAGGTCTATCTAAAGGCAAAGTGAGTAAATTACTACCAAACAGCTGTTACCAGACTATCTCAACCAACTTCGTCCTCTCTGAGGACATACCCCTTTTTAGCTTTAACCAACTACCCGATATACTAATGGTATATTTGAAAAATAACTTGATTTACGACTTTCTTTCTTTCTTTCTTTCTTTCTTTCTTTCTTTCTTTCTTTCTTTCTTTCTTTCTTTCTTTCTTTTCAAGACAGGGTTTCTCTATGTAACAGCCTTAGCTGTTCTGGAACTAGCTCTTGCAGACCAGGTTGAACTCGAACTCACAAAGATTTGCCTGCCTCGGCCTCCCTAGTGCTGAAACAAAAGGTGTGAGCCACCACTGCCTGCCTTGGTTTATGACTTTCTTTTGTTCTGTGACTATAAGGTTCATGTAAATACACTGGGTGTGTTATCTGGGGGTAACCTGAATCCGGACACTAGCACTTGGTTCACAATACATGGTCTAAACGACAACAAAGAGTGAATATTCCATATTGTTTTGGAGGTCTCCAGAATACATAAGAGCAATATCTCAAGGACAACTATCTCACACACCTCACACTGAGTCTTTAGTTTGGTAAGCTATGGCTTCTGGGAAAATCAATACCTCTGTGTAAGGTAACTTCTTTTCTTAAATACATTTTTTATTGATATTTATTGAGCTCTACATTTTTCTTTGTTCCCCTCCCTGCTTCACCCATCCACCCTTCAACCCTCCCCCAAGGTCCTCATGCTCCCAATTTACTCAGGAGATCTTGTCTTTCTCTACTTTCTACTTCCCATGTAGATTATATCTATGTAAGTCTCTCTTAGTGTCTGCATTGTTGTCTAAGTTCTCTGGGATTGTGGTTTGTAAGCTGGCTTTCTTTGTTTTATGTTTAAAAACCACTTATGAGTAAGTACATGTGATAATTGTCTTTCTATGTCTGGGTTACCTCACTCAAACTAATGTTTTTTAGCTCCATCCATTTGCCTGCAAAATTCAAGCTGTCATTATTTTTTTCTGCTGTGTAGTACTCCATTGTGTAAACCTACCACATTTTTCTTATCCATTCTTCGGTTGAGGGACATTTAGGTTGTTTTCAGGTTCTGGCTATGACAAACAAGCAGCTATGAACATAGTTAAGCACATGTCCTTGTGGCATAATTGAGCATCCTTTGGATATATACCCAAAAGTGGTATTACTGGGTCTTGAGGAAGGTTGTTTCCTAATTTTCTGAGAAATTGCCACACTTTCATCCAAAGGGATTGTATCAGCTTTGATTCCCACCAGCAATGCAGAAGTGTTCCCTCTTCCCCACAACCTCTCCAGCATAAGTTGTCTTTAGTGTTTTTGATTTTGGCTATTCTTACAGGTGTAAGATGGAATCTCAGAGTTGTTTTGCTTTGCATTTCTCTGATGACTAAGGATTCTGAACATTTCCTTAAGTGTCTTTCAGCCATTTTAGATTCCTCTGTTGAGAGTTCTCTGTTTAGGTCTGCACTCCATTTTTTTTTTTTATTGGATTATGTGATCTTTCGGTGTCCAATTTCTTGAGCTCTTTGTATATTTTGGAGATCAGACCTCTGTCTGATGTGGGGTTAGTGAAGATCCTTTCCCATTCTGTAGACTGCCGTTTTGTCACTTCAACTAAGCTCTCGTGTGTGTGTATGTGTGTAGCTGAGAAACTAGAAAGTTCCTATATGGCTTTCAAACATACATAGTTTTAGCCATCGCCCTTTCCTCTGCTCTGACATAACTTTTTTAAAAACCTCACTGAAGATTTCCTAAATATGAAATACTAAGTACTAAATACTAAGAAAAAAAATCTTACAGATTAACACAAGAAGCACACTTGGATATCCCTCTCATGATTCTCAGGGCTAAATTCAGTCAATGAACTGAAAAAATTGACATCACACTGTCGAATACTTAAAGTAATTCGATTTCTCAACTGACAGTTTGGAATGAACACTTCAGAAAATGTCAAGTCAATGAAAATACTATTTGTATTTACGACCTAAGAACTCTAAGGTTGTAAGCATTTTCTGAGTCAGAAAGGAAATGGTAAATGCAAATTTGAGCATTTATTTCTCTGATTAAAGTTCATAATGGTTTCCCTTGCTCTAAAGATTAATTTCAAGCACATGAACATTGTCCAGAACAAACTCTTCTACCTGCTGTTACCCATGTCATTTCTCACAGCTTACTCTTACCATCTATAGGACAGCCACTGAAGCCATTTTCCCCTAACTACTTAGTTTTCATTTGGCATGTACTCTCTTTCCTCCTGGTGAGTCTCCTTCCCTTCTTATCCTTAGCTTCTACTTCATTTGAATATCTCCAAGTCTTCCCTTAAGTGGCTTTGCCTGCAGTATTGTCCCCAACATGCGGCACACACATGCATGTATGCATGTACCTCATGACAACTACATAGCACATACTTTTGCATACTTCTTTATCAGACAGGTAGTAGGGCTGGAGAGAGGACTCAGTGGTTAAGAGCTCTGCCTGCTCGTAAAAGATCCCGAGTTCAATTCACAGCAATCAAAAAATGGCTCACAACCATCTGTAATGTGATTTGATGCCCTCCTGAGAGAGAGACCTGGTAAGTTGTCCTCATCAACTTAGACCATGAAACCCAATATGGACAAGTTCAACAGAACTGCCATTTATGGGCTGCCCATGCATGCTTCAGTATAGCCAGGGCATAAATTTCTTTCATTTTTTTTCATCAGGTGTCTGAGGTAGTTATATCCAAAGACAACTGAGATATTGTTCAGATCATATGAAGGCCCAATAGGGAGACCTAGTAACCAGTTATGGTGATTCATTCTTTTAAGTATGTTTTTCATTTATTTTTATTATATTATATGTATGAATGTTTTGCCTGCATTTATATATGTGCATCATGTACACGCTTGGTGGCTAAAGAATTCAAAGGAGACTGACAATTCCCTGAGATTTGAGTTACATGCTCACATTTGTGAGCTACCATGTGGATGCTGAGAATCAAGCCCAGGTACTCCACAAGAGAGCTTAACTGCTGAGCTCACTATCCAGAACCTGTACTGCTTGGTTTTCATGGTTGACTAGACACAATCTAGAACCAATTGTAAAGGGAAGCTTAGTGAGGGATTGTTTGGAGTAGGTTGACCTATGCACACATGGGAAAGTGAGGTAATCTGTACACTGTGGGTGTCACCATAAAACAGAATGGGAATTCCGAACTGTGTAAGAATGAAAAAAGTAAGCCCAGCACTACGGTGCATGCATTAGTTCATTGCTCTCTGATCCTGACTGTGGGTCTGGTGTGATTTGCTCCTTAATTTCCTGTTGCCTTCATTTCCTCACATTGGTGGACTGTAACTTAGGTTGATGAGCCAAATAAATCTTTTCTCCTTGAGTTGCCTATATCAGAGTGTTTTATCACAGCAATGGGAAATGTAACCAAGATACTACGTAATCAGGTCAATACATTCAGAATCATACAGAGCTCTCTCCACATGGCTTTTTCCATGTCCTTTGGTCAATTAGGTCAAGCTGGTTTACTAACAAATACAGTGACTCCATAAGCCCACCCCTAATAACCTTAGAATATTCGTATCTACCGTTAGTGACTAATACCTGGTATTTAGTCTAAGATATTTTTCTTTCCTCTTAAAGGCAATGGAGCTGAGGGAATTTGGCTCACTGATGAAGCCTGTGTCAAGTATGTCAGACCTTAGATAGGTGCTCTATGAAAATGGATGTACTTTAGAAAACCTATTAAATTCTGAAATTACAGTTAAAAATGGAAAATCAGCACAGAGATACAAAAGACTGCAATAAAACAGTAAAATGCCCAAGACCACATAAGCATCTCAAGGAAAAAGGTTGGCAAAATATATCTCTATCCATAAACAACATAAACCACACACTCTTAAAAATGGCACTCCAGTAGAAGCTTGCTTATCATGTAATATTAACTGGAGAGAGAAAATTATAGAGTAGCAAAAATAAGCAAAGTTTTCCATGAAAAGAAATATATTTAAGAAATCCCGCTAAACATTCATGACAGGCTTCTGAAGGTGTACCTATTAGTGTATATTTTCTCCCAGCAGTTAAAAGATTTAAGTTCTTTACTTTCCTGACTTCCTGTGTTGTTCATATATAGTCTGGCAACTGAAAAATAACATATTACTATCATAAAGAGGAAGAAAGAAGCAAGATATAAATAGAGAGAAAGAAAGGGAAGACAGAAAGAAGATGAAGAAGAAAAGGAATAAAGAAGAGATAGAAGACAGGGAGAGAAAAGAAAGAGAAAATGGAAAAGGAAAAATTATTTTCATTTTTTATGTATTTTTAATTTAAGTTTTAAAAATATCACCTCATCACCTCTTTCTTCTTCTCCCTCTAAACCTTCCTGTTCCTTTTCTCTTTAGTGTTTCCTATCTCCCTCTCCCTTGCTAATTGATGGCTTTTGTTTTTGATTAATATTGATATATATCAATTGTATATATGATTAAACAGAAATGGGTAATGGAAAGTTTTTAAAAATTTAACACCATTAATCATCAGGGGAATGCAAATTAATACTACTTTGAGGTTTCATTTTATCCATGTCAGAATGGTCAAGATCAAAGAAACTAATGATAGCACATTCTGGCCTAGATGTGGGGAAATGGGGACATTTATTTACTGCTGATAGAAATGCAAAATGTTCATAAACACCGCTATAAAAATCAGCATAGGTGTTCCTCAAAAAGCAAGAGATATATTCATCACATGATTCCACTATGTCACTCTTGGGTGTATACTCAAAAGAATATGTATCTTTTATATTTAAGATACTAGCAACAGAGATCCTTGCCAGCCTCTATTCATTTCTGCTCTTCTCACAGTAGCCTGGAAATGGAAACATCTTACATATCCATCATCAGAAAGCTGAGTAAGAAAAACGTGGTACGTTTACACAACAGAGGGTTCAAAATTAACAAATATTTTTTCATATGCCCAATGTCTCAGTCTGATAAAAAAAAACACATTTTACAGTGATAGCAACAATTAAGTTACCAATCTTACTGTCCCATATGCTCTGGAGGTACAGAAAATATGGCATGGCATCCTTCTGATCTGAGTCAACTGATGCACAACATTTCTTATAAACAAAATAATGTTTTGAATTTAAAGTCACAAATAGCTTCTGTAACATAAAGTTAAATATAAGAGAAATTCGTTCAAACAATTTATCTTCAAATATGAAAATTACTAGTGTAAATGAGGCATTATGAAATAGTTACAAATCTATGTGTGAAATTGACATGGCTATTTTTTCCCAGCATAAAAATATCCACCCTCACCATTAAAATAATGCAAAACAATGTCTACCACATAAAAGATACTTAATGAATATAAATTAAATGAATGACTTAAAATGAAAATGATTGAATGGAAAAATAAGCTAAGTAAGTAAAATATCATGAACTAAACTCCATGTTGTGGGCAAATTTGGTGAGCATATTTGCAGTCATTCTATTGGGTTGAATCTACATAACGTCACTATTGTTCTGCTGGTCAGTGACCACATGATAATCCTACAGTGTTATCCGCCATGCAGACTTGAAGCTAACAGGACCAAGCATCTCTGCTCATCATCACAGAAAGATGGAGGCAATTGGTCTTTCCACGTGCTGAGCAATCTCCCTGCATTGTACACACAGCATCACGATACAGTGTAGGTTCCATGGACATTAGTTACTCAGTGCTCATGACCTGGGTCATAAGGCAAAGAATGTTCAACATCTGACACTCAATCTGCCTTCCGGTGCTTTTGTATTTCCTGTTCTTTTCATTCCTCTTTGTTGTTAGTATCACCCTCAAGCCCTGGGATACACTTTGCCATCTGTTTGTACACATGGTGCTCTCAAGAAAAGTCAAAGAGTCTCATGCCCCCAATTCTTTTTTGGTTCAGTTCATCCTTAGTAGTAAGAAAAAAAACAGATGACGAATCTACAAGCTCATGTGAAATGTAGATACCATGACTCCTGTAGAGAATGTGTTCATTTTAAGGACCTGAACTGATGTAAATGCTGTCTATAGCCAACTCCTCCTATCTATCTCCTTTATACCACACTGTCTACTATTGACATCATCTGTGGAATGGCCTCACATCCCTCCATCAAGTATCTGCAGTCAGCAACTACAGTAATGATCTATTGCGAATTTGGATGTGCGTATTTTACACTCTGTTCTATCCATGCCTACAGAAAATGAAATGCCGCAAGGATGAAATTGCTTTCTGTAATTAAACAAGGTTGTCGCTGAATGATGGTACACTGGTTTTTCAGAATTTTCAAACATTACAAAGGAGGAAGTTGAGCCAAGCAGCTCATTTGTTCTGGGAGGAAGCCCAGAAGCCTGGGCATCAAACAAACACAGCAGAATCACCAGAAAGAAAAGACACAGAACACGAGCATCTTCCTTGTCTGGGATGTCAGTGACTCTCAATAAACCTGCAAACTAAATCCAACTCCAGGACCTGGACTTCAGTCAGCCTCTTTGATGATTCCAGAACTTGAACACAAATGTCCTTAATTTGTATTACTTGGAATATGGCCTCTTGATGTAAAATCAGTATTTCTTTTTGCTAGAATTTAGTAGGCATTCGTGCCTTTGCTGATGATTTTCCTTTGTTCTCTCTCACTTACTTCCTCCCCATCCTGAATACCTCACAGTGGATCCACTTACTGTTCCAAGGCAAATCTAATTTCAATAAGTGCCAGTCGTGTGGTTCCTCTCATCTCTTTATGGGGGGTAAAGATTAGCTACTTAGACATACTGGAACTGAAGATGGACCCACAAATCAATCCTTAATGAATGCTATTCATAGGACTCTGAAAAATTCAACATGTTCTTACAACTCTCAGCCAAAGGAAAGAACAAGGCTAAAACTCATTAATAACATTAGGAACCTCTTTTACATTGGTCTGTCTAATTGCCCAAAAGGAGAACAAAACTACAGGCCAAGACATTTGCATTCAACCACTTAAGATTTGAGAAAATACTGAGTGGAAAAAAAATGTTTCACTTTTCCAAATATTGTAGTTTCTTTCCATGAAACCTACTACCAGCATAACTCCTATTATGAGGACAGAAATAAAGAAAAGAGCATCTGAGTTGTCAGACACACACACACACACACACACACACACACACACACATGAACACGTAGTAGTATAGGCAGGATAGTCTAGATGGCACAGACATACTCTGTCTATGCTCAGCAAAGTATATGACATCACTGCTAAATAGTCACAAAATTTGCTGACATTTTCATTGTTATGCATAGTATGCAGCAACACACACCATACTGAACCTCAGTCCTAATGAGTTCTCTTAAGCATTTTTTAAAAAGATGTCATTAGAAAGTGTTCTGTTGTTGGCTTACGTTGCTGCAGAGGCTAGTGTGGGTTACCCAACTTCCACCTGTCCAACTCTATATTTCATTTAAAGCATTTCATTGATTAAAAATATGTTACATAAAAGAGCATCCTTCAATGGAAATTTCCATTGACAATCAATTCATATTCACATGTAAATTGCAATTTGGGAAGCTGAACTCATGGCAACAGCAGATTCTGTTTTTGTTTTCAAACATCTCTGTAATCTTCTGTAATACATATTACATGAAGAATACTGTCACTACTAATGTATTTTCTTATGTATAAAGAGAAATGCCCAACATTGTAAAGGATAGGACAATAAGATTATCTTTCACCTCATTACAACCTAATAATCTTCGATGATTGGATTATAAATGATCTCAACTTAATTTTGTATTTCTTTTTACATTTCTTTTACGTTACCTCATGAGGAATATCCATTCCTAACCATTATCTTTCATGAGTTATCTTCATTGAAAAATACAGGGAGAAATCAATTTGAGAATGACCCTGTAGAGACCACAGAGCCTATTAAACTATAGCTTTAGACTGACAGAACTCAATATTCTGTGGAAAACTAGTAGTGGGAAAATCAATACCACATATACTAAATTAAGATTTGTAGTTGGTTGCTGTGGGGCACACACATGCCTTAGATGCTGGGGTGTCAACAATGGGCTTCTCATGGGGCTGCTACTCTACTCCAAAGAATATAATATTTAGGTAATACATTATTTTTCAAGAGCATAAAACACAGTGACATGAACGAGAGTGATTAGGGGATTTTGGACAAAGTGACATTACGTCCATTTTCCCTCATGCACAGGAGGAGGCTTCCCTGCCCTCAGGACCATGAGCATCTAGGGCTTTCTAACTGGAGCTCATCCTCCGAACTCTGTCTCCGTGCTCACGTCTCTAAGCAACGGTCATCTTCCAAAGCCGCATGCCACTTCTTTCCAGTTACCTAGCCTAAGATTCCTCGGGTTCTTTGTCTCCGCTGAATTCATCATATCTTGAAAATCTTGTATCTGTTCTGAAGTATATTTATTGCCAAAGGTCACAAGACTTTCCTTAGTATGAGAGATGCCTGGAAATAGGCACTGGCTCTGACTGATCCATTCCTACACCACCACCGCCCACTTATGACCACCAGGACTGCTAATTTAGGAGCTGATTGGATAAAGTGAGGAATACGTGAATGAAGTGCTCCATGACTGACTTAAAGTTTTATCAAAAAAAAAGGGTTTCTTTTTCTCCAGCTACCCTTTTGAGCACTCCATAGATGTTCCTAAAGTTTAGCCTATCTAACTCAATAGGTACATTGACCTTCCACTCAAGAAAATCCCCAGTATGTCTTTACCTTCCCTTTCACGTTCTAGTCCATGTACCAAGTTATTTCTCTCCACTAAATCCATTTAAAGTACGAAGGATTCAGGCTTTAATGTCAAACAGCCTTTAAAGCTATGTCTAGTTTTGACATGCACAGTGGTGTTGCTTTAAACAACTCACTGAGTTTGTTTGAATATCCTTCTCTGTATAAATGGAATGATTTATTGCTTAAAACTACACCTCTATTAATTAAATTATATCATTCCCAGTGAAGATCTGTTATGTGCCTCCCTGTCACCATTGTCTTTGAAGGAAGAGTCTGCCTCTTACTATACTATTTTTCTTCATCATAGCTATTTATTTTCTTCTCCTAGTAAGTTCCTTTTTTTTCTTTGAGGTCACAGGCATTGAAGGATTAATTGTCTTCATGTGTACCCAGTGATGGCGTGGGGTGGGAGAACAGTAAGTATTTGATCATGCATTTCGCTCTTGTCATAACTCATTCACCCACCACTTACCATCATGGGCCACAAAATAATAAGTCAAGGTAAAATATTTACAGCAATTCTAATAATAGCCATTATCTTTAAAATCAAAGTAATACGTGCCAGGCAATTTGCTACAGGCTTTGCAAATATTTATTCATTTAATTGCCTCAATAATCCTTCAAAGTAAGTATGATTAAATACATTTTCCTGATAAGGAAACTGACACGTGATAGATGGAGCCAACATATCTGTGGATCAGAGTGGCCTTGAGATAAGACAAGTTCAAGCCCATGCTCATCGCATTGCCCTATGACTGCGCCAAAGGATCTGTGCATGAATCTGTGTAAATGCACAGATTCCTCTTAGTGTTTTGACATCTGAGGAGTCTATGTCCTTTGTCTTGTCTGGTTTCCTTTAACTGCCAGCCTATTATTGCTGGTAAAGTATAAAGTCCTAATTATTCTCACCATTATGGCTAGTAGAAACAGCCGAACATGGGATTAGTCTCTTCCTCTAAGGATTTATAGCCATTTAGCACTTGCTTCTTTTTATTCTCTCCATAAGAATACAGATAATGAGCTCCTTCTTTGAAGCAAAACAGCCTGAGCATTTCACGTTATGGCGAATGAGATTTGAGTCATTAAACTATTACGCGGGTTTAGTTTCCAAAGAGAAGGACTTGTTTTATTTGTGACCTCTAAAATAAAGTGGTACAGAATGGCTAGACATTTTCCCTAATCCATTTAGCACAGTGACTGAGTTAAATATTTTCTTAAAGTCTTTAAATAAATTGAGCGGGGTGGTAATTTACACAGGTTGGGTAATTTTATTAATTTTTCCCCTTTCAAAGAGAACTAAGGCTAAAACAAGCACAACTCAGTCCATAAAATCAATTGTTACCCCGGTGCTCTTTTGGATCTTGGCCATTGTCTGGTCCATAATTGAATCTGATTAGTTGCCCTTAAAGGTTGAAGCAATCATATACTCTGAACTCACTACTTCTTCCTCCATTGTAAATGCTGATGTTAAAGTTACTGGTGAGAATCTCAAATAGAAAATAATATGTGTAGGTCTTTGATATAAAAGCTTGTAAGCAATTCAGGCAATTCATTCTGAGTTACAAATTAAGAATAGGGACTCTATAATGTAACAGCAAAAATCTTCAACGTTCACTGGAAAATAATTTCCTTAAAATTGGATAGAGTACGAAAAGCACTATCATATTTTCATGTATATCGTAAACTATTGATCCTCAGAGTTCACACAGGATGAAATGAAGAACATGCAAGTTCTGCCACTAAGCTTGTATGAAAGAATGTTACTTTCCCCCAGTAGCAAATAAATATACAATATCATCCACAGATATTTTCATAGAGCTGTTAACATATTGGCAATGAATTTCAAAAATGTTTATTTGCCATGTCAATGATTCTATTACATTAATTTTTGGACCTGTAGTACAAGAGCCCTGCCTTTTGGGGACAGATGTTTGAAATTCCCCAGTCTCTAATCATTGCTCTTTCCTGAGTGTTTCCTTCACACTTCTGCTTTGTATCAGATCCAATGTTGGACACTGTAAAAAGTCATATTTGGCTTTCTTATTACTGAATTTTAGTGGATATAATGGTATCTAGGGACACATGTAGGTGGGAATAAAGGGTGACTGACTTACCATTTGGGTATGATGGGCCAGAAATATTTAGGAAGAAAGCAAGGTAGACTTGCCTTTCCAGTTAAAATGTTTTTCTACTTAAAACTTAAGCAAAATGTTGCTGCAAAATGTGCCCACACACCATCGCCACTTCTCACTTTTCAGAGCGCTGAAATTCTGTCTCTACTGTTGTTGATTTGAATCTGAATTATTTGATAATGTTAGTGAGACAAAAGTGATTCTAATTCACCAAATAATACTGTTGTAACATTAAAACAGGGCACAATCCTTGAATTGGAAGGTCAGTGTTTGGGATGATACTGTGTTTTCCTAACTAACAACTGCCTCCATAGTGGTAGGAAAGTTATTCTCTTTTTATACCCGCCTTTTAAAAGAAAGATGTCTTAAGTAAAGACTGCTGCTAATGAGGAGACACCATGATGAAGGCAACTTTTGAAATTAAGTATTTAACTGGGGCGTTACTTCAACTTTTTAGAGGGTCCATGGGGAACATGGCATAGCCAGCTAAGGTGCTGGAGAAGCAGCTGAGAGAGAGCTAGAGAGAAGGAGAGGGAGAGAGGCTGAGCCTACCCTGAGATTTTGAAACATTAAAGTTCACACCCAATAATATTTCCTCCAATAAGGCCATACCTCTTAATTCTTATCAAACAGTTCTACCATCTGGGAACCAAATATTAAAATACATACTCCTATGGGGGCCATTGTCATCAAACCACAACAGAAAGTGAACTTCTATGGCCAATAAGTTATTTCGAAATACATTTCCTTTTTATTTAAGTAATTTTATCTCATGTGAACATGGTGAAGAAGAAATTTCCTTTAAAAATTAGATACAGTTCTATAAAAATCTTGTGCTTTCCCTCATGAATCACAGGCCAGACTTTTTTTTCTGCTTTGAGGGCTGAGATTGTACCGCAAGTTCTCCCATTCTGGCCAAGAAGACTGATAGTCTTAATAAAATCTCTTTTGTTCATCCTGACAAAATTCAATTACTCGATAGCTGTATGAAAATTAATTAAGCCAATTAGGAAATCCAAGCTAAAATTGATATATTAATGTTTAATAGATCACATTTCTGTGTGCGATGACTATCTTGCGTTAAAATTTGCGAGTAGAGAGAGCAGATGGAATTACTAAAACCCTACTTGCCTATGCTCATTACGGGCTAACATTATCCTTTGCCATTTTCCCAGTGACGGAGCCTACACATCAGGGGGTGGCTGAATTACTGTTGCTGTTGCCTGCTGGATCTTTCTTTAAGAATGTGAACCTTTAATTAGGAGTGACAAGTTTCTGATCTAATGTTACATATGGGAGATATACAGATATGTGAGGTCAAGACTACCCCCACCTCCGCACGCACACACAGACTGAGCAGGCACCGGAGCCAATTTAAGATGGGCCAGCTACTACTAAAAACAAGAAGATCATTCATTCTTCATGTAAAACTGTCTAGAAAACAACAGCAAAAACAGGTTTTCATATATATTCTGGGCCATATCTTTGCCAAGTGAGACTGCAAATATGAACAGCAAAGCTATATGATTGCAAATTATACCACAAGCACTCTTCCGAATTTCTCATTAAAGTACTGAACAGATTTTAAAGAACATTCCTGTGTTTTATGGAAACAACTTCATTTTTCACCTTCCATCAAAACCACACACTGTATCTTGTAATGGGTAAGAAATGCATCTTAAACATATTTTATAATGGTTGAAAAATGAATGTCAGAATGACTTTATTCACATAGAATCATGTTTATTACTGTGTGAATTGATAAGACACAGATCCTCAGAGTGGGGACACGAGGATTAGAGAAATAAGTAAGGAATATGAAGCTGTGAGCAAAAACAAGAAAACAGAAAACATAGACTAGAAACAAGAAATAGACAAGAAATAGACAAGAAAACAGAAAACATACTGGGAGTTCCTGTGAATGCTGAAATTCACCCAGCTTAATTTTCTATACACTTTTGTACCCAAGTACAACAGGAGAAGAAGACAAAAGGCTGCTTTAGCATGATACAAAGGACAATTCGAACAGCTATTTGCTTCAATACTTTGAGCCATCAAGCCATTATTCCACGGGAAAAGCATTCTGTTGTTTAGTCAGTGAACCCACCCTAACACCCTAGGACAAGGATCCTGAAGACCGCCATTCCCCATTCCCAAGGTCACACCTCCTGTTTCAAAAGAAGGAGCAGATGGAAACATGAATTCTTTGACTTTTGGTCAGGGTAGAGTGGATCTACCTGTGTGAGTCATCTTAATAACCAAACACAAAGTAACCATATATCAGGTAAGCGTATGTAGTCACATTTGATGTTAACAACTTTGAGCAAGTGGAAACTCTCTGACCTTCAGATGAGATAGAAATGGGCTCACATTTTTGGACCTCCACATGGTGGCTTGCTAGAAGCCAGTCTAACTCTAGTCTAGGTCAGGACCCCTTTCTAGACTAAATAAGGTAGAGATTGACAGAGTGGAATACCTCAGTACCTCCTTTGGCTTATGCATGAATACACACAGGTGTCCGTACACATGCACATATACTGCACATAAATACACACAGGGATTTAAGAAATTTGTGAACAATGAATGATAGGCCTGATCTCTCAGATCTTCGGAGTTTATATCTATATACGAATAGCTTTGACTGAGTGTTTTGAAGACAGGGCATCTCCTCTCAGAGGCTCTGTGGTTCATTGGGTAAAATTCATGGCAAAGGTATGCCCTAAATCAGAGAACAGTGGAGAAAACACTTCAGTTAGCATCTTGCTGACTTCTCTGTAAACTTTTCCATCTATAAGAACATATCTATTGCTTCTCAGTGTACAAAGCCAAAGCTCTCAATCCTTCCCTGGTGCTCGGTGAGCAATTATTGAGTATAGTTTGTTTCTTGCTCCGTGGTAAGCTGAGCTTACTGTTGATGTGGGGAGTTTAGAATATGGAGATGAAGAAATATGGAGCCCAAGTGAGTGTGATTTCTATCAGTTTCATCCTGAATCAGTCATTGCCAGCCTGGTTTCAAAAACACCATATTATAGTTTAGTCGCCTCCCATTGTTCTCCAGGTTAATAATCTTTTAAAATTCTGGGAACATGGTTGGAGTTTCATGCAGACCTGTAAATAGATAGAGTTGGGTAATACAACTAGTTTTTTTCACAAGGGGTAATGATAATACAACTTAGGCTTTTTTCTTTTTAATTTTGCCACTTGCTTCTTTGGAATAATCAACAAATTCTCTGAGGATGAGTTAGAAGACGCAAATTTTGTTATAGCTTATCCATTCTCAATTGTTTGTCAATGAATATAAAATAATATGCAATTGAACATCATATTAGCAAATGAAATTATGTATTTGGAGTAATACAGTAATAGTTGAATGCTAAGTATTCAGTGTTACTTAACGTACATGTGCATGGATTGTACGAATGGAAATTTTTAGAATTTGACTCATTCATATTTACATTATTCTGAGAAGTAAGTTTCTAAGTTCTTGCTTAGAACTCAGAATGGTGAGAATAGCAGGTGAAATCCTCCCATCTCTGCCCACTGCAGCACTTGTGTTGTAGGCCCCAAGTGATCACACTTGACATTTTTCTTTGATGCTGCTGAAATCAAAACTCAGATCCTTCTACTTCCACAGCAAGCCCTCTGGCAACTCTGCAGGCCCTCAACTCTTAATTCGTTTTAGAACTTATTTTACTTTTATTTAATATTTTAAGAAATTGATATTATAATATAATTACTACATCATTTATCCCTTCCTTGTCTTCTCTCTACTTAGGTTCATACTTTTTAGAGAGTAAAACCACAGTTTCATAGCCTCTTACTCATTTTTTTTATTGTTGTTGATTTGTTGTTCTTGTTATTATTGTTTGTTTTGTTTTTCAAATTTTATGATGAATATTCTAAGCATGCTGGCAGCTTGAACAAATGACATCATGAACACCTACATGCCTACCATTAAGTTCAACAGGCATGATATTCTAATGCCCCCATTGTTGTTATGTTTTAATGTCTGAAAAGTCCACTGGATGGTACTTTACAACGGTCGACTCAAATACTGTGGACATTGGCCTCTTCTTCCTTATCTGTTGAGAGGGGTAGGTAGGTAGGTAGGTAGATATGTGCTCTTCATTTACGTCACGGACATTCAGCTCAAGGTCTTTGATTTGCAAATTACTGGTCATGGTGTTGAGTATGAATATTGTTTAACTTTCTGTCTTCTACATCTACGTTGAATTTCAGTTTTCATTATTTGTACTGATAGACTTTACTATTACTGACATTTTTGCAATAATTTATCTGTGTTCAAGGGTTACACCCACGCACACACCTCATCCTTTTTGACTGTAGGATCTCAAGGTGAACTTCCATAGAAGACTCTTGCCTTCTGTTTCTGGAAGCTTTATTTTATCATTCAAGACAATATTCACTAGCTACAGATCTACTGAAAGTTGTTTTTAATCTAGCTTTTCTTTTCTTCCATTCTTTCAGATTCTCTCAGGGCTTTTCTAAGTATTATTCATCACCAGACAACCAGTACTCAAGGCTGGGACAAAAAAGTAATACTTTTACTTTAAGGCAACTAAAATCTTGGGGTACAGTAGCTATCTAAATTTCTATAGGTCCCTTTGTTTTTCCATATAATATGGAGGAAATAGTGGAACTAAAGTAATATTAAATAAGAAAATATATGCATAATCTGTTATACTGCTTGCTAAATCTTTCCATTAGTCCTAGATACTTTCAATAATATTCTAATTAGATGTAATGTTCCACATTTCCTCTTCTTGACATTAACTCTAAATAAAATTCTTACTAAATTATCAATAATAGAAGATGACAGAATTGGTGATAGTTGAGTAGGAACAGGGGCTAAGTATTTGTAATACTGTCACTGGTCACTTTAATTAAATTTCTTCTCTCTATTGTAAATAAGACTCCTAGAGACAAAACATGAGTATTAGGTATGCAGCAGCTTTCAGTGGAAATTGTTTTATTTTTCCATAAAATCAACCAGTACTACTTAAAAGTGTGTTTTAAAATCTTCCTATTCATTTCATCTGCTGATCAACATTGCAATTGAGAGAACAATTACAATTAATGGGCCTGCTTCCCACAGAAGTGCTAATTTTATGAATGTCACAGGTGCTCAAGAAATTAATAATTGTGTCGAGAGTCTTTGTTGGAAGTGGGAAGAGAAAAATAATGATATTCTACTGTCAGGAGTTCAGGATGCTCTGCTAACTGAATATAAGAGACCCCTAAACCATTTGCCTCTAGGTGTACACTTCTGCCAACCCATGTTCAATCAGCACAGATATATAATGAAGTCCAGGAACCAGTGCCTTTGGCATGTGTATTCCTCCTTGATAGCACTGGTCACAGAAGCATAAAAGGTTTTCCACAACCTCTGCCTCTGAGCATCCTCACCCTGCCTGTACATGGTCCTAATAGGTAAGCAGTCTTTCCTCATCTTGCCTCTCATGCATTCTTCCTTTGTCCCATAGCACCAGACAAAAACAGGTAAGAAAGTTACAGTCTAATACCATTGGGGCATACTCACCAAGCTCAGTGAATCCAGGCAAGGGACAGACTATTACATGGCACACATACACAACACTCTTCAAACACCCTGACTTGTGAATTTAGAGGTCACAGGATCCCTAGCATTGATTCACACTCCCATAATACCTTATGAAGCCAGGCTCTTAAGGTTAGTGGTCATGTGAAACTGCTGACCCTGGTATAACCCATTGATACACTGCACTGACCCTGGTTTATAAAGTTATAGCCCGTGATCCTGTTATCAACAAAGTCTCGATCACCTTCACCTACCCCATCCATAGTCAATGCCAAGTTCCTCCACAACTGGACTTTAATCAATACTGAGCCTTGTCAAGATTTGTGAAGCAGAGGTGATACTAATACCACACACTCACTCAACTCAGCAGTAACAAGAAGTCACAGCTCACACCAGATTGACAAATCCCAATGTACAAAGACCAGGGACTAGAAGACCCAAGACAAAATATCTCCTCCAAAAATTAGCCATCACATAGTGATGGCTGCCAATGATGGTGACTTATACAAAATTCTAGGCAAAATTTAAAAGAACAATCATAATAAATATGTTCAAAATTTCAAAGTGGACACAAACTCACTCATGAATGAATTGAAGGAAGACACAAATAATATTTGGAGTCAACTCCAAGAAAACAAAATCAGTTGAATGAATTAAGAAAATCAGTTCAGTATTGAAAATAGAATTCTCCAAATACCTTGAAATACTGAATCAAACTCAAACTGAAATGATATCAGAAATGAAAAATTCAGAAATCTAAGAAAAACCTCAGTGGAAATCTTCAACAATGAATGGAACTTATAGCGGGAAAAATTACAGAGCTTGAGTATTATACAGAGGAATTAGATCATTCAGTTGAAGTTAATTAATTTTTTTAAAAAAATATGAATGGAATGTAAAAGATAAGTAGGGCACTATGAGAGGCCAAAATTTATTAATTATAGACATAAAAGAGATGAGTCATATATCAGAAAGCATAGATAGTATCTTCAATAACATCATAGAAGAAAATATCCCAGTGTCTGGAAAGGAATACCCACTGTGGTATAAGAGGCATAGCAAGCATCAAGTGGATAGGACTAGAAGAGAAACATTCTATGTCATATTATTGTTAGAACACTATACAGAACAAATAAAAGCTGCAGAAAACTTCAAGAGAGAAGGCTTAAGTCATACATAAAGATAGCTTCCGCATAATAGCAGTTAGCTTCTCAAAAGAAACATTAAAAGCTAGAAACTCTTGGGAGCAATGAGGGGTGGGTGATTGTCCCACAGCATGAATAGGCAGTAGTCAGGGGACAACTTTGAGTATTAATTAAGACCTTCAATCCTTATTTGAGTCAGGGTGTCTTTGTTTTTCATGCTTCATACACCAGACTATTAGGACTGAGCATTTCCAGGCTGTCTCCATTGCCTATATTTTGTCTTAGCATGCAAGCACAGGATTACAGATAGAAAATACTATACCCAAGTTTGAGTTCTGGGAATTTGAATGTAGGCCCCCATTCTTACATTGTAAATATATTATTTTCTGATCCATTCATCACTTTTTTATTCCAGTGCAATCAAATTCTTATTTCCTACTTTTTATCACTTGATAGCATCCAGTATGTGTCTAAACTTTATACCAAGTACATAACAAAATTTATTTTACTAGCTTGCAGTGTTCCATAAATTGTTCTCCTAATTTTTTTCTCATCAATCTGTAAGAAGCTTCCACTAACATTTTAAGCTTTATCCATAAGTATTTTGGTACCAGAGTTGATCTTTCCTTCATATGTATTGATAGTACACCCTTCACTTTTTAGGAATTTGGGTATTCTTGGGTTCTTTCCGGCCAAAGAACTAGGTTTTGCTGCAACCGAACATTGGTTGTAGTTTACATTTATTCTCTTCATTCAGTACTCTAAATTTTTTCTAGAAAGGAGCAGTAGTCTTGAAGGGTACAGGTGTATCTTCTCCAACAACTGTCTTGGTGCCGCAGCCATACCAATGCCTAAGCCTTTTTAAGTTCCTATTACCTGCAGTGCATGGCTTGGTGCAACTCATCTTGGTACCCTTTGATGAAGTAATCACACAGGGTCAATATATCTCACACAATACCTTACTGTAAAATGGCTGTATTTTCTGTTCATGTCTTCCATCCATAACTGGATGTTGTTCTTACTTTTCTAATACTTATCACATACAGTGGCTATAACTCTTCCAGTCTTAGGTATGACAACAAACCTAGAGGGAATTTATTTTTCCTACTTTGCAATTTCATTAGCAAGAGGTTTATTCTACTATTAGCATAATAGTAACATCATCATGTTACTGCTTTTTTTTATCAATTGAATAAAATTCACCTGTTTTCTAAATATGGTATCTTGACAACTTCTCTCTGGTCAATTTAAAATGCCAGCCCGTACCCCTGTGCTTCAGGGCTCTTACTAAGAAAAACAAAGGGTTACTTGAACACAGGTACCGCAGTTCCATGACAGGAGACTGACAGATGGCTACAAAGGCACTAAAGGTTAGCTACCGCATGGATTTTATGGGGAAAACAGTGACGTGTTTCCCAGGTAGGACTAGATAGCGTGACAAGCAAGAGTTCATCATGCTAGTCACAATAATGCCCAACTTTAACCACATATGTCATTTCTGATCACGTCCACTCAGTGTGTTCAGATCACAACTATTGTGGATAATGAAAATCAGAAGAAGTAAGATGCAGATAGGATGTTGGGTGACAACGGTGTGATGTGTGGAAAACACTTAACTCATTGTGTAACTCCTGAGAAGGGTTCAATTGATGGCTATTACTGTTACCACGATTATCACTATTATCATAGGATAGTCACATGTTTATGCGAAATAAAAGATCAGAGGCAATTTCCCTCTCTCGTGAGAAACTGTTTACATTGTAATATTTTCAGAATAAAAATATTTTATGCAAAATATAAGATCAGAGGCAATTCAGAATGCTGAAATTTAGAGTGGTTTTCTTCTGCCACGCAAATACAATGTTTACATTGAAATCATTTCAGGATAAAAATATGTTCTAATTTTTTTTCCAGAACACCAGCTATTGGTTTTAATTGAAGTTAAACTAGCCTTCTTCACAAATTATTCCCATCCAAATATTCTGGTACTGGAATGTTTTTTCTGGAGGTACATTTGAGAACATAAATTAAGCATTAATAAACATGAGATGGTATTTATTTGTAAGTCAATTTCTCCTCAGAGGATGAGAGGGCATGACACTCCTCTCTGTCACCAGAGGACCATGACCAAGTCAGTAGCTCAATAGCATCTGCCATGTCCAAACAATCATTCAACATTCAGGGTTTTCTGTCTTCCAATTTTAAAGAAACCCCATGCTTCAGTTATTTTGATATTGTTTATCCCTATTCCTTAAAGAAATCGGCTTTAGCATCAGCATCTGATACTGGAAGATAAATCAGAGGAAGAAGGAAAAAAAAAGGAACAACAACTTAGTCTTAGCTGGAGCTAAGTCCTTTGTACACATGCTTTCCTAAGCTCCCAGATATCTCCCTGATAGGAGGTTTAACTCCTTTTCAGTAGAACTGCAGAAGGAATAAAGAAAACAGTACATTTCCTCTGACACCAGGCAACTAGGTTTTCTTTCTCTTGGAAAAGTTCAATTTAAGATGCATACTACAGACCTGAGGCCATACAGGACCGTGCCGTCAGGATGCAAGCGTATCATACGATTTTTGACAGTCACTCCATGGACAAAGGACTTCTTATCATTCAGGAAGTAGGTGTCCGGCACCCAGAGCTGGTCTGCCACTCGATTGTCCAAAGTCAAGTTCAAAGGTATTACATTGTAGGACAGCCTCTTATCTCTCCAGGCTTGCTGAAAATACATGGTCAAGGTATAGTCCTGTGAATGTGAGAAGAAATATAGTTACTTTGTATCAGTACACACTAGGGAAATGTATTAAATGATTTAACTGATTTTTTGATAGCACCTACTGTGTGATATGCATCTAATCTAGCAGGAGGCAATATGAATATAAGGTAAGGAAAGTATGTATACACAAAATGTATGTTACTGGAAGATAGATATCAACAAATAATTATTTTTATATAATTTTTTTTTTACAAAGTGAGTGCATAAGGTTGTTTTAGGTAAGATACAAACAAATACAAATTCAAAATAATATATAGACACTTGCTTTCCTCTGTCCTAAAACAATTAACCAGCATATCAAATCTAAGATTTCATGCATTGATTTATTCAACAGATGTTTAATTCATTCCTGGTATGTGACTGGAAATGATGAGGGATATATCAAAGCCTGATCTCAGGGAATTTGTAAACAAAGCATAGATAAACGAACAGAGCACCACACAATGCTGTAGTTTATCAAGCTAATAAAGCAAATTTAGAAGCATTTATCTGGGATGGTGTGGATAAAAGATGCTCTAAGGAACTGAGATGGTGCAGAGGTCAGATAGACTAAAGCTCTGGGTATTAGAAAAACATTCTAAGCACAGGACAGTGTACAAAGGTCCCACGGTTGGAGTACAATTGTCATTTTTAGTTAACAGAGTAAAGACATTCACACAAGAGAGCAGGAGTAGATAGGAAGAGGAGGAATAGACCACGACTTAAGATTTACCATTCGGGAGAGAATGGATATTTATTAAACCCAGCTATAAAATGACAACAAATGGTGAGTTGATGGGAAAGAGGAACCCTATTACTTTTGTTTTTTTAAAAAGTGAACTAGTGCAAACACTGCAGAAATCAGAATAGACATTTTTATAAAAATCTAAAAATAAAATCACAATATGACTCGGGTTACAACTTGTGATCATACCAGAAAGACTCACAGTTCTACCACAGTGATATTTACTTGGCATTATCAGCTGTAGCAAAGAAATTGAACTCTAATAGATGACCATAAGTTAATGAATGAAAACATGTAATGCATATAAACAGTTAGATCTTGCAGTCTTGAAGGAAAAAGGTACATTAGCAGGGAAAATGATGGAGCTGTAAACTGTTAACAGAGGGAAGCCAGACTTTTACACACACACACACACACACACACACACACACAGAGAGAGAGAGAGAGAGAGAGAGAGAGAGAGAGAGAGAGAGAGAGAAAGGTGCATCAGGCTTATGACACCATAGGGAAGGAGACCAGTCAAAGAGGGTGAGAGGATGTAGAGGGTGGAGATGGAGGGCATGAATGGGATGGAGAAGGTGGAGAGGATGGAAAAGATGAACGGAATGGAGGGGATGTACAGACTGAAGAGGGTGGAGGGGATGGAAAAGGTGAAAGGCATGAAGAACAAGAAGGGAATGGAGGGATGGAGAGGGTGGAAGATGGAGGTGGAAAAGGAGAAACAAGAGTTGGTTATTAGGTACACATTTCCTTCTTTTTACCTGAGTTGATTAAGTATAAATGGAGCTTTTAATATAAGCTCAATCTATTCAGAACTCTTATGGAAATTAAATAAATAATGCAAATGCAATTTGTATATCACAAAACCCAATATATTATGAATAAAGCATTTACATACATATTGTGACATGTTTGATCCATTAGAAGCCTATGGGCTCAAAGAAATTGCTCTCTCCCCTTCATCTGAATGACTAAGCAGAGGACCAAATACTCATTTGAAGAAAGATAATTACAAATCTATTTTAAAATTAATTCACAATGACCTACTTGAGGGCTTTAAGAAATGAGAATCATGTCTTAATCATGCCAGCAGCCTGAGAGGCAAAATAAGCACCAGGGCACAAATAATGAATGAGCAAAATGCTGTAAACAAAGCCTCTGGGATTTCTGCCCAGAGCTGTATAATTCTGTATATAAGGAATGCTATTCAATCTTTCCAGTGTCCCAAGTTTTTAAAAACATAGTTGGGATTTATAAATCCTACTTCAGTGCCTCACATGATCTTATATGCTACAAACACTTAAAAGAAAAGTATAAACATACATACAAAAAGTTGAAATGTGTCTCTAGATTTGCACATCTGCTCCATTTGTCCTCATCAAGAAGTTATTTCATCAAACAGCCCCTAAGTTTAGCATCAGATTTCTGTTTTAACAATACAGGTATACTAATATTCTAAAGGCATTTCAAATACTTGTAGATAAAACTCAATTCCACAGATCACCCTGAGCACTGCTCTGAACAGTACTGAAAGTTTTACATATTCATACATAGTCAGCTGATGCATATTTGGAGACATGAAAGTAAATTCTATTTTGGTTCAAATAAATGGTCATGCTGTGATTCATGTTACATGCTAACTCCTGTTATTTGTCAGCAAGGCATTTCCTGCTAAGGCATAGTCCCATACGGAATCTGAACTTCGTGCAAGCTAGAGTATCAGTTTCCTCTTCTTATATCTCAAAATTACACCCACGCACTCCCCCCCCCACAAACACCATAGCACTGTCAAGAAATGAAGAATTCATACACATGAGAAAAGAATATTCCTATAGTTTTTCCTCCCACTATCCACTTGTTTACCTCAGAGAAATCCACCCAACTTTCATATTGATCTGTATCATTTAGGATTTAACTATAGGAAGCTGGTTGGTGTATTCCAACTGGAAATTCTTAGCCTGAACACAATCCTAATCATCACCATGAAGGATATTAGAACATCAAAACTAAAACTAATTCTTTCTCAGTCTTGTAAGAACTGAAGTAAATTCACTGTAGCTTGCTTCTCCCACTAACTCCAAGCAAAATATAAATCTAGAAAGAATGTCAAAGTTTTTATCTGATGATCATATGGAATTAAACATCAGTTATCCAATGATCATGGACAAGAAAGAGAAGGAAATGTGAAGTAAGACCACTACAAAGGGGATATTATTATTTTAATTTTGTCTTTTTTTGTTTTTTATTGAATTAACATGCATGCAGATACAAACATGCCCACACACAAAGATGGATGCACATAGCCCTAAATAACTGGAAATACATGCTATATTCAGACTTCAAAGGTGAATGATATTAAGCTATCATTTTCCCTGAACTTAATCTGTAGATTTGACTCAATACCACCATTAACCATGCTGTTCCCGTATAGGGTCTTTTTGTTAATATTAAAAAGATGTTAAAATTCATATGCAAAACAAAGGAATGACAAGAGTCAAAATAGTTGGGCATTATGGTGCAAGACTTTAATCCCAGAACTCTGGAGGCAGAAGCAGCCGATCACTCTGAATTTGAGGTCGTTTTGGTACAGAATGATTTCCTGGATATCCAGCAACAGAGCTGTTACACAGAGAAACCTTGTTTTGAAAAACAGGGCACAAAACACACAAACAAAAAGAATAGTCAAAATGATTTGGAAAGGAAAGAACAATATTGAAGGATACAGGATGGGTTTTAAGATTTAGAATGAAAGTAGACTCAGATATATGATGATAGTTACAGAAACATAGATCAATAAAGCCTAAGAGCCTAAAAATAACCACAAACACCTGTATGTTTACTTGATTTTAAACATAGGAACCAATGCAATCAATTGGAGAATGTATAATCTTTTCAGCAACTGTCCGATTCAACTGGAATATTCACATTAATACTAACGATCTCATTCTTCTGGAATCTTATGTCCAAACAACACATTCTCCTATGAGCTATCTTCATCACGATACTCTATCAGAGCAATAAAAACTAACACACAAAGTATGACATACACATGTGTTTACATACACATGTACGTATACATATGAAATTGTCAAAATGAAATTCAATCATTTGGATGCTATCCTAATAGAGTAATTTTAAAAATTAAAAGAGAAAAACTACGTTGCTTTCGTGTAATAGAACATAACTAAGCAATAAAAAATAAGCAATGTATAATGTATCACTGATTAATGAACGCAAAACATGAAATGAAAGAACTGAAACACAAAGGGTTCAGATTATACAACTACATTCCTATGACATCCTGAGGAAGGTAGAACTTTGAGGAAAAAGAAGGATGTTACTTTCAGTCCAGAGGTAGCATTAGTGATTTTGAATTATAGCAATGCTCTGTATTTCTTTAGCTCGGCTAGTTACAGAATTATAGGACGTTCTGAAAACTGCAAAATCTATTCTTACATGAGTGCCTCACTTTGTATGCCAATAAGAATGGATTTTGACACCTCCTTTAATAGTAATGTGGCTGCTGGGAGACGGAAAAGTAGCTTTTTTCCACACTGATAGTCCCTTTATATGTTGTCTGACACAGACCAATATACATATACATCATATACATATGTAAAAGTAATAAAATGAGGCTCTCAACTTGAGAATAGGGACATGGATAGGGTTGGGGGTAGAGAAAGGGAGGGGGATGTGATGCAATTCAATTCAATTGAAATATTTTTTTAAAGAATATTGTTTCTGCTGTTTCTGTAACCATTCACACCCAAGATCTTTATCCTAGTACTTTGATCTTCTTAAGTCATAAGGAGAATCTAAATATATGGAAATTTGGAGACACAGGACGGGCTTCATATGTGATAGGGAAGAAATTATCTGAAACAAATAGGTTTCCCCCATGCATGTGAAGGATCATCTACGCACAGCAGGAGAGGTTGGCAAGACCACTTTAAATGGTAATGGGTTCTGTAGTCTCTATATAAGCAAAGGTGGTGTGCAAGGTCATTTCTAAAACTAAAATAATTTGATTCCACAAATACTTTGCTGACTTTACGTTTAAAAATATCTTTAATATCACTTTGGAAATGATGTAATGATAAAATTGACTGTTTTTTATGATGTCTCCTTTTTTGTTTGTTTTTTATGAATAATTATTTTTGAGACTATAATGGCCTCATATTTTAATTCCTGTCATTTGTTTTCTTACATTAAGACTCAAACATTTGTTGATTTTCTCAGTGTTCTAGAAAATAAATAGCCCGAAATAATTAGTGATTGCTTACTTTTATTTTGAAACTTTATCATTTTAAGGGTTGTCTATTCATGCTCTTTTTTACTTTTCCTGGCTGTTGTCAAGCATGTGTGTGTGGTGTGTGTGTGTGTACACGTTAGTGCATGTGTGGGTACATTTTGGGTTGCATGAGCACATGTGTGTACATGTGTAGATCCACAGTCAATAGTTTTCCCGTTTGTTTATTGAGCTCATCAATCCTGAGCTCACCAATGCCAGGGAGTCTAACTGACTGATTTTATGAGGGATCCTCCCTCTCTGTTACCTGAGATCTGGGCTGCCAGACAGTTTTCCCACTTCCTGCCTGCTCAGCTTTCATATGAATCCAGGGATTCAAATTCCAGTCGTTATGCTTCTATATCATTATTTTTATCTACTAAGTCACCTCTCAGCCCCTTATCATGATTTCTCCTTGAGCATATTCCTCCTTCAATTAGCAGTGTAGATATATACAACTGAATATGATAGATTTAATAATGACATCATACTTAATAACAGCTTTGACAATTTTCTATTTATTTTAATTTTATAATTTAAAGTGAAAATTGCGCAGTATTGCAATAGACCATTATCCATCACTTCCTCTAAGATGAATATTTTACATGACCATAAAACTATCAAATTAGGAAACTAACATTCATATATTACTACTTATCATTAATAACCCACTTGCCCATTGTATGAGCACCCACTTTCTCCTTAGTCATGCTTTTGTTATTCCAGGATTCACCCAAGTTACCACCTTTACTTTTTACACTCCTTTAAACTTGGATAGCTTCCTAGTCTCATTAATTTTGTGGTAGTGCTTTTGAAGGCTTCTGGTCAGTTCTTTCATTGAATGTCATTCAGTCTGAATTTTTTGGCATGTGTGTCTAGTAGACTGGGGACACACTGTTTTAAACATCATGCCATCTAGGCTATGAGATATCCATCACAGAAGAGATAGTATGTGCCATTCTGCACATCCATATAGTTATTGGATGTGTATAGTTATTGAACTGGGTATCAATCAGGCATCTCCACTGTGCTCTTACTATTTCCATTTGTAGTTAAAATAACCATTGTGAGATATTTCAGGAACACAGAAACCATAAACCAATACACTTTTTATTAGGCTAATATTCATAATACTGTTTTCTTTCAACCCAGTGGTTCGCAACCTGTGGGCTGTGACCTCTTTGGGGTTCAAACGATCCTTTTACAGGGGTCACCTAAGAACATCAGAGAATACATATATTTACATTATGGTTTATAACAGTAGCAACATTACAGTTATGAAGTAGCAGTAAAAATAATTTTATGCTTGGGGGTCACCACAGCATGAGGAACTATGTTAAAGGGACATAGGATTAAAAAGGTGAAGAATCACATTTTAATACCTTTCAAGATTCCCTCTCCACCTTAATCAATACTCAAAGTAGCTAGCACTTACATAAACCTGATCACTGCATGCATGAGAAGGTTTCCCCCATAAGCATCCTTTTCCCTCTCCGTAGTGACTTCCCAGACTGTGCCCTGTTCCAGCCACTTCTCAAAACAGATCATTCTGCTGTGTGTTGAAGTTTCTTCCTGGTCAAGCCTGTAGGTTTCACTCCTGTGTCTTTACCCACCATTTATCAGAAAGCCCCTTCTTTCCCTCTTACTGCCATTCCATCTGTGGCTTTCTATTTCTTCTTTTTATTTTTCTCTCTAGGGAGCTCAGCATTTCTACTCTATAGACTGATTCTTCTGTTTTTCCATGCCACCATTATTCATTTGGAAAAAACAATCACCAATATATTTTCATTTTCCCATTTAATTTTCTCTATCTGGAGAGAAGCCATCAGGGTGTGTTTAATTTGTGTTTGGTCTGTCCTTTGAGCATACAAGAGCATCTGCTAGCTTCTTTAATGGGCAAACTTTAAAATACATTCTTACCCATGATAAAATATGGAATTAATCTACTTTATCTACTGTAGTAATGTTTTATAAGCTTTCAAAACGACTGTTACTACACTAGAATTTGAGCTTCAGTGATTTCATCTTGTTTGTATGTTCCTCTAGATAATAGCTTTATCTCCCAGATTAGATATTTTCAGAGAAATCTCACTTTCTTTTCTCCAGCTTTTATGATTTTTGGAAAAAAAGAACTTTTAATTATCACTAGGAGAAACAACAAGTGTGTCTAGTAATCATGGTTTATGACTTTCCTTTAGTTAATAGTGTGCCAAGACTTGGATTCTGAACTGAGAATCTGAAATTCTACCTTTTCTAAAGCAGTTCTGGTACCTTGAAAGGCAGCAAAATCCCATGACCAGGAAATTGCATGATTCATTTAAATGTAATACGTGTTTCTTGTGTATAAAATGCCACCCTTGTTCAACATGAACTCTGCGAGTTCTCCTCTCATTCCAGAAAGAGCTTATTAATTTGAGGGCAAGCTAGAATACAGTTTCACATTCCCTTCTTGTAATTCTACTGAACTCCACAAGCTGAAATGCAAAACAGTTTTCACAGTTAAAAATCTCATGGTTTTTTTTTTGCCAACAATATCACATGGGATCTGTAAATAAAATGACTTCTAAACATTACAACATAAAACTTAATTTTATACATGACACAATTTTTAACATCACACATTGTGCTCTCCTTGATAGAAATTCCAACTTATTCATGTAGGCAGAGGCAACATTTAGCACACTTTGAGGTGAATGAGAGCACAGTGGCCTGATATATGGCATTAATATCTTGTGAAGACTGAGGAGCATTCATGGAAGTCTCTAAAATGAGATTTCTTTTTCTCAATATTGCTTTCTTAGCAATATATTTTAATACTTTGTTGTTTGTTGTTAATTATGTTTATGTATGGGTGTGTGTTG
Source organism: Myodes glareolus (assembly GCF_982192425.1). NCBI lineage: Eukaryota > Metazoa > Chordata > Mammalia > Rodentia > Cricetidae > Myodes > Myodes glareolus. Next base: position 81,966,497 of record NC_142034.1, read on the forward strand.
GTGTGAGTGTGTGTGTACATGAGTGCCGGTGCCTGTGCCAGTCAGAGACGTTGCATCCCTCTCAGAGCTGGAGTTTCAGGTAATTATGAGCTGTCTGAAGGGCGTGTTATTGGGGAAGTGACTCTGGTCCTTTGTAAGAGTGTATGCTCCTCACCACTGAACAATCTCTCTAACCCTAGAAATATTTGAAGAAAAAGGGGTTGGATGTTAGGTTTTCATCCCAAATGTTATGACAAATCTAATGCATCACCAGTCTCAACTGTTGATAGAAAATTACCATTGCAGGTCAATTATTACAATGTTGTTGTCACTGTCTCCCTGCTAACACTCTTACCCTCACTAGGATAGTTTGAAAATTCACATAGAGCTGTGTTTTCCACGGTAAAGGAGTCTGAAAGCTTTTCACTACGCTTAGAATGAAATATTAGCTTACTTCCACAGCTTTGCATGGACTGGGCACTCCTATTTCTTTGGATCTGCCTTTTAATGTCCCCTTTTGCCCCCTAACTTCAGATCATTAAACAAATTTATATTGTCTTTTCCTATTGTTCAAATACTTCAAGTTTCTTTCATGCTTTTCAAACACTGTCTTAAGAGATGACGGACAAGTACATTTCTATGTCTTGTTAAAACTCAACTCAAAGTTGAAACCTATTCATCAAGCCCTTCTGACACGCCCAACCCCAATAGACCCTAGCCCTGCTCTCATTTTGAATATAGGCACAGCACTTGATGTTTTACAAAATCATGCTCATTTATGGGAATAATTTTGCATTTCTCATCTTCCCAATTGGAAGATCTGTTCTATAAAAATGAGCTTCTGAGTTTTTGTAGTAGTATATCTTTTGATATTTGTCTTTGAAGTATCTGAGACAGCAATAGAAGATTTAAAAATCACAAAGCTCTATTAAAAGATACAAAAATAAATTAAAAAAATATAATATTATTACTTCAAAACTTAGAAAGCCAAGAAACTTCATAAATGCAAAAATAAGTTAAAAAACACATATTACAAACTATGTAGTTAAATATAAATGAATATAATGTATAAAAGTTACATTGCAAAATTATTAACATGCATAGATGTTTTTAAAGTATTATTAAAATAATTTATTGTATAACATTGTTAAACAATAGGGAACAACAATATTATACAATTGTGCAAATATGTGCATTATATTGAGACAAAACTAATAAGTTTACAAATATCGATGGTAGTATCTTGTTCTAGTGCTAAGCAAACTGGTTTTATATTATTTATTTAATTACATTTTTGTCAAAAATTACGTCATCACTTTTTTTGTTATTTTTTTGTTTGTTTAACTGTTTGTTTGTTTTTAGTGAGAGAGTTTCTTTTTGTATTCTTGGCTGTCCTGGAACTCACCGTGTAGACAAGTGAACTCACAGAGATCTTCCTGCCTCTGCCTCCTGCCTATGATTAAAGGGATGCATCACCACTGCTTGGCTTGATCACTTATTAATAAAGTTATTCATATAGCTTCTATTTATGACTTCTCTCATGGTCACAGTAAAGCAAATGTTAATTTTAAAACAAATATTTTGACTGTACTAAAGATGAACCTGAATTTTATGCATTTGAGACAAACACTATATGACTTAGCTACAGCTCCTAAATCAAATTTTGACACCTTAAATCATTTTATTAATTATTATTCCCAAATCCTCAAAGTACTCATTCTTCTCACTCACATGCATTGGAGAGTTAGTTTGCATTCTTTCCCATTCTCAATTTTCAGTCCCCCTCAGAGATAATGGCATTCTTTTTATTTTTTTATAGCTGTTCAAATTCTACTACTAAAAGTCCTATAGAAATAAGGACCCGTTAAGGACATAATCTATCTATTTAAGGTAGAAATATTTAAGAACCTCCAAGAAGTATGTATATAGTCCCACCAAATTGTTTCTGTGTTTGTACCTTTATTCAATGCTCTGTCTTCCATAGCTGAGACCATAAATTGTGATCCAATTACAGGTCACAGTAATATTTCCACATTATCAGCCTTCTAAACTAGAATGAAAGGGAGGATAGTTCATCTCCCCCTTAGTGGAAGCTGTCACAGCAGATGTTCAATTCCTGCATTTTAGAAGAAGCACATGGTAGCAGTCCTGAATATCAGTGAGACACATATTAAGAGCAGGGGATTTGCAGCCAAGGTCACTCATCAAGAACAGTTGAGTTCAGAATGGAATAATTACATTCTTGTTTGTGACATGGAAATGCACACAGTCACGGAAGTAAGAGTTTCCACTATTTTGCTTAATTCATTTTGCATTTTATTATAGTTTGCCCTCTATAGTTATTGGTAGTCTAGTTCAAATGATAGAAGCAATGTTTCGATTAGTCAATTCACAAATGAAAAGTGATTGTCAGCATGTCTGGCTCAGAGTTAGGGTTCTGTTTGAATTGCCTATTATATTAGCCTTATCCATGTGATACATTTGAGGAACAATAGTAAAAGGATCTTCAAAGTTATGCCTTGTGTGTGGATTTCATTGACCATATATTCTATCTTCTTACAACTCTATCAATCTAGAATAGCCATGAAAATGTTAATTTGATTTTGATCAACTTTTTACCATATTGCTTTCATTACCCTCCAACACTGTCCAAAATGAACTAAAGACCATCAAGCACATGTTAAATAAGTTATGTCTGTTTTATTACCAGATCTGAAATCACACAACTTAATGAATTTACATACGGTTAGAATTGTCATTGATACTGAAGGTGTGAAATTTCACATTAGATACCTCACTTTTACCCTTGATGTTGAGGAAGATGAGGATGTGTGTTAGTTTGTGGACAGTCTTCATGATTTGAGAACTGCAATTTTGCATATATGACAGAGTATCACATACAGACCACATTTACACAAAAGTGACTCTCTTACTTAACTTTGTACAGAACGAGGGAAACAATCTGATTTGGGCAGAGAGCTCCACTGGGAAGCATACAGCAACTGTAGCTATGCAGAGTTCTGTTTGTAGTTATAGCTTTTTCAGAAGAAGTTCAATTAGAAAAATGCTCCTTACAAATGATCACATATTTAACTTACATTCACATCAGTCTAGGAGGAACTGGGCTCTTTTCAGAATACAATATTTGAACTTGGTTGTTCAAAGGGACAATGGATACATGGTAGCTAATAATCAGTCATTAATTTTTCTTTGCCACAATAAATAATTTCAGTGGATGAATAATTAATTCACTCATGTAGCATAACTTTTAAAAATAAAAGTTTTTTTTTAATAAGTGAGTTTTTTATGGCTCTTTAATTTGTGTTCAGAACAAAAATAAAGGTCACATTATACCCCAATACTTAAGGAATTTGTCAAACTCAATAAAATGTATGGCCATGCAAATTGACATTTTCAATTTTCTTTAGATAGTTACCTTTGAACAAAACTATCCTAATAAGAAATTAGGCGGAGTATTTTAAGCTCCTCTGTCTGTTGTATAGCTCTTCCTTCAAACTGAAACATTATCTCCTCCAGGTTCCTGGTGAGTCTCAGGAGGGGAAGTAACTTAGAAGGCTAAAGAAGTTCACAGTGTTAGAAAGGCTGTCTCCAAGCTTATATTAAGCAGTAAACAATTGCAGGGGAAGAGGTGCAATAGACTGTTGCAGGTGCCTGCTTACTGACTGGGCAGGGAACTCCACGGGAAGCTGCCCTAATGAATTTGCACCTACAAGTAGGCGTTTGGTAATGTCGCTACTTTTCAGTTACCCATACTCTTATTGGTAACTCCAGTAAATTCATAAGCCAGTCTTGGGTGAAATGGTTTCCTGGGTCTTCTGGTGCCCTATCTGTGATAAGCAGATGTCTGTTCATATTTCTCCAAGAGAAGTCACACAAGACTGTCTTAGTTTGTGTAAATATATTCTGTGGCATTCATACAACTTAAAAAAAACCTCCATAATGAGACCTATCTCAAGATGAGCTACCATCATTAAGGGATGAGCAAATTAATATAAGGATAGCCATTTTTGTAGCCGACTTAGAAAGTATCAGTGACTAAGGCATTATGTTATGATTCAAGATGAGAAAAAAAAATGAAGAAAAAGGAATGAATTTCATAGAGATAAAAGAAATTTAACTTTACATTTTAAGATCGCAGGTACAAGAGCTAATGATTCTACTTGTTTGAGGCATAGGGTTCCAGACTGGGAGTGAATATTTTATTAAATTTTTAAAAAAGCACATTTGATTTAGTTACTATACTTTACCACCTTTAGATTTTGCTGCTGAATTTGGTGGGTTCCTACAGTGGAACTAATACTATCTCTGTCTCGCTCTCTGTCCTTCCCCATGTTCTGTCAAAATGTTCATAGAAGAACAGAGTGGAATATCACCAACTGTCAGTTCCTGCAGACAATCCAGACATGAGAGACTTGCCAAGTGACACCTTAGTGCTTGTTGATACTTTAATACATAAAGGCAAGCATAACTTATTACGTAGCTATTACAAATCAGAATTATGCAAAGGCTGCACAGATCTTTATTTAAACCAGAGTTTCTGTTTTCACAAGACTTCAGTTCAAAGTGAGATACAGACTATAATTAAATGAAAATGTCATCTTTGAGATATGTAAGCACATAAAAATTTATACTGCAAATGTTATGATAAAGATCAAAGCATGGAGAAAAGAGAGATGCTAGGGAAAGTAGAAGAGGAAGCTGGACTGGAGGCACAGGCTCGGAGTCACAGTGCTTAAGAGACCAAAAGACAAGAATTGCCATGAGTTAAGGGCCAGCCTGGGATACACAGTGAGTTCCAAGTCAGCATGGGCTCTTTAACTGCATAGTGAAACCCTGACCCTGCCCAAACAAAACAAAATACCCTAATAAAGCATGAGAAGATAGATAAGAAAAATTATTTGAAAAAAAGCACAGAGAATCATATTTTATAAGCTTATTTAAAATATAGGCCTTCTTTATATATATGTATAGATATCTAAATAGACGGATGATGGATATAGATGATAGATGACAGGTGATAGACAGACAGATAGATAGATAGATAGACAGACAGACAGACAGACAGATAGATAGATAGATAGATAGATAGAAACAGACAGACAGATAGACATATAGACAGAGAGATGGATAGATGGTATAGTTTAAATGAAATTAATCACAGATTGTTTAACAAAAACCTCAATGCTGGACAAGGTAAATCTCTCTTCCATTAAAGGTCATTTCCACTGGCCTTTGTTGCATACCAGAAACGAAAGGCTGACCATTATTTCTGAGATATCACAAACTTCAAACATATGACTTTGAAGAATCAACTTAATACTGACCTGGTAATGTCCTCTTTGAGGACAAGTTCCGATTATACTAGGAGGTGTTGTGCAAGCTGCAAGTGGAGAGTGTAATTGTTAGATCTCCCTAGCTGTAAGTTTTTCAAAGCCCAATAATGACCAGCCTGCAAGACCTCCCCATGGTGCAGGCGCAGCACTTATGCCTCGGGAAATAGCCAAGAGCTAATTGGACTCAAGGCCCACTCAATAGGATGGAATGCATGCCTGGAACTGTAACCGTGGCTAAGGATCAGCGGCTGTAGAGGTCATAGACTCGAAAGGAGAGAAGCTACAACTGTCATTTTCCTGAATCAATATAGTTTCTAACTGTCTTCAGCCCTGATTAGTGCAGCTCTTACCCTTTACTAAAGGAATTTCTTTTTCCAGCAGATGGAGGCTACTACAGAAATACACAGAGGTAAAAATATAGAGAATAAGTGACCACGAGGTGCCCAGCCACAGTTGGTACATCTGCAACACATGCCCTATGTCTAAGCATCAGGGAACATAATGGATGGGTAGGGCAGAAAAATTATAAGAGCCAGAAGAGCAAGACATCTGTGACTAGATAGTGTTTTCTAGACAAGACAGGGAAGTTTTACTCATAACATCTCAACAATATGGTTGTCTAAGCCAGACCTCCATAATAACCACAGTAGTCAACGTACCAAAATAGATAGAGGACATTTCACAAGACCCCAGCCTAGATGAAAACCTACAAGAATTTAAGACTGAGTAACGGAGGGCAAATTAGTTTTCTCCATCCAGGGATGAGCTCATGGAAAGTGTTTCCTTTCCCATGTGGTCATTCCTAAACATATGTGCATAGAAGCATCACTAAAGAAACTCAGCATGTGTGTGTGTGTGTGTGTGTGTGAGAGAGAGAGAGAGAGAGAGAGAGAGAGACAGAGGAGAGAGACAGAGAGAGACAGACAGAGAGAGACAGACAGAGAGAGAGAATGAGAACAAGAGAAAGAAATATAGAAGATGTTATGAATTTGACAGGCAGAGGGAGGGTAGATAAAATGGAAGTGTTGAGGGGAAGAGAAGGAGCAATCAAATTTTATAAATTTAGTATACTTAGGTATGAAATTCTGAAAGAAATAAAGAAAAGTAAAAAAAGAAAGAAGTAAGAAAAAGAAAAGAATAACCAAAGAACACTAGCACAGAGAAAAAAAAAATAAGAAACTAAGTTTTTTAATCCTTAGTCAAAATTTCAAGTTTTTCTAAGTGTCTTTACCTAGGCACTATTGAATAACTCCCCAAATATCACTAAAACTCAGTGTAATTTTCTATAAAACAAAAGGCAATAAAAATACCTATTTTATCAGACTGTTTAGAATATTGAATCATATAATTTCTGTGTAGAAGTGAGAGAAGTGTCTGGTATATAATAAACTTTAAATAAAGATTTAAAAAGAAAGCCTGGAAGATTTTCCACTACAATGGGATTAACACAAAGATGTCAACTGGAAATCATAACCAGAGCAGTTACACAAGGAAAGAAAATAAAAAGACACTGAAGTTAGAAAAGAGAAAGAAATAATATCCCTGACATGCTTTTGATATATAAAAGACTAGTTGACAAAATCTGTGAGAACTAATAATTTAGAAAAGTTATGAAGTACAAAATGAACATCTACTCAGCTTTATTTCAGAAAATTAAGAATGGAAGCTATTTAATGGAAAAATATTAGTCAGTCGTGTTTTTGATATTAACACTAAAAATATAATAATGAATTCAACAACAAAAACAAAATAACATGAACTAATAAAGAACACTACTCAAGTGTACTTTACCAAAATAATGTACAAAATTTCAAGGAAAGATGCTGAATTTGCTATATATTAAAATCTCAATGAAGTATCACTTTACCCATATGGTAACTATTATAAACAATTGACCAAATACAAAATCAAAATTTAGAACATGTGAAAATAGGAAGATATAGAAAAGTAGAAGTTATAGAATATTTATAGATATTGGATGGAATTCTTGTATTATTGATGAGAATGTGAAATGGCATAGATACCATGGAAAAATATATATGTTCCAATGAATGAATGAATGAATGAATGAATACAGCACCATGTAATCCAGGATTATCTTTTGTGGAAATAGTTGAAATTAGGGATCTGATAATCTAATCCAGTGCTAAAATGCTTTTATACAATGCACATAAACCCAGATATGATCTCCAACACTATGAAATTATAGCAATTATGTCCAGGATGTGTTCTCAACATTATAACACCAGCCAAAAGAGAGACTAAACTAAAATTTTTCACCAAGAAGAAAAGGATAAAGGAAATAAGATATATGAACACACACACACACACACACACACACACACACACACACACCAGAATATACACAGACATCATAGGATATTGCTCAGTATTAAGAAGAAATCCTAACACACGGCATACCACAGAGAACCCTTGAAAACATCATGCTTAGTGAAATAATCAAATACCAAAATTAAACATTGTATGATTTCATGCAAATGAGTCATATAATGACTCAAGAAGTTGGGAAGTCGAATAGATATGGAAAAGAGGGAGTTAGAAATGGTTTCAGTCTCAGAGTGTTCTTGTTATCAGATGGCAAGATCTGTTAGTGCTGCAATGTTGATGTAATAAGGTAACTGAAGTGATATCTTCTTTAAAGAGTATATGAGGCACATTTATCATTATGGCACTGTGGTTTGCTAAGCAAAGAATTACATCACAAACCAACCATCACTTTATTTATGTTTGGATTTCTATATCTGACGGTCAATGGCCTTTCTATGAAGTGCAAGCTAGCCTTGAACTAGCGAGTCACTATTCTTAGCTTTCTGAGTATTTGGACTACAGAAGTGAACAATCATGCCAGGCTATCTTAATAGCTTTTAATGAAAGATATTTATAATCAAACTATAAGAGAATCCCAGATCAATTTTCCCTCCCATTTGCACAAGTGGGGTGTGTAAAACAAGCAAACAAATACCCCCTGAGCACTAATATCATCATTTGTATTCCCACAAGTGCAGAGATAAGTCTGATCAAGGCAACGTGGAAAACATGAAGTTGTCTCTGTCTCCAAAAGAGAAGAGATGCAAATAAATGGCATGCATAGCTTTGTTGCTGTGTATCACTTTTGAAATGATTTGAAAATTCACCTTAAGTGCGTCAGTATGCATAGCACCATGCAATTTTTAAGAAGTAAACTCAGTGTCGAGTCCCTTCCATTGCCACTTGGACCTGATGGGACACATGTGGTGCTTGCCTTCAAAGCAATCTTTGAAATATAAACCACCAACACCTAAGATTCCATTTTGTGATCACCACCCACTGGCCGGAGGTATATATTTTTATTAAGCCTATAAAGCTGAATAACTTACAAGATGCTTCTTGTGGAGTTTTCTAACGGCCTATTAATGTACGGGTTACAAAATAACCTCACACAAGACATTGCAGAGACAAATGCATTGCCCACCTGGGTTTTCATGAGCATTTGCTATGACTGATGTCAATGCATTCTTATATGTGCTGTGTTTTTGATAAAGGTCTCATCTTATTTACACTTACAGAGAGTAGCGGAGCCCAGCCAATCCTCATTACCAAGTGTATATTTCCCTTTGATTCTCAGCAGTGATTTCATATGAAAAGCAAAACAGTGTGAGAAATCGGACAGACAAGAAGGGCCATGTAGCCCCTTTTTAATATTTCAGATGCTTATTTTTGTTCAGCTCAGCATGACCCAGACTCATTCTCTCTGAAACAGCAGCTTCTGAAGGGATCTGACCGTTCTAAAAGGAAAGGACATTTTCAAATAAGGACATATCTCTGTTTCCATACTTTTGACAAGCTTGTTGAAGCTGAGAACTTGGGCACACTGAGGCTGAAGCAAAGCGAATATGCTTAGTCAGTGCTTCCAAGAGAATACCTGAGGGGGTGGAATGAAATGCAAATTTCTATGGTTAGGCTCTGAAGGAAAAGGCATAATCCCTTATGTACAAAAGGGCCAAGGTTTCTGGGGCTTCCAGTAGCATCCTATCCATAATGTGTCAGACTACCCTCATCATAAGCCTGAGTTCAAGCTCAGATCCTTAGATTGCATGTGCTGGTCATCTCCCTGTGTCCTTTTACCATTCACAGGTGTGACTGCCATCAGAGTTCTAAGTTCTGTCTTCAAATCATCAGAGAAAAGAGAGTGCAGTGAATGAATATAATGAGGAAAACTTAAATGGTTCAAAATTTCAAGTCTTCTTGAAAATAGGGCTATTACTTTAGGAAGCTTCTGGATGTGCGATGACAGGGCTCACAAATGAAGGAAATAGTCTCTTTTAGTCTTGAAGAGAGGATAGTCTCTGCTAAGAAAATGAAACTTTAATGGATCGGCTCAATAGTGAGAAAATTCCATTGTGACAATTCACCAAAATCTGGGAATTGACTACAGAAGTTTGTGTTATCCTAACAGAGCAAAATTTAAGAAATTCACTTGTTATTTATTGATTGCATTCATAGGTCATGATAGGACTAAGGTTTTGAAGATTTGGTTTCCTGACATTCAATGTGAAAGAGAAGTCTTCAGCCTCCCCTTCAAACTAGAAAAAACTCCTGCCTTAAGTACATGGTTATCCCCCTATCAGTTTGGAGCAAAGCAGGTGCTCAGTGTCAATGGTCAGGGGAACAAGCAAGCAAATATTGTCACAAAGAACCCACAATTCCTTATTCTATACTAAAATCAGAGACACCAATGAGAATGTCTCTACTAATGTATATTTCCTAACTCTAATTTCCTCCAAAGATCTGAGGCAGTTTATTACAAGATATGTTTACCAGGGATGGTGTTTAGTCAAATATCACAAAAAAGACAAATGTGGCCATGTCAAGCACATTGATGACCTTCCTAAAGCTATTGACTTTAATTAACTAAGGTAAACATTGAACTTTAAAGTTGCATGATGCCTTCATATTTTAGCACATTTAAATGGTTTTTTGAAGTCAAATTTCTGTTTTATTGTTGCTTGAAGCAGAATTGTATATGAGATATTCCTTTTTAAAAATAGTTAATTTTATATCCCGTTCTAAGTTTCCCCTCTCTCCTCTTCTCTCTGTCCCTCCCCTGCACTTCCTGTCTGCCCATCCCCATCTACTCTTCCTCCATTTCTATTCAGAAAAGAGCAGGTCTCCGATGAATAATGACAAAGCATGGTATATTGAGTTGTATAAAGACTCATCACTTTGCCTTGTATAAAGGCTGGAAAAATCAACCCAGGATGAGAAATAGAGTCCCAAAAGTCAATAAAAGTATTAGAAACAGCTTGTCCTACCACTGTTAGGAATTCCATAAGAAGACCAAGCTGTACAACTGCTAGATATATGCAGAGGGCCTAGGTCAGTCCCATGCAGGTTCCCTGGTTGTTGGTTTATCTCTATGAGTTTCTATGAGCCCAGGTTAGTGGATTCTGTGGGTTTTCTTGTGATGACTTTTGACCCCTCTGATTGCTACAATTTACAACATGTTTTTACATATCTAGAATAATAGAATGTACCTTTTGTATTCATTGTTTTGGGTGAGGGTAGTACCCATTAAAAGGAAATTCATTTTAAAAATCCATTATCAAACTATAGGATCATCAATTTGTTTTTTTTTAAAAACAACAGTAAATTTATCATTCCTTCTTTCTCTTAATAGGTATTTATGACATTTAAAAATCACAGTGAACATTTGGTGTGGGAGAATTGTCTGTATTCTGTCAATCATGTATTTTAATAAAACGCTGATTGGCCAGGCAGGAAGTACAGGCGGGTCAACCAGACAGGAAGTAGAGGCGGGGCAATGAGAACAGGAGAAGGCTAAGAAGGAGGAAGCTCCTCTCACCATTCCTGCCCAGATCACTGAAGAGGCAACATGTGAGCTGCCACACTAAGAAAGGTACTGAGCCTTGTGGTTAACATAGATAACGATAATGGATTAATATAACTTACAAGGACTAATAAGAAGCCTGACCTACTGGGCCAATCAGTTTATAATCTTATAGATTCTTGTGTGTGATTTCTCCTTGGGAGTTGCTGGCTGTGGGGTACCAGATGGGACAGAAACCCCAACAAGCCGGCCCTCATGTTACAAACATTCAGTAACATAAGCATATATCTATTTAAAAACAAGTGAAATTAACAAAATGGAGTTACATATTATGTGTCAAGTTTTATGTCAAATGCCTTAAACAAGCTTGACTTTAAGTGCAGCAATTTATGTGACAAACATTTCACAAAAATAGGGGCTAAAGGTAATTTGGAATTTTTATATTTTTTTATCTTATTTACTTATTTTTTTTTAGGTTTTTTGAGATAGGGTTTCTATGCAGCTTTGGAACCTGTCCTGGAACTATCTCTCATAGACCAAGGTGGTCTCAAACTAACAGAGATCTACCTGCCTCTGCCTTTTGACTGCTGGGATTAAAGGTGTGTGCCACCACCACCTGGCTCACTTAGAAATTTTAATCATTCATTAAGTATGGCTGTTGGCGGTGGTTTCTGTCCCACCAGGTCCCACAGCTGTTCACTCCCAAAGAAACACATAGAGGTCTACATTAATCATAAACCTGTTGGCTTATTAGCTCAGAATTTTTATTAATTCTTACATCCTACACTAACCCATAACTTTGTCTGTGTTAGCCATGTAGCTTGGTACCTTTCATCAGTGAGACATCTTGCTCCCTCTGTATCTGGGTGATGGCTGCAGACTGACTCTTTCCTCTTCCCAGAATTCTCCTGTCCTCATTGCCCTGCCTCTACTTCCTTTCTGGTTGTCCTGCCTATACTTCCTGCCTGGCTACTGTCCAATCAGCATTTAATTAAAACAAAGCAGTATAAGTGTCCCATAGCAGTATGGTCACATAAACACTGACAAAGAATGCAGTGAGCTGGGCCTGGTAACACAGGCTTATATTTCCATCTATTCATCTGGCAAAGACAGGAAAATCACAGATTCAAGTCTTGGCTCTGTTTCTTCACAAGATCCTGCCTCAAAATTTCAGCAAAGGAGGAAATAAAGGAGGAGGTGGAGGATGCATTTCTGATCCGTCCTTGGCACTAACAGATTGATGGAGGGAAAAGCATTTACACTAGAACTGGATTCTATTTCCAAGGCACCATTCACTCAATCAATGCCACCAATGCCATGGTACACAATCAGAACTCAGTGTAGAACCATTATTGGCAAATTCTCTTTGATAATTTTCCTTTAATAGAGGCATTGTTTCTGAAAAGTAATCATTATGAATATTATAAAATCCTGTACAAAATACAGTTGTTTCTTACACAACAATACAGTTCTGACTTCTGAATTATAATTCTACAAATGGTGGCTTAAAAATATAGATCATCCACTTCTCCCCATAACACAACTTTCCCTTGGAAAACAGTGCTCTGCTTTGTTTTTTTCTGCAAAGTACAACATTATTTATTTTCAGGCAAACTAGACACACGCTAATAAAACACCTAAAGCTATTATTCCATCTAAAGCTGGTAATACCCATGATTATCTTTAATCCATTCAAGAAAAAATTAATAAAAATATGATTTAAAAGTCTTATCAGAAGTTTAGACACAACCTGCTCTGATGGGTTCTGAGGACAGAGCTGCCTCCAATCACTCTGGCCTTAATAAGCCACTGAAATTCACAGTGGTAGTAAGGATTGAGCTGAAATAAACATCTGTCATATCCAGACTCCAGAGCAAATGCTCAAGTAGGCAGTGGTCCAAAGTCCTTGGATCTTTGTGGGAAAGCCAATTCTTCAAGCACAGAGGTCCCAGATCCAATCTTTTAAATTTACAGAACAGAAATTTGAAAGTGATAATTTTACCCCAAAGTGTGTGGGTACCTGAATGCTGGGTGGACACCCCTCTCTCTCTAGGTACTTGATTTCCAAATCTCAAAGTCCTTCCTTGTCAGGTTCTTCATGACCAGTAACCCCATCCACAGTAAAATTTGTGCATTCAGCATCAAAACACCTTACAGGGATTTCGGTTGTCAACTGGAAATAGAAACACATCTCTTGAGAGGATTGTGCACTTGTGTTTTGCATTCAGGAACTAAAAAAATGAAACGAAGTGCTTTAACAATGGAGCCTGCCAACATGATGTTAAGTCTATGACACTGTCTTTTCTGTGTTGCTGTTGCTGTCTGTTTGTTTTGCATAGTAGGGTAAATTGTGGTATTCACCCTGCAGATGACTCAGCATGTAAAGTTGCTTGATTCCATCTACATGTCTGAGGATAGGAGTGAAATGTTGGGACCCTCATGGTGAAAAGAGAGAAACTATTCCTTCAAGTTGTCCTCTGACTTTCTGTGCATGCTAACCACAACAGACATGCTAACCAGCTTCCCTACACACACACACACACATGCGCATCTACACACTTTCATACATATTTGATAAATAGTAATAAATATATAAATGTAATAAAATTATTTATCTTTCTTAGAATTAGCTCACGGTAGAAAGGAATATTTTAATTTTTCAATATTATTATTTAGGATCTCGCTTCTCTAAACAACTAGATCTTTGGGTCATTATAAAGTCTACTGATTATATGGTAATGCCTCCTCTCCTATATTGTGTTAAATCTATAGATCCTTGAGAGTCAGTACTCCAGAGGGATGGGCACGATTTCACTTTCAAAAGATGCTTTAGGTATCTGTATGTGAAGAATAACCCAGGATACTCTACCACATGCACATAAGACTCACTGGCAAAGTCTACCCTAATTTTGTTTTTTGTTGCTGTGATTAAATACTCTAACCAAAAGCAACTTGGGAAAGTTTGTGGTTTGAATGAGAATAGGCTCATTTGTTTGAATACTTGGCTTCCACTTGATGGAACATGTTGGAGAAGGTGTGTCACTGTAGGTGAGCTTTGAGGTTACAAAAACATATTCGAATATTCTCTTTGTCTGCCTCTTGATTGTGGATTAAGATGTGAGCTCTCAGATATTCTTACCACCATGCTTTTGTTCAGCCGTCATGGCCTCTAACCCTCTGAAAATGTAAACTCAGCTAAATTGCCTTTGTCATGGTGTTTTGTCATAACAGTTTAAAAGTAATTAAGGCAAGAGGAAAGGGCTTATTCTATCTTACAGGTTACAGTTCAGCATCTTAGGAAAGGAGGTCAAGAAAGGACCCTGGAGGTAAACACAAACCTAGAGCAGAAACCATGGAAGAATGCTGCTTGCTACCATGTTCCTTGGCTCATGCTTAACTAACATTTTATACAACCAAGAACAGCCAGCCTAGGGATGGCAATACCTGAAGTCTCTGAGCCTACCCAATTCAATTGTTAAATTGTTAAAATAAATGCTTCATAGACATAGTTGCAGCCTAGTCTGTAGTCTCGTTGACTGCTGAAGATAATAATGACATTGCTCTCATAAAAAAAAAATCCAGAAGACTTTGATTTTGAATTTTGACATGTTTAATAATCTGGACACCATGTGTTCCACAGAATAGTTCTATTAACATGTTTATCAATAAAATTGTATTGTGTGGGGACCTTGGGAGAGAACTGAAGGGGAGGGGAGAGGCAGAGAGGGGGAGCAGAGCTCAATAAAAATCAATAAAAATTTTAAAAAATGTATTGTGTGCAAGGTGTGTGACTGAAACACTACATGTATTTTATGCTTCCTTAAAATGCCCAATGGTTTATTAAATGATCAAATGTAGCAAAGTTAAGTGGTTTCTATACTGGTGCATTTAGAATTTTCAAAGAATATATTGAGACAGGATACACACAGCAGTAAGCCTGATCCATTTTGCTATTATACAGCAATGCTTCTAATATAGGTAGCAGGACCTATTGATTCTTATTAGTCTTTGCTTACAAAATCTACCCAAAAAGGTTTTGGTACTTTCTTTTTTACTTTTGCATTTCATTTATTTATTTACTTTGTTGTAATGCCAAGGATGAATAAAAAACCTAGTATGAGATCACCCTTCAAACAATAACTGAAAGAGTAATGGAAAGGAGTCAATTATCTAAGAGAATTTAAGATATTAAGTAGGTAAAATCAGAGTAAAACAAATGAACAATATATTCTGTAAGACATGTAGCATGGCTACATAGGGTCAGTGTTAGAAGAAACAGGATGAAAGCAAACAAAAATGTCATCACAATGAGTAAGCCTCCAAGGAGTGTGCAATCCAGGGCTCAGAATTCAGAATTCTAGTTAGAAAAAAAAGACTCCATACACAGAAAAACTTTGAAAAAAATTTTAGTGCAGCAAGAAACAAAAATAAATATACCTTAATAGAAAGAGAGAAATCATATCTACTGTAACATTCAGCATAAAACAGCCCAGAAATATATATTTACAGGTTTGCTTAAGAAAAAAAATACAGTTAAATGTTGAAATGATGGAGCTGCTATTGAAGTATTTTTTGCAACCTGACTTTTTAAGGGGAGAATTCTTTCTCCCAAATCCCTGACAGATGGTAACCCAAATTCTGCTTGGATACTTTCAGTAATGAAATCTCTACCTGGCAAAGCCGACATTGCACTGTTGGGTGGCTAAGACTGTAAGAAAGCTGTTTCCCTATGATTCTCATCCTCGATTGTACACAAAGTTGATTCTCCCTTTGAAAAGTAGTTGATGCGTAATTTGAGATACTTTGCATAAATTAAGGCAGAAAGATAAAAATGAGTGAAAACAGCAACCAAATGCGACTTTATTTCCTGGGACTATTTCTATACAAAACTGTAAAGGACCACCCCTCCACTGAGAAAGGACCTCTACCTGAGCCAAAAGAGAGGAAAAAATATTAGAATACTGATGAGATCATTGTAGAAAAGATTCACAAAAGGATCAACATTGGTTAACAAATTCTTCATTCATGCTATTTTATCCTAAAAGCAACTAACAATGAAAATTACTTTTTATCCAACTACTTTTATGGATAATATCGGGCTATATATAATACCACATCTTTGAAATCCAGCAAATTTCACAATAAGAAGTTGAAGCAATTCATTGTATGTTATGAAATTATGTGCTCCCATCCCCAAAACCTCCTCTATTCTATTCACCATTTGTCTTACCTGAACTGTAATTCATTATGCCTCATCTTTTCTTGTTTCTGTCAAAAATTCACTGCACTTTTGCCAAAATTCTGTCTCTTATGTTTCATTTTTTTGTGCTGTTTTGCAAATTTCTTTTAGTATTGGTCTAGAGGAGTGTTTCTCAACCTTCCTAATGCAACAACCCTTTAATAGAGTTTCTGGGGTTGTGGTGAGCCCCATCACAAAAATATTTTCATTGTTACTTCATAACTCCAATTTTGCTTCTGATATGAATCAAAATGTAAATATTTGACATGAATACTGTCTGATATATGACCTCTGTGAAAAGGTTGTTTGATCCTCAAAGGAATCATGACGAGCAGGTTGAGAACCACTGGTCTAGAGTGTTCAAGACAGGGTTAAGACATCTTAATGACGTTTATGTGATAACTTTAGTTTCATTTTGACACAATCTAGAATTACCTGGAAAGAGACTCTCAATGCCAGAATAGCTTAAATTAAAAACACCAATGACAGCCTACACTGGAGAGGATGGGAAGTAAGGAGAACACTCATCCATGGTTGGTGGGAATGCAAACTTGTGCAACCATTTTGGAAATCAGTGTGGTGGTTTCTCAGGAAACTGGGAGTCAACCTACCTCAGGCCCCAGGAATTCCACTCTTGGAAATATACCCATGAGATGCCCAATCATATTACAAAAGCATTTGTTCAACTATGTTCATAGCAGCACTATCTGTAATCGCCAGAACCTGGAAACAACTTAGGTGCCCCTCAATAGAAGAATGGATAAAGAAGGTGTGGCACATATACACATTAGAGTTCTACTCAGCGGTAAAAAACAATGACGTCTTGAATGTTGAATGCAAATGGATGGAAACTGAAAACACTTTACTGAGTGAGGTAACCCAGACCCAAAAAGAGGAATATGGTATGTACTCACTCATAAGTGGATTCTAGCCATAAACAAAGAACATTGAGCCTATAATTCGTGATCCTAGAGAAGCTGAATAAGAAAGTGAACCCAAAGAAAAACATATATTTATCCTTCTGGATATTTCTTTTTTTTTCTTTTTTTTTTAAAAAAATATTTATTTATTTATTTATTATGTATACAGTATTCTGTCTGTGTGTATACCTGCAGGCCAGAAGAGGGCACCAGACCCCATTACAGATGGTTGTGAGCCACCATGTGGTTGCTGGGAATTGAACTCAGGACCTTTGGAAGAGCCGGCAGTGCTCTTAACCTCTGAGCCATCTCTCCAGCCCCTATCCTTCTGGATATTGGAGGTAGACAAGATCGCCGGACAAAAGTGGGGACCACAGGTTGGGGGTGTGTTGTGAGAAGGGGAGAGGGGGAGAGAAAAGGGAAAAGGGGAGGATAGGGGAAAGGTTGGGAGAATGGGATGGTTGAGATGGAGGAAGAGTGGATATGGGAGCAGGGAAGAAGATATCTTATCTAAGGGAGCCATTTTAGAGTTGACAAGAGACTTGGCTCTAGAGTGGTTCCCAGGTCCAAGGAGAGATCCCCAGCTAGGTCTTTGGGCAGCACAGAAGAGGGCGCCTGAACTGGCCTTATCCCATAGCCATACTGATTAATATCTTGCATATCACCATAGAACCTTCATCTGGCGATGGATGGAGATAGAGACAGAGAACCACATTGGAGCACTGGACTGAGCTCCCAAGGTCCAGATGAAGAGCAGGAGGGAGAACATGAGAAAGGAAGTCAGGACCGCAAGGGGTGCATCCACCCACGGAGACGGTGCTACTGATCTAATGGGAGCTCATCAAGGCCAGCTCGACTGGGACTGAAGGAACATGTAATCAGACCAGACTCTAAATGTGGCTGACAATGAGGACTGACTGAGAAGTCAATGATAATGGCACTAGGTTTTGATTCTACTGCATGTACTGGCTTTTTGGGAGCCTAGTCTGTTTGGATGCACACCTTCCTAGCTAGACCTGGATGGAAGTAGGAGGGCCTTGGACTTTCCACAGAGCAGGGCACCTTGACTTCTCTTAGGACTGGAGAGGGAGGGTGAGGGTAAAAGGGAAATGGGAGGAGAGGGAAGAGTGGAAATTTTTAATAAATAAATTTAATAAAAAAAGAAAAAAGGAAAAATTTTCTGTATCATATTGATCAGCGTGCCTTTCTGTGGGCAGTTACCTTAGTTAGGTTAATGGATGAAACTCAACACAGTACAAGTGGCAACATTCCCTAGACAGTGTTAAGAACAGAGGAAGAACAAACAAATAAACATGTTTTTATCCATTCTCCACCTGGTCATGAATGTGGTTGTGATGTGACTAGCTGTCTTAGGCTCCTCTGGCCTAACTTCCCTGCAGTGGTGACCTACAGTATGAAAATAAAAGCTAAAATACCTCTGGTGCATGAGTTGGCTATTCGGAGCCCATTCACTATGGTGGGATGCCTTGCTCAGCCTTGATGCAGGGGGAGGGGCGTTGTTTGCATCAACTTGGTGTGCCAGGCTTCAAGGATCCCCCCATGGGAGACCTTACACTTTTGGGGGAGTAGATGGGGGAATTGGTCTGTGGGGAGCAGGGAGAGAAAGGGAGGAGGGGAAGGAGGGAAAACTGTGGTTGACGGTTGACATTTAAAATGAATTCAAAATATAAAATAAAAAAGAAAGCCTAACTTAACCCTTGCTCACTTAAGTTACTTTTTGTCGGTCTAATTTATTACAGCAACTGAGATTAAAATAGGATGTCATGCCCCAAGTTATATTTTCTGAATATTAAGTTTCATTAATTCCTTTGACTTTCAAGGATTCCTAATGCCTAGACTTTTTCACAAGCAGTTCCTCATATCTCTCTCTCTCTCTCTCTCTCTCTCTCTCTCTCTCTCTCTCTCTCTCTCTTTTTTATCCTCTTCCTTCAAGCAACCCTATTTATTCTTTAGGTCCTAAAACACAAGCCACTTGATCAATGAATCCCTGTTCTACACCTCCAGTGTTTTCCTCTTCACCTGTACTCAAATCGAAGCTAACTTCTAACATACTGTGGTAACAACTGTATTTTCCTGAAACAGTGTTTATTATGTCAACCGTCTTACTTATTCTCTGCTCTAGGAGATCATAAATTGCGCCAAGTCTGTATTATCCTATCACATATTCAATCAATATTATCTGGGGCAGAGAATGGCACATAGTAAGAAGTTAATACAGTTGTCTGGGAATATATCAGTGTAACAGAAAGAGTCCAGTTTTCTGCCCTCGCTTGGTTGAACATCTATTTTTAAGAGATCATAGAATTGTTTGATCGTATTTCACTTCAGGTAGATCTGCTGAAAGCGCCACTGACTAAATACATCCCTCAGTTATATAATATTTCATCCCTTGCAAAGCACTTGAAGTCCCCATCTAGTCTTGCTTTATTAATAAAGGATATTAATATATCCTTTAACTTGGGCGTGCTTTCCTCAACATGTGGGAAATTATCAATGTCCCAGTTATAGTGGTCAATAAAATATGCTAATCCCATTAATGACTGACAAAGAGTGTATGCTTAAATTGTTGTTGAATATACAAATATGGATGCAGCAATTCTAAATATAATATCTTAAATGATACAACTAAACTATAACGAATAGAGAGGGAAAGTCTACTATTCCTTGAGGGATAGAAATTGTTACATAGAAAAACAAATAATAAATGATTCTGGATTTAGCACCATAGCTAATGGCAGTTGTCTACAGAGCAAAATGTGCTTCAATTGAAGACATAAGTTTCTGAAGATTACAGCTATCGAAACAGAGAATGTTATTATGAAAAGGAAAACTCTCAAAGGTAAAGACAGAGTATGGTTATGGGACAAAAGATATTATCAGTGAATAATAATGCCAGAAGAAACACACAACAGAAAAGTCTTAACTAAACCATCAGTTCATTCCGAGTACAGTTGGAGTAATAAACAGTACCCTTTATTACCACCCTACATGAAACTCTTCTATGTACAAAACACTGTTTTGTTTGATGTTTTGGATATGATGATCAAAATAATTACTTAAAAGGTAAACAATTTAGCCGTTTTGTTGTTGCTGTAAAATAAGGAAAGTAAGAGTTTATGATTTAAGAAAATAGTCATTAAAGCATTCAAGCTCAGAATTGTCTTTGGCCAAGTCCACCACAAGTATATGCTAAAGATCAGAATGAGGAGCTTTGAAGTGGGCTCGGCAATTAAGAGCATGCACTGCTCTTGCAAAATGTCTGAGTTTGGTCCACAACATGCATGCCAGGTGGTTCAGAAACACCTGTAACTCCAGCTCCAAAGAATCTGATGCATCTGGCCTCTACAGGCACCTGCACTCATGGGCACGAAACCACATCCAGGCACATGCACATACTTAAAAATGTTTAGAATGAAATGAACAATACAAATTAACTATTATTAATTCAAAGTACTTTGGGCAAGCAAGGTTTGGCGTTTCATGCACATAGTCCGTTTATATTTGTATCCATTTCACACAGAAAGTATGATCTTCCGGCCTCACTCTCCTGAGTTCTGGGAATTAATTTTCTACTCATGACATCATTTGGGTTCTCAAAAGTTCTGGATTTTATAATCCTCAGGTTACGATATCCTAATTGCCGATATCCGATATTTTAATTACAGAACTACAATACTTGATGGGCACAGGAGTTTGGATCTATAAGAAAGCCAGTGTCCACTTTTTTGGGTTCTCACCTTGCTTCATTTCTGGATGTAGCAAACATCTCTTGAGAAAATGACAACCCCAGCTAAGGGCTGAGGCAAGATAGACATCGCTAGACTCTTTCATCCTCCAGGTTCAGAAGTGTTCATACCACTCAGGACAGGTCAAAAAGACTCTACTTCCCAATTTCTGATAAAATAAATTGGAATACATATTTTCCTTTGTATACTGGAACCTTTTATCCTTTAGGGACAGCACAACTAGGAATAATGGGAGAAGGCGAATGTAGTCAAGAGATGAAGGCTGATTGCTCTGATTGCAGACAATATCATTCAGCACCTACATCACCCATATTTGACACCAAAGGAATGCCTGATTATTTTGGTAAGTGAGAAAATACATCCCCTTTTTGCAGAGGCCTGTCCATGCTGTTTCAGCTATTGTCCATTTATACAGCCAGCAACTGATATTTGGATCACTTTAAGGTTGTCCCAGACAGATCCACACTAAACTCTGAAGAATACATATGACTTTTAGATAAGAAGAATAAAAATGAAACCAGAGTCCTTATCTGGAAAGAACATCATAGACAAAAGCCATCATTTCTGTCATCAGAGTCTCAGAAATTGGTGTGTTTCTTTTATCTATCACAATTGAACAGTCTACAGAACCAAACATATTCCCCAGCGACTCAATAGCCATGAAAAATGCACACTTGAAAGCATTTTGTCAATAGTGATGGATTGCATTTTAATCCTCTACACACATCACTAAAAGAGTCTGATAGCATCTATGATACACTCTAGACTGGTTCATGAGGCTACAGCACAATGCCTTTGCCAAGGTATACAGCAGGTTAATTTGAAGGACAGCATACCAATTTAAGAGCACCCGTTTGTGACATGTGAAGTCAACTGTATAATGCATGAATTTATACATTAACTTGGTGGCTTTCATTATGCAACCCTAAAATAGACAGATATTCTTTCCCTCCCATTCAGTCCTATCTTTCCAAGTTTCCTCCTCCATGTGTGGGGATCATAAATATTCATTTCAGAAAACCATTAGCTTGTCACTGGCACTCTACTGTCTCCCAAAGTGCTAAGAAGGTCACTGTGGTAAACTACCTCATATGAATAATTTTGAACATCATTGAACAGAGCAAACACACCTCAAGTGCTACTGTGTGTTTTGAATTCTGGTACAAGAGAATCTCTTTCAAATCTTCAGAAAGATTTGAGTTGCTCCTGAAAAAATCCAAGTCAGTTTCTGGCTTTTTGATTCATATTCTCTTCTCATGCTGTGCAAATGCCAAGGAACCAACTTGCCTACTAGGACTAGCTGCTTTAGCAGTCCTGCACAGTGTGCGCATGTTTCCTCTACAGTTTTCCTGATCAGCCCATTTTATTATTTGTTCTTTGCTTTCCTTTTGGAAGACAAGGGCAGAGTAAATGGCTCAGTGGTTAAAAGCACCCACTACTTTTCCAGAGTACCTAGGTTCAATTCCCAGTACCCACGTGATGGTTCACAAGAGGATCCAAAAATCCTCTTCGGTCCCCATCCACCAGACATGCACTATGGTACTTAGACTTACATGCAGGTCAAAACATCTTATATGCAGGACAACCAAATTTAGAAAATTAATTGAATGCAGTGAATAAACACATATGCATGTACGCACACACATACATACGCAAGCACTTGCATGCTCACACACTGCATCCCAAGACAAAATATCACAATCTGTTTTCCCAGCATGATAAAATTGGGCAAACTGAACTAGAACATATTATGAGAAATATTTGTGGAAGAATGACTACATTTTTTCACTGCTATTTTTGCCCCCTGTTAAAATTCCATACATGATAAATTATGAATATTATTTGATTAAAGCCCATTCAATTCAAGGGATATAAACAAACACATTTTTAGTATACGGAGTTAAGAAGAAAGGTTTGGGGATAGGTTTTTACATGTGAGGAAAGTTCATGGTATCTCTTGACTACAAGTCAACACAGAAAGGTCTGCAGAGCAGAATGCGTTTGTATTAGAAGATGGGCCTGAGACTTCTCAGTCTCAATTACTTAAATTTGGGATCACTCTCTGTACTTTCAAATTTATTATCCGTAAATTAATAGCTTTGATGCTGACTTTATAAAGTAGCTCTGAAGATACAGCAAAATAACACATAAAAGGCTCCCTGAGGACTAACAGACAATTGAGAAACTTGATAAATGTTGACTAAACACATGGAAATTAAAAATAATTAAAGAAAACTCCCCCAATTGCTGACTTCCAATTCTCTCTTGTTCTCATATTTTTAATGCTCATTATTAGAAAGAATCCCTATTACTGAAAACTTACTGAGTGTAGATGCCCCAATAAACAGGTTAAAAGTGTCGAGTCAGCAGGAAGAGCACTGAGCATGCCTATACAAATAAATACATACGAGCATTTCCCATATGTTTTGATGAATGTGAATAACTGAGCAATTGAAAGAAGAGTAAGTTATCTCTTATATCCACAATGGCTCCATAATACCTTTTCCTATTATTAACACCATTGCAGCCAGTGTCTCAATGATTGTGATGGCTTGTGGAAGGCTCTAGTAAGAGGACAGAAACTATGCCTTGATACATTGATCTATATTATTGCTTGTAGTTCTTTCTTTTGTTTCGCTCTATTCCATAGAACTTTAGGCATTAAGACCCCAGTAGCGTCAGGAGACCTTGTAAGTCACATACTTACGTGAACACGTAAATTGTGCCCTAGAAGTCCTTTAACCTCTCTTGAGGAAGGAAGTACTGCTTTCCTTCACTATTGTCTTAGCCCTTTTTCTACCTAACTTGGCCTTGTGCCACTTTAGTTGTGTGGGTTTGCTAAGCAGTTGTCGTATGAGCTATGTGTTATGGCTAAAAAGATGCTTACGAAACCTTTATAGTTTGAAAATAATGATCACCTGTAACTATTTTGTCGTTATTGGCTTCTGATCACAGAACATTTTAGGGAAATCTCTCAACCGGAAAATGGCCAGGTTTTGCACATCACCATTATGGTTTTATTATCCCCAAATGAAAAAATTAATTTCCCTTCTAAATTCTTCTCTAACGCATTCAGTATCATAGCAGCTGTAAAAGCTTTGTTCCACTTTAAAGAAAACGTATTTATCTTGTTTTCTTTAGTGACTTTATACAATTCATTTATGAACAAAATATTTACAAATTCAATAAAATAATATCATGTGTATACAGGAAAGAATAGGTGTCATTACAGCTTGGAAAAAAGTACTTAGCAACCCGTGAATCGGGAACCTGCTTTTGGTTGTGTTGCAAAGGTAATTATTTGGTTTCATTATGTTAAATGACAATACTTTGATTTTATGTCAAGAGATAAACATATTATTAAAGACGAGAGATGCCTTCTAAATAAATCCAGGACATTCTGACATTTAAGCTGATCAGGATTTGATGCCTGAGCCGTGAACTCTAATGAAACAATCACTTTTATCCAAACAAACAGATGACTAGTGTTAAGGATGAGTGGCTGCTGAGCGACAAATCTGTAAGTAATAGACTTTCTAATCACGGTTTCTTCCCTGCGGAGAGGATCAGCTCAGTTTGGCATAGGCTATCTATAACGAAGTAATCCAAAGGCACTGAATGATCCTCAAAATTATGAATGAATCTGTTAAAATATTTTATCATCAAAATAAAAATTATATAAATGAATACAACAAGAACATAAAAATATTTCTTAAGAGTGTATTCATGACAGGCAATTTGTAATTTAAATTATACAATTTTTACTTTTCATTAATAGCCTTATTGACTGTAACTCCCATAACTTTGCTTCCTTATAGGTAAGAAAAACCAAAGATCAAATAGAGCAAGTAACTTAGTTGAGGTTGTAGACATAGGAAATAAGAATATCTAAATTTAAATTCAGACTGTGGGAGTAATGATCTGAAGTACCAACCAGTCAGTACTTTAAACTATTGACTATTCTGAGGAAATACAGCAGGCTATATGCTTGGACAATATTTCAGCTGCATATATCTTTTAATTTGCATTTATATCAACTTAAATATATTATTCAGTGAAGAAGATATCTTCTGGGAATAAAACCTGCTACTGCTAAATGCGTAATTAACACTAGGCTTACTGCAAGGCAATACTTACATTAAGGTTAACAAGCTTGGGGAAAGGTCTGTTTGTTATCATAACCTGATGATTATAAGAATACACTCTCAGGGTTGGAGAGAAGGCTCAGTGGTTAAAACACTGGCTGCTCCTTCAGAGGACCTGGGTTCAAATCTAAGCACTCATGAGGGAGCTTATAACTGTGTGTAATTCCAGTAGCAGGAGGTTCAATACATTATTCTGACCCCCATAGGCACCATGTCTGCATGAAGTAAACAGACCCATGCAGGCAAAGCACGCATACACATAAGAAATACAGGTTACAACTCTCTGTGCAGTTGTATTGTTCTTACAGATTTATTCAAATGTAGAGCATTAGACCAAGTAATGAGTTTCAAATTACAGTTCATGGGTCAGGAGACAGAGAAAATGTTAATGAGATGTCACGTAACCCAATTTTAGTTCTACGGGCATGAACGAGACTACTAGACTTACAAATAAAAACAAATGACCCCCAAACAATATTTTTATAGTATTTTAGGGAGATATGACATCACAGTTTCAAACGCATTTCATTAACTAACCACTAAAGTCATTTACCTATGGTGTCGCTGCTGTGGTCCTTTATCATGTTTGCACATAAAATGCTCTCATTCCAAGAAGGATTTCATGACTACTAACAGCTTTTAAAATTATAATCATAATTTTCAATATTTTGGGAAATCTACTAACAGAAGTTTTCAAAATAAAAATAAAAATTCAAAGACACTGTCTTTGGATTTGGGGTGTGGTTCACTGTTAGATTATACCAGTGTCTATCATACATGGTGCCACGGTTCAATCCCTTGTACTGGGGAAAAATATCTTTGGAGACATTTCAGTCTAACATCAGACAGAGTTCATGAGAATTCAGCAATGGGAAAGTGTCATATCACTTAGGTGCTTCCCAGACCCTTTTTAGAAATTACAACTCAAGCTTGGAGTACCCTCATGAGGTGAAAAGACATTATCCATTAAGCATTTAACTCCCCAGCAGTGCTAAGTGCTTGATAAGCATCCAGCTTGACTACTGTCTGCCCTGTTCCCAACCTTGCACTGCTAAAATGTTTATCAATTTTTGAGATGAGGAATGTGAGCCTAAAATTAGTAACTTGGTCAAGTTCATAAAGTTCATGTCCCCAAATGAGCGCAGAGTTCATTCTGATACAGAGTTCTCAGGACATAAAGCATAGTTCTACTTCCCAGTGTTCATTTTCTTTAATATATTCTCAAGTCTTGTCACATATTCTCATCCCACCTATTGAGGACTTTGTCTTCTGACTCTGGAAATCGGTCTCATTCCGAAAAGGCTATTAACAGACCCACACATCATAATTCCTTTCTCATTTCCAAATAAAATGTCAGTGTTTCAATGAGGACAGCATCATAAAATGGAAACAATCATTTCAAAATATACCCAAGGTAGCAAAAAGGCTCAAAATAAGTTTAAGTGTTGATGTTGTAATTCTTGGGGAAAAGGGTAAAGAAAATTATAATGGCATTAATAGAAATGACACCATTTTATTGTGCATGATATGAGCATGCCAACAACTTGTCTATAAGTGGAAACTTAATGCTCCATATAATTAAATGAGACTAGATTAATACTTGAGGATATAAAACCCTTTTTATGAGATAAAATCTATGGCTCATAACTTCTTACTAGATGTTTCTCTTTTTCTGTTGAAGGTGATATGTTATCTATAGTTGAGATTTTTAATGTAATTTTTTTATTAATTTTTTCATTAAAGTCCTTTTCAAGTTTTGCTTTTCTCTTCATTGATAAAATATTTATATTATAAATGATAACAGTTTGCTTAAAGTGGTATTTACTAATTCTGCAAAAATATGTTTAAAAAACCTTTTAATTTGTTAAATTCAAGTTTTGATACACAGACATTGCTTTAAATAGTTAATAATTTCACCATCGATCTTAAATACTGCCTTTATATTAAGTTTCAATTGTCTACTTAACTTTAATTATTTAGTCTTTGGCATGAAAGACTCCCAAGTTACCCTTTACAAACATGAGCGTGTAATGAAAATTGAATTGTATTTTCACATCTATTTGAAATAATGGAGGTCTTTTAGTATCATTTTGGCTATTGTTTGGATATAGAAAACTTCATTTTTGCATATTTCAGTGGTATTTGAACACCTCAAGAGAAAAAATGGATCATCTACTGAAATAGTATTTACCTATAAGACCTTTACCTATAAGACCAATACATAATTGAAGATTATGTATTGCTTTATAAAATCTACTTTTATGCATCAGTCCTTCTCTGAAGACCCTAAATATTCTCTTACACTTAAGTAGAGGATACACAGAATGAGGGCTGACACTCAAGTGCCTAGAGGAGCTAAGCACTCCCTATTTAGTGACAGAGCACATAATTAACATATTATATAAACTAATATATAATATATTATATAAACGCTAGCATTGTCTATATTTGGTGATGTAAAATTTTTCTAATACCACTAGATTATATTACAGATAAAGCAGGATTATGACTATCAATTCAACTTTTCCCACAGGACGCTAGTTTCCCCCGGTGATTTCATTCGCATGTCTAATGTCAGAGGCATGCCTGCTGATAAGCATGTGAGTGTGTATGTGCACATAAGGTGAATGACGACATCTGCAATACTGACTGAGAAATAAAGAATGAGTTGAGTTTTCTATAAGGAGTAAATGGAAATGTGGGTGTTTTTCTAGTGAACCGAAATTTTGCTCTATATGACCTACTTGATATTACTCTAGGCAGGACACAATGTTCAGGCTTTGAATACTGCTTGCTATCGTCATTTTTTTTTTAAAAGGACTATTTAAAGAAATCAAAAGCCAGCAGGGAATCATGCTGTGGGCATTTATCACAATGCCTCCTCCAAAAGCCTCTGGATAGGACAGAGCTACTGCACAGAGAAACTCGCAGCAACTGAGGTTACTTGCACAAGATAGATCCAATTAAACATCCCAGCACAGAGGGAGGTGGAGAGTCCTGATGTTCCACCTCTAACTCAGGAGCTATTGGCAACTGATGGCTGCTTAGGGAGGGAAGGTCACTTTTCTTTGGTCTACAGTCATAGGTAGGTTTTTCATTTGCCAGTGAATGGCTGCACACCCATGTACATATGGGCAGCACTAATTGGACTCAGTGGGTTATAAATGGAAGAAAGATATGAGCGAGGACTGTGGAGTTGGTGGGAGGAGGTGAAGGATTAATATGAGCAAGACAAGACATGTATCTATAAAATTTTTAAACAATAAAACATCCATATGTGTATGCGAAATGAAACAAAATAAAAAAATCCCACCTAAAATTTCTTACATTGGTTTTAGTTTTCTAGTATGTTTAGATTTAAAATTGAAAATGATTTGCTTGAAAACCATTTTTTTAAGGTAACTTTTCTTAAAACCTATATCGAGCAAATGTTCTTTATGTCTATATAGATTCAAATCCTAAGAGTTTGTAGAAACACAGAAAGAACTAATTTCTATTCGTGGTGGTTTGATAGGCTCCTATCAGTGAATGTTTGGTGATAGGGGAGTTCAGCCAATCACATTCTGTCTGTGGGGCATGTTGCCCTAAGGCAAAAGTTTACCTATAAACCTGGAGGGTGCATTTCCCTGCCCTCCCTCGCTCTGGCCTGGATCCAGCATTCTGGACGGGTGGGATTCTGGTGTAAGTTTTTCCTTCTGTTTTATTAAAGCTGTATCTTTTGTAAGATAGTCTGGGGACCTTTCATTACCGATCACACTATGTCTTCAGTTTGGTTCTCAGTTGGTGGCCTGCATAGGAAGGATTAGGAGGTGTGGACTTGTTGAAGAAGCTGTGTCACTGGGGGTGAGCTCTGAGGTTTCAAGAACCCACAACAAGCCAAGTGTTACTCTGCCTTCTGCCTGGGGACTAGGATGTAAGTTCTTGATTACTCTTCTAATGCCATGTCTGCCTCTTACAACCATGATTCCCAACGTGATGATTATGGACTAACCCTCTGAAACTGAAGAGCCCAGTTACAACTATCTGTTTTAAGTTGCCTTGGTCATGGTGTTTCCCCCACAGACCTAGAACAATAACTAAGGCACTTCTTAGTTTAATAACAAAAATTTATAGAAGGATATAAAAACATTAACACAGTAAAACAATTGGATCAGTGATTATCTTAATGGCATTTGAAAAGAGCTCTGTGTTTCACTTGCTTAAAAGGATTTGTTGTGATTTATTTCCTTTTAGAAAAATTTGAAGATGGTTTTCCTATAAGATGACGAATATCCTCTTTAGCAAGGGACCCTCAAGAAATTAAATGTCAACATTTCAAAATAATGGATTCTGTACTCCAAAGGCAAAACAGTTTTCAAGTCTTTGATGAAAATTACAGTCACAAATGGGAGATTTCTTTGAAAGTATTTGTGAAGTTTTGAACCATACTATAAACTAACTCAAATTCAACACTTAAAGGAAGAATGCTAGTCAAAAGACAATGGATATGATGTCAGGGGTTTCAGATGCAGAAGGAAAAGGTTTGTGTAATGCCATTTCTTTGTGCCTTATACAACCAGCTGGAAAATGTAGAAGGTCAAAGAAGTTAAATTGGCATACTTCCTTTATCTAATGTTGCTACTTTTCTGTAAAATTTCTTGTAGTCAAGTATACTTTGTATTTCCAACTCTTAATAAACATTGTGGAAGTCATTACCAATGTTTCAACCAAACAGGAAACTCAAATTATGGATTCAAACAGACCACTGACCTTTATTTGCGAGGGAAGATAAACACAGCAGTCAAACTTCAGAAATTTTAGCATGATCATTGATTCTACTCTTTATTCTTTGTGTGTCTGAACTTTGGGATGGTTATGTGGTGTCTCTGATTCTCTTCTCCTAGCTGTAGTTACCACAATGCTCTCTCTAGAGAACCATTAAGGAGATTAAAGTAATGAGTCTGCTCAGTTACAATCAAACAGTTATGAGCCGAGCAGTTGTAGGCTGCATAGTAGCAGCTCATTACTTACTATTCTTTCAATTTTCTTTGTTTATAATAATATTTTTCTCAAAATCCAAAGGCACTTATTGATTTTCTTTAGAAACTATCATTAGGAGCTACAGATAATATGAATGAAAAGGCAATTATTCAACCATATTCTATAGATTAATAATCATTACTGTCAAGAGCTGTCATAGAGTTTTCCAGGAAACAAATAATTTATGAGCATATTGTATATGTGATTTTGGTTGTTTTTAAGTTCAGCTATCTTCTACACCATTAAACGCTGTTTTATGATGTACAGAGGATTCCACTAAATTGAAGGTGTTATCAGTGCTCTTATTGGCTCATGTGCTTTTTAATATTGATAACTTCAAGGAACATCTTTACATAGTACATCGTCATTCATTTGGAAAAATGTTTCCATAGTGAATAGTTTTTTATCACATTTATCAGTTTTATGATTTGATCAAACTACTGTATGACAATGGCTGTACTTCCTATGAGACTCATGTCCCCAGCTTGCTTTCAAATTACAAAACTAAAAAACACCTAACATTCAAGGTAAGACATTTCTTATATTACCATTTTTCAATCTTTTATATTAAATACTTAGAAATGTTTGATGGCATTAGTTACCACAGATAGTAAAACCAATCAACACTGGGCTAGTGATCCACCACCAAAAGATGGCTATATCAGCAAATGTTTTCAGAAATTGTCAGCAATAGAAATATCCACACACACTGGAAGACTGGTAAAACAGTATGACCGCTTTAATCAGATCATTGGCAGTATAACAATGTTCATTTTTTATCCAATAATGCCCATTCAAGATATTTATCCAAGAGAAATAAAAGCATATGTAAACAAAAAAGTTAAATGAATATTTAAGCCTAATGAATATTTGTTTTGAGATGAATATAATTTCAAGCAACAGTTATGGAATAAAATTTGAATATTCTGTATCACTAAATACATATTCTGTAGTTAGTGTGATTTTTGTAAAGATTTTGTAGGGGTAGACCTATTTATACTTCATTGAAACCATATGGAACCATATATGTTGTATATTAAACAATTTACTTCTATGTCATATTTATTAAGAACTTAGGGTGTTCCTATAAGTAATTTGGGCATCTGAGGTATAGGAAATTAGATGTCGGGTTTCATGCTGCTCTAAACCTGCAGACCAGATGGGGAACTAAATGGTAGATAAATAAAGACAAATTGACAGACATTGCAATATTGCACCCACTTTATAATGAGGCTTGAGAGGTGGAGGCTCTGACTTAGAGGACAATTTCTCTGACCCGTGATATAAAATATCTGGCTCCCTTATCACACCAAAGCAGCACTTAGTCTCTGTCCTTCCACACAAAGCCCTCCTCTCAGATTCTCAGTTGAACCACTCAGGGCAATTACAAAAGACTGTTGGAAGTCATTTCAAATTCTATACACAGAAAGAAAAATGAAGTCCTGCAATTTCTGAAGAGACATCAGGCAGATACCCTTGTTACCACAAAGGGGATACAATTAAGTAGTGTGCAGCTGGCCAGACAAAGGTCTATTGACTGTGCATTTTGTCCTGACATCATTTTATAAAAGTGTAGACAGATGTGCCCTCTCTGTGTATTATTAATTAGTTGTACATATCACATAGATGGTCATCTTCATCCCTGACTTCAGAACCACAAAGCATGATGCTAATATTAGAAAAATATGCCATGACAATCCGTATCTCCAATGCTGTGTAAGTAAAGTGGAGTTACTTTGCCAGAACAACTTAACTTCCTCTAAGATATTCTCTTTGAAGACACTCTGCTTCTTCATTTTAAACTAGTAATACTTAATTCCATTATAGATAGCTATATAAAGAAATGAGGCAACACTACATAAATGGAACACTCGATCTCCATTATTTTGCTCACTCTGAATTACCTCCAAACTAATAAATGTTACACTACATATAAAATTTACTCTGATTAATGTACCTAAGAAGCCAACATTAAAACACCATCTTCAAAGCTTGTTTTATCTATCAGAGCCAGGGTTCTAGCTCAATGGCATATTACAAGCTTATCAGAAACATGCTCTGTGTTTTAAGCCTAGCAGTCAATCAATAAGCAAACAAATAAAAACATATAAAGGTTTGATATAAGTAAGTGTTATCAATTTGAGTAAGCACTGATTTTAACCAGCTTAAAATCCTCACATTATAAAAGCACTTGACAGTTATACTGCTGCAATGACTTTATTCTGTGTACATCATACTCCAATTTCAATTCACATATTCATCCATGAATCTCACTTTCAGTTTTAATCCCTGACACATCAGTCACATGCCTTCTTGCATGTGCTGGCATGACTTCTTTTACATGAGGCAAACCAGTTCTCTCACCGCAGTCTCAGAAACTCCTACCTGACATCCTCAGTGAGAGAACTGCTGTCCTTTCTGTATCAGCTCCGTACTTCACAGACATTCATCCCAATGACTGCATTCACAGTACCAAATTACATCATTTATTTGCATACACATTTATTAAATGCATTCCTTTCTGACCTTGCCTTCTAAGTATTTCTCAAATCTCTCTTCACAAGACCTCCTTCTAGGAATATCTTCAATATACATGTGCCTCCTGTCCCTTTAACTGGATTAGTTCTTTTTGAAAATATCTTATTTCTAATTTCTAAGGTAGTGAAATTAAGACTTCAGCTCATGAATTTTGAATGACATTATTCAACCCATATATATGGCTATTATCAATAACACAAGATAATTCCATTTTAAATTTTTAAAAATGTTTTTATAGTGAACTGAATAAGGATGACACCAATAGACAATCCAAAGTGGATAAGTGAAAGCCCACAATGTCTCAACCCAACACAAAGAATTGCAGGCAACTCAGGAATGCTGAGAGGGAGAGAAATGGCCTTCTCCAGTGAAGAGCAAACCAATTAGTTATCTAATAGCAAACGGTTGATCATGAAAAATACATATGAGCAACACCATATAGACTGAATATGCATATAATAACAATGAAAAAAGAGGTTTGAAACAGAGCAAAGAAGGATATATGGAAAAGTTTCGAGGAATGAATGGGAGAGGTAAAATAATGTAATTCTATTCGAATTTCAAGACTAATTTTTAACTTGAGTAAGTATTGATTTTAATCAACTCAGTATCTTGCATCTCTGATCCTCTACACCCAAATGTCTTTAAAACTCAAAACTGACCATCAGTAGGGATTGCACAGAAATCACACACCATGGAAAATACCGCACAACTGAAGGTGACCTGTAATGTTGCAAAGATTGGTTTTGCAACCTTTCGTTGCTTTCCCCAAACCAAACTCATTTCAGAGTTAGGCATTGTGGAACTCCGTTTCATTTGAGGTGAGGAAACAGATGTTTTCTGTGAAGTTATATTCTCTTGCCAGAAATCTCAGCTAAGTGCAATTTCCTTCTAGGATTTCATGATTACAGCTCCAGGAGCTCAGTGATGTATTCAACCGCTGACAGTTTTGCCTCAAGGGTTACAAACGTGTTTGCTGGTTTCTGACCAGTGTGCTGACACTTTTTCCTCACCTCCAAAGGGCATCCCTGTTCTCCACTCGTACCTTTTACAGCCAAGTTTACTTGCAACCTTTGAAAAGCCAACCCTTTTTTGGAAATGTTTCACCATCTCCGAGATGTACTCTAATGAATCACCTGTTTTCTTCACAGAATACTGCATCAGATTTTTATTGGGGTGTTGACTTGACCATGGTCATTGACCTACAGTAGGTTAAACATCAGGAGAAAAGGCATCTGGTCTTACTTGCTCATGTTTTTAGCTCCTAACATAGTGTCTTTTCCAGGGCAAATGGTTAGTGTGTATCTGCTGAACAAAGTAAAAGTAGAATGAATGCTTTCTAGTCACGGAAATGCACACACATACATGTGCACACAGTTATGGGAAATGTACTGATCACTAAGCGTGCGTCGTAGGACACAGTCATGGAAGACTCACTGCCTTTTATACTGTGATTCTCTGTATTTACTCAGGTATCTCTGTCATGTTTAACGTTACATACAACTCAGATTCCAGTCATTTTAAAACGTGTTATCATTTGAGCCAAACTTCCTCTGCTTATGACGTGCACTAACTTAGAGGACCATCTTTGTCTTCTAATATCAGGGTTTCTATCAGAATTATTCATTACTTTTAAATGAGAAAATGAACGTCATCCCAAGATGTTATCAGGGCAAGTGCTCATTAAGGTGTAGTTATAGTATCATTTATCAATATTTGTCGATGAAGCCAGACATACTCATATAGGGCAGTTAATTTAATCTGCTATGGAGCCCATCTGAAATATGAAGTAGAGATGTGGGGAAGGGACTATGTTATGGGAAATGAGCTCAGCCTCTAAAGACAATATTTTTTTGAGTGGCAGAATCATTTTCATTTAGATATTATCATGATGATTTCCATGTGAAAATCTTCTGGTTTCTCTGAAACACTTTGACTAAATATAAGTGAAAAATACAGGGAAACACTCCTAAAATTCAAAATTAAAGTAAGCTCTTTTGTTGTCAGTAATCTGGTTTTATTTTCAGAAAAAAAATGTTCTCTTTTACTCAGGGACAAAGTGTAAAATAGATTTTTTTAATTTGGAAATATAAATGAGTGAATTATTGTATATAAGGATAATTTTTGAGAAACTCAAGTTTGCTGGATATTTTCTGGTTTTAGTTTTTTCCCCCTGAGTACGTTTGTACTCAGGAGAAAAAAAAAAAAAACCAAAAAAAAAATGATGTTTACATTCTGCTATGCTTTGCATATCCCATTAATTCCACCATGGATTTAAGATTCTTTAAACTTCACAGATTTTTAATTACTATGCAAATGTATTAACTAAGCTACTTAGAGGTAAAGGTTAGAAGCCAATATAAAAATACTGATTAAAAAGTATTTCTCCTTTTCAGGTTAAGAATAACAGTAATTTAAGAATTCTTACAATAGCTAAAATTCTTTGTTTCTTATATAATAAGAATGGGCTAGGTATGGTGGCACACATCTTTAATCCCAGCATTCCTGATGCAGGGGCAGACAAATCTCTATGAGTTCAAGAGCCTGGTCTACAAAGAGAGTTTCGTTGATGTGAGACTACATAGCAATTGTGACCATTTTGGTAGCGGTGGGGTCTGGGAAGAAGGAATGAATAAAACATCCATTAAAATCCCAACACAATTCTATACAGACCTTGAAAGAACAATACTCAATTCAAATGGAAAAACAACAACAGCAACAAAAAAAGACAAACTCAGGTGAGCTAAAACAATCTTATACAATAAAGGAACTTCCAGAAGTATCATCACCCCTGATTGCAAGCTCTACTTCAGAGCTGTAGTAATAAAAATCTACACTGTATTGGCACAAAATAGACAGGTGGATCAACGGAATCCAACTAAAGACCCAGATGCAAATACAAACACCTTTGGATACCTGATTTTTGATAAAGAAGAAAAAATTATACTACGAAATAAAGAAAGCATGTTCAACAAATGGTGCTTATATAACTGTATGTCAGTATGTAAAACAATGAAACTAGATTGATATTTATCACCCTGTACAGATTCATATTCAAGTGGATCAAAGGCCTCAACATAATTCAGTTACATTGTACATTGATAGAAGAGAAAGTGAAAAATAGCCTTGAATGCACTAGCACAAGAGACAAATACCTGAATCGAACATCAATAGCACAAACACTAAGATGACAATTAATAAATAGGACCTCATGACACAGAAAATCATCCATAAGGAAAAGGACATCAACAACAGGACAAAACAAAAGCCGAAAGAATGGGGGAAATCTTCACCAATCCCACATTCGACAGAGGAACAATCTCAAAAATATATAAAGAACTCAAGAAACTAGTAGACATCGATTAATCAAATAATACAATTTTAAAATGGGGTACAGACCTAAACAGAGAATCCTCAACAACAAAAAAAATCTCAAACAGCAGAGAAACACTTAACTAAATGTTCAACGTCCTTAGTTAACCATCAGGAAAATGTAAATCAAAACAATTCTAAGATTCCATTTTACACCAGTCAGAATGACCAAGATCAAAAACACAAGAGACAGTTCATAGTGTAGAAGATGTGGAGCAAGTGGAACATTCCTCAATTGCTGTTGGAAGTACAAGCTTGATCAGCCAGTTTAGAAATCAATGTGGCAGTTTCTTAGAAAACTGGGGTTCGAACCATAAGACCCAGCTATACCACTCTTGGGCATATACCGAAAGGATGTTCAATCACACCTCAAGGACTCTTCCCCAGCCATGCTCATAGCAGCTGTATTTGTAAAAGCCAGGACCAGGAAACAACCTAGAAGCCCCTCACCGAAGAATTGATAAATAAAACATGGTACATTAATACAAGTATTATTCAGCTGTTTAAAACAATGACATCAAGAAATTTTCATGTAAGTGGATAGAACTAGAATAAATCCTCCTGAGTGAGGAAACCCAGACCCAGAAAGACAAACATGGCGTGTACTCACTCATAAGTGGATACTAGCTGTAAACTAAAGAATAACTGCGCTACAATTCAAGGATCAAGGGAAACTAGGTGGGTTCAAGGGTAGGGGTATGCTTGGATCTTCCTGAAAAGAGAAAATAGAAGAGATTTCATGAGTGCATTGCAACCGGTAGGGAGGAGGACATGAACAATCAAGTAGGTAGGGTGTGAAGGGGAGCAATGAAAGACAGTACTGGAAAGGGGCATGGGAGGGTCAGGTAAATACCCAGTGCAAGGGACTCTTCCTGGAATCTACAAGGATGACCCCAGCTAAGGCACCTAACAATAGTGAATATTTTGTCTGAACTGATCATTTCCTGTGACCAAGCAAGTCTTCAAGTGGAGGGATTAAGATACCAACCCAGTCATATAACTTTGACCTACAAACTGTCCTCTCTGTGTAATGTGCAGGGGTAAGAGTGTCCTAGAGATTGGCCAACCAATGATTGGTCTAGACTAAAACCCATACAAGGAGAGTAAGTCCACCCCTGACACTGCCTATAGCACCAGGATCTACCGGCTGAATGACCAAAAGAGCTAGGATAGAACCTAATGTGACTGAAGAAAAAAATTCCAGTGTAATGATGCCTAACACTATTCTGCTATACTCATAGACTGTTGCCTAGCCCAATTGTCATCATAAAGGTTTTATCCAGCAACTGATGCAAACTGATGCTAAGACCCAAGACAAAACATTAGGCAGAGCTCAGGAAATTTTGCAGAAGTGAGGGGAGAAAGAATTGTAGGCTCCAGAGGGGTCAAGAACACAACTAGAGAATCCACAGAATCAACTAACCTGGCCTCATAGTGGCTAATGGAGGCTGAATCAAAAACCAGGGAGCCTGCATTGGACTGACTGAGGCACTCTGCATATATGTGACAGTTGTGTAGATTGGTCCTATTGTGGGACTGCTAACAATAGAAGCAGGCACTATCTTTGACTCTTTTGCTGGCTTTCAGGACCCTACTTCTCATACTGGGTAACCTTGGCCAGCCTTAATACATGGGGAGGTGCTTAATCTTACTGCAAATTGATAGAGCCATGTTTTGTTAATATCCATGGGCTCTCTACCCTTTCCTGAAAAGAGATGGATGAGGATTGGATCATAGGTGGGGATAAAAGGGGATGTGGGAGGGACCTAGAGGAGAGGAGAGTGTAGCCATGATGCAAAATTAACTAATTAAATAAAAACTTAAGAAGAAAAGAAAAAGAAAGCAAGACTATAATTGCCAAAAAGTTGTATAAGATTCCAAATAGATAAGAAAACATATTTTTTAATCCATAGACTGAGCAACATACATAAAAAGACTACAGGGTATCATAGCATACACCATTAATCCTAGCTCTCTGGAGGCAAGGGCAGATGGATCTCTGTAAGTTCTATGTCAGCTTGGTCTACTGAGTGATTCCAGGACTTTGTAGAGAGCCCTTCTCTCAAAATACAAAAACAAACAAAAAGACCATAACAGGATATAAGTAGAATCAAAGCTTGTCTAGCACGCACAAAGGAGGGTGAGATAAGGGAACTTTTAACCTGGTGAGCTGAAGTCAACCAGTTTCCATAGCAGCTGCTTTTTTTTTTTTCTTCTTGCTGCTTCATTAAGTTCTGTCATGAGGACTCTGCATAGAAAATGACTAGACCCTTGAAATGGTACTTCCAAGCCTGTAAGTCTTAACTTTGATGTTTATTAGTGGAGTTAGCATGCATATTCTCACGTCATCTCTTATCCTCTTCAATTTTTTCAATAAGTTTACATGCAGTAGGACATAATGAAGACCCCTCTCTCCCTCTTCCTCCTTCTCTCTCTCTCTCTCTCTCTCTCTTTCTCTCTGCCTCTTTCTACGTGTGTCTGTGTATGTGTGTTCCCATACACAGATGTGTTCTAATGCACATGCTACCTGCACATGTGGAAGCCATAAAAGGGCATTGGGTGGGCAGGTTGTCACATTTTGCTTTATATACATGAGACAGGGTCTGTCAATAACCCTGACATTAACTGTTTTCACTAGGCTGACCAGTGAGTTCCTGGGATCCTGTTCTCTCTAACTCCCAATGCTGGGGCTATAGGCACACATGTGACCATGCTCAGCTTTTCTACATGTGTGATTGAGTCACAGGTATTCTTGCTATGGAAAAAATTCTCTTGTATATTGCAAAGATTTGTCACTCGAATTGGTTTCATAAAATGTCAGGCAGGCAGTAATATAAATGAAATGACCAAACTAAGGATGATGGGATTAAGAAGGGTAGAGTGAGGAGACACCAGTCAGTCACTGAACAAGCCGGATGTCTAAAAAATGAGGTAAGAAGCCATGAACCACATGACAAAATATAGATAGAAATACTGGCTAATTTAAGTATAAGCCTTAGTTAGTAATAAGCCTGAGCTATTGGCTGAACATTTATAAGTAATATTAAGCCTCCAAATCAATTATGTGGGAGGCAGATACTGGGTATTTGGAAACAGGTGGGCAGGAAAGAAACATCAAATTTCATATTTCTGATAAACTGAGCCATCTGGCCTGTCTACATTGTCAAGGAACTTTATCAATTTTGAGCATATATGACAGCCATCATAATGTTAGCTACTCTTCAAAGCAACCCTCAAACTATTCCAAAGACTCTAATTGATTTTTTCATTTACTTGTTACAACAAACACAGAAATTAGGTTTTAGTATCATTCTTGCTCACCAGATAGGAACAACGACATGAATGAACCTCACACTTAAATAAGTATGGTAGGTTTGAATGAAAATTGCCACCAAAGTCTCATATTTAAATGCTTGTCCCTAGTTGCTGAGCTATTTAGAAAGGATCAGTGAGTGTGACCTTGTGGAGAAAAGCATGTGTTTTGCGGTTTCGAAAGTCTTTGCCAGGCCCAGTCCCTCTCATCTCTCCCCATCTGACTTGTAGAAGGGATAGAAATCCTAGCTGCTACTCTGGTATAACACCTGCCTGCATCCTACCATGCTCCCTGCCTTGACTGTCGTGGACTCATCCCCCAAAATTTTAAACAAGTCAACAATTAAATACACTCCTTTATAAGTTGTCTGGTTCATGAGGTCTTCACAGCAGCAGACCAGTAACTAAGGCAGTGATAACCTTGTAATTTTAAACTCCTTGTAAATACGACACACCCCATTGCTTTTGAGGACACAGGATTCTTCACATTAGCCACATGCAATCACTACTACCCTTGTATTTAAGAAGAAAGCAGTAAACCTCATTAAGGAAATGAGATTCCCCAAAGATGGGCAGTTAATAGAGTACCAAAAACCTTCAACCTGTCAGTGTACAACTCCAATAAAAAGTGTTTTTTTTTTTTTTCTGAAAAGCCTGGGTAATACTTTAAATGAATGATAGTATTAAAATATGCACATTAAACCAAAGAGCAGGATTTTATTTTTAGAAACTTTTGAACATAATCATTCTGTTCACCAGACTTTATTCTTCCTATGTTCAAAACAGCTCATCAAAGATATACAATGAGAAACTGCAAGTTTATTTTGCTCTCAAGATGTTATGCTCCATGAATGTGTGAGCAATGACATAACATGGTAGAGCAGGTTGCCATGATAACCTAGGGGACAGCAAGAAGGATGGAAGCAAAGCTCTTCCCAAAGAATGAGAAAACAGCCATTGACTTGTACATGCTAATTCTCAGATGTTTAGGCACACTTCTGTTTATAGAAAGAACTAGTGCTTGCATCAAGAGAATTAATGAACACCTCACTTCATCACATCTCTTAGGTGTACCATATATCCTACCTTTCTCTTGTGACTAAAATGTGATATCTGGGGCAGTTTTTAAAGCATGAGGACACAAATGAACAGAGCAGATATTGACAGAGTGAAAAATATTGTAAGGAAGTGTCACTGAGTATTCAGGAATCATTTTTTTACTCAAGATTGGAGTGACTAAGTTGAAACTGAAGCAAGATGAAAAACATGACATTATGTATTTTTAATTATACTTTTGTTTGAAGGACTAAAATTCCCACTTTTATCTCTTCTTCCTTTTTGGTATTTGTACTGGGGGCGCTCAGTAAATACCTCAGACACAATCCTTGGAGTATCACAGTCATCTTTGGCATCATGTAAAGCATTCTTTGATAGAATGTACTTGAGTTGTACTGAGCTCAAGTTTGAGATTTCCTCTAAAACTAATTTCATGCAGTAAAGAAATATTGAGCTCAACATAAGAGAGTAAGCTTGCCCTTGACTTATAAGTATGTGATAAATACTGTTTTTTTATATCAATGAATCGTTTGTAGACTACTGAAATTATGCAGGCATGCACACCTGTGCAAATGATTCTCACGATGGAGAAGAAAACTGAGGGAGGATTAAGTTAATCACACTTTAAGTGCTGGTGGTAATAAATGGGCATGGTGGCAATGAAAGTGTCCACTGTGAGTATCATGCTCAGACACTAGCAAACTGACAAAATGACTCACTCTATTCAAATCTAAGCGCACACACACTATACACACAGAGAATAAACAGAAAAAGGAAGTTTAAATAGAAACAAATCATAGATAACAAAAATAAAATGAATAAGTTCTAGCTTTGTCATAAGAGAATATTGATTTGTGTTTTGAGAAAAATAATTTGGTTACTTTTCCTCACAGTTATTTTTAATAAGCTATACAAAATTAAAAGCACAAACTGGAAGAACTGTTTAAGGAGGCAAAAGCAGTAGTTTCTTGTAATTTCTAGGTTTGGGGCAAAAATCCAGACCCAGAATGAGTTATCAAGGGATGCTCAGTCTTAAGGCCAATTTGCAGGGAGGACTGTTTTGGCCATTTTTTGCCATAACTGATGTGAAAGAAGTGCTTTCAAGCCTGTGTTCGAATATGTCAAATGATAGATTAAAATCTCCTAAGTCTTCCTAACATAGTAGAAAGCTCATTTCACTGTTTAAACTAGAAATATAAAACTTGTTTTGCTTAGCAACACCATGCCATGCATCACCGTTGTCTGAACAAGAAGGTGCTTTCTAAAAACAGACCCATACATGTCACTATCCGAGAGATTGTCATAAGCAGCTCAGGAGAGCCAGTGCAGTTTGGTCACACAAGGATGCCTGTTACTGACAGTTTCTGTACATGTGCACACAGTGTGCCACGCATGTGCTAGTCCTTCCACAAGTTCCTCTCACTGTATCTACCCATTGAGCTGGGAGGTGTTTGATTCATGCAGAGTAGTGAAAAAGGACAATAAAGCCTGTGGTTGTATCGAGAAGACACCATAAAGCACATTCGTCATTTGGTAATGTAGGAAAAGGCGTATGACTGAGTAGTGGTCATCCGTGAATGAAATCAGAATCCCTGTCATCATAACTACAGCACGAGCGAAGCACATGCCTGTAACACTTTACCACACTTCACTGCAATATTAGATTTTGGTTCAAATTGGAACTCATTAACTCAAAACAAACTCCCACGGCAGGCAATGGTGGCCGCTTCT
Source organism: Myodes glareolus (assembly GCF_982192425.1). NCBI lineage: Eukaryota > Metazoa > Chordata > Mammalia > Rodentia > Cricetidae > Myodes > Myodes glareolus. The sequence goes on from NC_142034.1 coordinate 82,008,777, forward strand.
TATACATCAACACCATAGCAATGTCCACTGAGTTTTATAAGGTTAACAAATGAAGGAAAGAAGCTTCAGGGCAGAGTTCATGAAGTGGTAATGAAGACACTGCAGAGAGCATCTCCGTGGCTGTAGAGAAATGAGAAGCTTGGAGGGCTCCACTGTGGAATGTGCTGTGCACTGGCACAAACTAGCAAAGAGACAAATAGCCAGATCAGAGGTGCCCTTCTGGATATCATGAGCCACAGCTGAAGGGATAATAGTGTGAAAAGAGAACAGATATCAATCCCTGCACACATACAGACTCAGAACTCACCAAGCACCTGTCCTTTACTTTTCCTCCTTTATCTTGTCATTCAGATTGGCTTTGCCTAGTAACACCATGCCATGCATCCCCCTTGAACAAGAAGGTGCTTTCTAAAAACAGACCTATGCATGTATAGAGAAAATTTTATGGTGTTCAACTCTAGGTGCATACATAGCTTCTGAACATCCTTCTCCTATTAAGAAGGCCATGCCATCAGCTGAGGGAAGTCAGTGATGTGTTAAGGCTTTTAGGAAACAGCAAAGACACTACAAAGAGAAAGAATTTTGCTTTTCAGAAGTTGGTTATTTTAAGGAACCTTGTTGTATGTAAGTTTCATCTAAAATTAAGGCTTTCCTTATATATGACACGAAGATAGCAAACAAATTATTTAGAAATTTTAATGAAAATAAAGATAAAAAAAACAAAGATAAAAAAACAAAACTAAATCCTGAAAAAAACTGAGACATATTTTTATGAGAATGTAAAATAGTAAAAGAATAATATCCACATTTAGGATGATGAATAATGATTTGAGGAGATCAAAGGTGAGGCAACATAAAATTTAAGGATTCATTCTGTACTTTGATTTTAGTTCATGAGTCTCATGATATAGCAACTAATTCTAAAATTTCCTGCAATAAAGAAAGCAAGGGCAAAATGAAATAGAAAATACACTGGGTTTTTAGTGGGATCTAACCACAAATATCATTAATGTACTCTTTTGGTAGTGTTCATTCCCAATGTTGGTTTTCCTTCTTCTGACCAATGCGGATATTACATTAAATATTGAACATAAAATGAACCATATTTATTTACCTTTAGGATAATTTGTTGCCAAATGGAACAAAGACATTTGAGGTAAGCGGGAAACATTGGTCTCTCCTTAAAGAAGAAACTACATCATTCCATTTGTCAGGGGAATGAGTTCCAGTAATGCAAAGTATTTTTGTGCCTGTCTCTAAAGGTAGTTTGAGAAACATGGTTATACAAGCTGGCTGACAAAGGATTTGTCTTATGTCACCTATAACCTTCAGTATTTGTTTAGGTGAATCTCAGCCCTGTCCTCATAGCATAAAGGACTTAGCACTTGATACGCTGGAAAATGACTTTCCCTTTGCTAATTTTTTGCATGCCTCCCTAACTAACAAATCTTCGTGAAGCTAGTTGCAAAATGCAACATCCTACAACTTATTTGAGGGTATTCAATTCTTTTTGTTTTTCCAAGACATGTTTTTCCATAGCATTGGAGCCTGTCCTGAAACTAGCTCTTGTAGACCAGGCTGGCCTTGAACTCACAGAGATGCGCCTGCCTTTACCTCTCGAGCGCTGGGATTAAAAACGTGGGTAACTCCTAAGACAATTACTTGACGGCCATATCTCCTCCTCTTCCTCTGAACCTTCATTAGGGAGTGGTGGTGACACAATACAGTAGCGTTCCTGCAGTTCACATGGACTAGTACTATTTGTATATGTACATAGGCTGATTTTCAATGCTTTCTGAAGACAAAGATATCACTACATGTGAGATATGCATCCATAATATTTAATCTTTAAACAATTCTAAGGAGTTTCACCTCATTTTACAACTGAGCAACGCAGGGTCCAGATATTATGCAACTTTTTTAATGCACACGTCCTTGTCAGTATATCAATATAAATAATATATAATAAAAATCAGAGCTCAAACCATAAGCTGTAAAAGTGAAAAGTGGTTTACAAGTCTTTGTGTATCCTATGACAGTATGGACCACAGCTAACCACAAACAGCTGTGTGTGTGTGTGTGTTGGTATGTATATGTGTGATATGTATGTGCTGGTGGGTATATATGTATGTGCATATGTGTATATGTATGTGTGTGCATGTTTGTGAGAGTGTGTATATGTGTGGGGTGTGTTTTGGGGTGTGTGTGCATGTGTCTATGTTTGTGTGCATCTATGTGTGTATATATGTGCATGCATGTGTATATGATATGTGTGTATATGTGAGTACACATGTGTGTATGTATGTATCCATGTGTTTGAGTATATGTGTGTTGGTGTATGCATGTGCATGTGGGCATGTATATGTGTGTGTATTCGTATGCCTATATTCATTTAAGTGTGTGAGAGTGTGCATATGTGTATACACACACACACACACATATGCATTCCAGCAATATATTTGTTTCCATGAAATGAATGAGAAAGAAGCACAGCTAAACTCCTCATCACAGCTTGCCACATTAAACCTCAACAATCAATAAACCTTGCTAAGAAGTCAATAGCTGCTGCAGTATATTGCTTTAGGAAACAGGTATAACAAACCATATTTACTGATTTTTAGGCTTGTCTGAGGGGTTCTGTTTTGTTGGTTGTGACTACGAACATCTAAGATTTATGATGTCTGATTAAATGTGTCAGTTCTTTGAACCTAGACAAATCTCATAAGGATAAAAGAGGTGGCGGACCATTGGTTTTACTGGGTTCTCCAAGTTACCAAAGGCAATAAAATGAAATGATGCTTAGGAAGTTCCAGTTGCCCCTTTAGGAATAACTAACAGGTTTTGCAGCTCTTTAAAATAATGAGTTGAAACAATGCTCTCAAAAACATCATCAATCACTCTCCATTAATACTTAATAAACAAAATTACCTATACTTCTTACAACCTGCTTCCTGAATCAATAGCTATAACATTAAGCCTGAGTTTAGAAAACCAGAGTTGCAGTTCAAATTTAACTAATTTGTAACTATTACTAAAATGTCTTCCCTGGTGAGGTTGTAAACAAACCTCCTTCCAAAGGTTTCAGAAACAAACTGAGGTATGATTTCACTCAAATTGATTCCAGGGATCAATACATTTATTAGGCTTACTTATAGAATACAGGTGAGAGGTTACTTACAGGACTGTGGGTGCTTGTTGTCTAAAAAGCCTCACTGGAACGTCTTAACTTAGCAAGAATGACGGCTTTCCTGTAGCTATATTAATGGAGTTCCATCTACTAGTTGTTTTGTTCTTTTTTTAAAAAAAATATTGAATAAATTGATCTACACATTTTTCTCTGCTTCACTTCCATTCTTTCCCCTTCCCTTCTACCCTCTCCCATGGTCCCCACGAGCCTAATTTACTCAGGAGATCTTGTTTTTTTTCTACTTCCCATGTAGATTAGATCCATGAATGTCTTTATTATGATCCTCACTGTTGTCTAGGTTCTCTGGGATTGTGAATTGTAGGCTGGGTTTTTTTTTTTTTTTTTTTGCTTTATATCTAAAAGCCACTTATGAGTAAGTACCTATGATATTTGCTACTTTTGGATATATACCCAAAGGATGCTTAATCGTACCACAAGGACATGTGCTCAACTATGTTAATAGCAGCATTGTTTGTCATAGCCAGAACCTGAAAACAACCTAAATGTCCCTCTACCAAAGAATGAATAAGGAAAATGTGGTACATTTACACAATGCAGTACTACACAGCAGAAAAAAAATAATGACATCTTGAAATTTGTAGGCAAATGGATGGATCTAGAAAACCTCATACTGAGTGAGGAAACCCAGACCCAGAAAGACAAATGCCCACTTGTCTTTTACTATCTACATATTCTGTCTCTTTCCCAAGAACATGGGAAATATGTGCATACAACTTATTTGAAAGGTTGGTTTGATACTCCGTTACAAACAAGTCTTGTGACTCTTCTTGCACCTTCTTCTGTGAAGGAATATCAACAATCAGCCCAGCCATAATAATCACTCATGAGCAGACCCAACTGAACACCTGAAGTATGGCTTTGTACAATAGTAATTATATAATTTATTTAATAATAAGACAATTAACATTTATAGAATTCACTTAAGATCAGGGGAGAAGGGATCAAGCAAGGTGGGAAATACTTGGGTTCACCTCCCAGAGATGGTAGGTGAGACAGATATGAGAATCTGCTTCCAAAATGATCAACTGCGGTAAAAATGGTAGTATTGATATTCTTGTTGTGTGTGCGTAGAACCGAGCAGGAAACAACAATGATGAACCAGAATAATGTTCAAAAAGTGGCGATTCTAACACTAGGTGAAAGACCATGTTTAAATCACGTCACTGAATTTGTTATCTAAGAAACTTGGTAATGTCAGAGTACTAACTCTGACTCAGCAAAAAGAAAATCACACTTCTGTGTTAGAAAGGGCCATGTCCTCTAAAATTCTGGATTCTACTTTACTATCTTCCATGCTCTGAAAGTGACCTTGGCAACAATTTCCATATGCATCAGAGAGGACAGTATTCCCTTTCAGATGCCACCATACACAGAATAATCAGTTCTTTTATTTTTTTCTTTAACATCAACGTCAGAAGCCATAATGCTATGTAAGGGTACCTTCATCTCCTTGGGTAAAGTCCTGTGCTCTTCTCAGGTTAAAAAAAAAAAAGAAAGAAAGAAAGGTGTCTTTTTTCTATACATGAACCCATGAAACTCTATCTTTTGAGGATGAAGCTCTTGTTAGCCTGACATGTATTTAAAAGCCCTTTAAGTGTTATCCACATTTAAGGGTAGACACATATGATTTGGGAACAAATGTACCTTACAAAGAGCTGAGAGGAGAGACAGGGTCCTCTTTTGCATTTAAGCTATTCAATGAATTCCTTTCAGGCATATGAACAGATATTAGCATATGGAAATATTAGCACCTAGCAAATCTCCTGCAGACTCCTGCAGATGGAACACCTTGGGAGGATTAGCCAGCTGAAGCTTTGTGGAATCAACAAAGCACTGCTCCAAAATAAGTGCAAAATATCCAGGAGGAAATAGCTGATTTTCTAATGGACAGCATAATGCCTTTTATTACCTTGCTTTTCATCCTAAATAACCAATGGACTTGTCTTCCTAGTCCTGTTCATGTATGATTGCTAACTTAAAATTTAAAACAATCTAGCATTTTTTAAATCATTTTTTAAAAAATTCTAAACTCGTACAGCATATTAATCTAATCATTTTAGCCACCCACAGAAATAGAACGATGGCTCAGAGAAAGAAAAATAAAAAAATGACTCAAGGTCACGCCCTAGTAAGAAGGTAGGATAAATTTAGAATGTAGGTTTGCTGGGTCTAACTCTAGCACCTCTCTGTGGAGTGGCTCCTTTGATCATTAATGTCTATATTTCTCAGGGTATAGTTGCTGCCCCTACATAAAAGCTGACTAAGATCAGGAGTGTTTTGAAATTCCTATGGAATCATTCAAATTTAATGTATATCATATTTGGAGGTTTTTTTTGTTTGTTTTTTTGAGGCAGGTTCTCAATATGTACCCCTGACTGGCCTGGAACTAACTATATAGACAGGCTAATCTCGAATTCACGGAGATCCATCTGCCACTCTCTTCCAAGTGCTGGAATTGAAGGTATATACCAGCAAGCCTGGCTGTTTGTCATATTTTAACAGATACTATTTATAGATGTATTATAATTTGTGGAAATTTTAATAAGTCTAGTCTGTATATTAAATTATTTACTTTGGGGAATCATCTTTTAAAGTTCACACCATTCTTGTTCCCATACAACTGGTGAGAAAACTGATAGTATAATTAGTCAATTAATTTATACAGTACTGTATCGCTAGTACATGGTAGAGACAAGATTCTACAGTCAATCTATGATTATAAGAACATCAAAGAAAAAGCATCCACTCTGCCTTATTTGTTTTAAGGAACATAATGCAGACTAGTAGTTGTAGAAATAACTATGTAATGTGTTTAAGTCTGGTCCTACAGTAAAATAAAGATTGCATTGCATTCCATTCTTTAAAAGAAATTGACCTATTTCAAAAATACTCAATATTTTAAAAAGAAATTTCAAGAAGTGAGAGATGGTGGTTGGTGCATGCCTTTAATCCCAGAACTCTGTGAGTCTGAGGCCAACTTGGTCTATATAGTTAGTTCCCAGACAACTAGAGTTACATAGTGAGACCCTGGCTCAAAACAAAACAGAACAAACAACAACAATAAATAGCAAAAATCAAAAAAAAAAGAAAGAAGGAAGGAAGGAAAGAAAGAAAGAAAGAAGAAAGAAAGAAAAGAAAGAAAGAAAAGAAACTTCAAAGGAATGTAACTAAAACAATTGCATGCGATGAAATAATTATTTTTTTGTAATCTGATATATTAAGACATTTTTATTCACTGTTAAGCCCTATTAAACCACATTTTATTTACAATTTGGTACTTCTATTTAGCCCTAATTTTTAGTTTCTTTTTTAGTCTTAGTGAAAATTTCAGTGTGCAAGTTTCAGAAAGGAGTGCTGCAGACAAAAACACTGAGTTGCATCTGATGGCCGACCATCAGAAGCAGCCCCTCAAGGCTCCTGATAGCTTCCTTACTGACATACATATTCTGATATCAGTAAAGGAATGCTGGATTAATAGAGGATAGAGGCTTCTAAAGCAAATTCCCAAATTAAACTGAAACATCCTCGAGTAAAAATTACTGGTTGAATGCAAGTGATAATAACTTACAAATAAAACTATAATTTGGTTGTGCCATAACTTCCCGAGCACAAGCAGCACTAATGAAAGAGATTACAGGTTATTCTAACATGAATTTAATTCATTTCTTATATAACCACCATGAGTCAGATTCCTTTTGTGGTTAACCTGCATACAGTTAGAACAGTCATGGACACAATATGGTACTGACTTCTAAAGCATGGCTAAAAGGTTATGATGATATTTGTATAGTGAGAAAAAACTTATATAGACAATGAGTTATGATTTTACTGATTTTAATTACTGTAAAATATTAACTATAACAAAAGCATCCATATAGTATTGGGTCACAGAACTTCATGATTTAAGTACAAAGCAAATTGGAATACAAATGGTTTTTGCTGTATTTTAGAGGTGATAAATGATGCAGAAATCTTTAAAAATTGATTTACAATTGATAGCTAGCACATCTAACCTGTTACCTGTAGCCAAATAGTATTCATTTCTAAACTCTGTATACTGAAACTATGGACAGAATTACAAACTAAAACAATGAACAGAGGTGTGCATGAGTGCTGAATTATATAAAAAATATGTTTAACTATTATGATGCAATAATGAATAAATATATAATTTCAGGAGTAACAAATTCTGGAACTGCAATAATGAACATATTCAGCCAACAATTTAACAAATGCAAGCTTTAACAGAAATACCTGAACATCTCCAATAACAAAGCAAAAAACATGTACTCCAAAATATTTTATTTTTTATTTTTCTTCTCTTTTAAAAAATTGTATCTGTGGACATGTGTATAGTAGATGTGTGTACATGTACACATTCAAAAGGTTTACCAAACTGTGAACCTTGGGAACTTGAACAATGACCTTCATAGCAAGATAGGACTATGAGTGCAATTAGTAGCATGAATGTTACACAGGCAACCAACCCCTTTCTGATTGGGGTTGAGATCTACACCACAGAGGAAATACAAGCATCTAATAGTAAACATGGCTGCAAATTCCTAGTTGAGGGAGCTCACTGTTACATAGCTCTGGGAGGAGTTACGGGGAGAAGTGGGGAAAATATCATGAAAATGTATTTTGTAAAAAATCACAGAGAATTAGTAAAATTTATAGTAAAAAGAGGCTAATCATTTAATATACTTAAAAGGAAAACACACATACAAAACAAAATAGATTTGCTGTTTTATAGTTTCTAATCTCTTGCCACTTTCTCAAAGACAAATTTGACTTAGCTAAATCATAAGCCACCACACCTTCAAGGAATCTAAATCTCAAGTGTATGCTGTGTTATCTTCAGGAACTGTTTTGGGGTGTTTTCTAGAAATCATGAGCTAAATAGATCAACATGGAAGCAATGATCCTGGCAGTCAAAGAGCCTAATGAAACCAACTTCGGATACACCCCCGAGGACTATCAAGTTATGGGCAAATTAGGACTGATAAAGAACCCCATATGGGGCAGTAGAGACAGAAGGGGGAAAACTAGTCCTCCCACAAAAAGAAGGACACAAGTACGTTACCAACTAACATCACCTGACCCACTTGGTCCAAGAAACTAAAAGATGTTGCTAGGGCCTCTGACTATTATGCTATAGGACTCTCTGACTTGGCAGAAGAAGCAGTCAAAAGCTGCAAGGCCTGTGCTATGACTGACTCAGGACACTCCATATATGCTCCTGGGAAGAGGCTCAGGGGCGACCGGCCTGGGACCTACTGGGAAGTAGATTTTACAGAAATTAAGCCAGCCAGGTATGGTAACAAGTACTTATTAGTTTTTAAAGATACCTTTTCAGGCTGGGTAAAAGCTTTTCCTACCAGGACTGAGACAGCCAATGTAATGGCTAAGAAGATCATAAAAAATCTTCCCAAGGTTGGGGATACCCAAGATAATCGGGTCTGATAATGGACCTGCCTTTGTTGCCCAGGTAAGTCAGGGACTGCCCATCCAACTGGGGATCAATTAAAAATTACACTGTGCTTACTGACTCCAGAGTCAGGTCAGGTAAAAAAAAATAAATAAAATTCCAAAATAGACCTGCGGAAATGACTGGACAGCACTCCTTCCCTTTGCCCTGTTCTGGGTTTGGAACACCCCAGGGCGATTTAAACTCATCCCTTATGAGATCCTATATGGAAAACCGCCACTGCTCACTGAGTCGGGTGAAATGTATAATCCTGATGCTATAATTTCTAGACCTTTATTTTCTCGCCTAAGGCTCTTAAAGTGGTGAGACAACCAGATCTGGAAACAACTGAAAGAAGTACACATCTCTGCCTGGATCCACGCCTCCCATGTAAAGCGAGCTCCTGAACTACCCACATTGCAGCATCTGGGGCTTTTGACAACATTACCATTCAAGAGGCTTATGTTTGGAGGACTAATCATAGACGGACGCTTACTGAGGTTATACAATGAGATTCTTAAGAGCCCTAAGACTCCTGATACCAGGAGCTTGTAGTACAGGCCTGACACCTTGTGTGTAGACATTGGTTTTTAATGACACCAAAAATTACTATGTGCTTGTACAACTGGTACCTAGGGTTTTTTATCCTCCAGCTAAAATGTTTAAAGATGAGTTTGACAAGCACCCAACTCACTTTTGATGAGAATCTATTTCTCTGATATTAGTAGTAATCCGGGGCCTCGGGGTAGCTGCCCTAATACAGGCCCCTCAGTACTTTAATGAATTAAAACTAATTACCTTCATTAGAAAAATAAATGCTGTTCAGATTTTGATGTTACACCACCAATATAGTGCTTTATAAGGTCAAAAAGATACTAAAATCTAGTTCTATGATTAGAACTAGACCCTAGAAAAAGTGGGGAAATGAAAGACCTGGATAAATCCAAGTCATCCCCCACCAACAGGAAAACAGAGCCAAAAATCTAGCAGGAAGAGAAAAATCGGAAATCTAGGATTAGCCAGTTCAGGGTTTCAGGAACTAGTTAAAGATAAAGTTAGATTATAATCTTGGAATAATCTTGAGAAACAGGGAGTTTCTCCCTAGTAATTATCATTGGTATTTTTGGAATAATGTGTTTCAGGAACTAGCTGATTATGACCTTGAGAGTGATCTTGAGAGGCAGGGAGTTGCCCCTTGTGACTATCACTGGTATTTTCGGAATTTCCTGTGACACCTTCCCTGCACCTTTCGGATTACTAGGCTGTGGTTTCTTCCCTTAAAAACCCCTTCTCCCAACTACTGGGGGTCGAACTCTTCCCCTGCGTGGGTTATGAGTCTCGGCCCCAGTGCACTGGTTCCCGTCTTGTTGTCTTGTCATTAAACCTCATGCAATTGCAGCAAGGATATTTAAGTACTCTATCTTGTTTATTTGTAGTAGAAAAGCAAAAATTCTCCCAAATAATGAGGTTCATCCAGAAAGGATTGATTTCATAAATGTAGTGCATATTTACATATACATATATATAAAAATTTTATACAATCATTAGAATGACTATAGATAATATCAAGAGATATTAAGAAAATGCTGACCATCATAAATATACCTGAAAGTATAATAATGATTTCTTATTTTAACTCATATGATAAATATGTTTCCTATTAATACCATAATTAGATTTCTGCAAATTCTGAAATTTTTATATTAATTTTGCTAATTGTAATCGTATAAATTTTTTTTTTCTGATCAGAAAAATATTTTAACGTTGAAAAGAATCCAGGTTCCCTGGTTTTTGAAAGTCCTAAATTATGGAGAAAATTGTATAGCAGATAAATTAACTTGATTTACAAATAAAATACAAGCAACTGAAAATTATCTTACACATAATTCCTCCATTAGCAATTTTTAAAAACCTATTGGTCTAAAAGCCAGGAAAACTGTCCCATGATGTAAATTTCATCAGTAACAAATATGGGATAAAGATGGAGCTTCTGGTATCTTCCTTTTAATATAAATACTATTTCATAAGTGTAGAAGTAATCTGTTAAAATTTGATAGCATAGTTTGACTGAAAGACTGCTTTATAAATAAGTATACATGATATATAACAAGCAATTATGTAAAGTATGTGTATGCAAAGAGGATTACATATATACATGACATATTTCCTCTGATTTTTTTTCTTATCAATCCATGTGGAATTTAGATAAAGTATATTAAAGATGGAGATATTATATGTGCTTTTTAAGTAACATACTTTCCGGAAGTTAGAATTGAGTCTGTTCAAATTGAAGTCTGTTGAGTTGAGTTGAAACACGTGTAGCTGTTATTTTAAAGAAACTGAAATGCTGATCACCAGAGCATTTGGAGACAGGTGTCATCCCACAAAAATGACAAGTGTGATGTGAAGGGTTGACATTTCTTTGCTCCAGTAGTCTCTCCTAAAATTTAATCAAAATCTAATTTTGCTCTTAATTCCCAGGATTAGCATATATTTTCTTCTGAGCACATTTTTGTTTTGAGCAAAAACCGAATTCATCTCTCAGGAATGAAAGCTAATGTACAACAGCTAAGAAAAGTATAAATTATAATCTCCAATTTACTCACAAATCCTACTGGGGCTGAAAGTGATAATTACTAGCAGAATTCATATCTAAATGACTGAGCCTATATGTTTTCACAGTACAACAAACTTTGATTATTATTTTTTAAACCTTCTATTCATTTCAGTATTGTGGAGTATCCAAAACTTGCCTCTCAAGCTGGAGTGTAGACTGACAACCACCAACTTTGGGGACTATGGCAAGGGCACCTCTTCTCAGTTCTTTGAAAATTATTTTTCTATTAACTCTAGAAAACCTTTCAGGCGGGGAGAGAGGGAAGGGGTGTCAAGCGTCAACTCTGCTCCCAACACTTTTGGAGCATCACGGAGAGAGCTCTATTGTCCTGATTGTCGTTAGGCCCTGGCTACATTTTCTAACCCCTCAGGCCACGTCCATAATATGCGACTGCAAAATTTATGTCATAGTTTTTTTTTAAAATAAGAAATTATCTTAAAATTGTACCAAAGCATAGATGTTTCTCAATAAAATGAGTTGTAAAATTAGCTATAATAACTTCCTTGGTGCAGGTCAAAATTGCAAATCTTTTACCAAGTGAACCTTTCATTTCCTTTCAAATTAAAATGTTTTTTTTTTTGTATAAAGTATCACAACTTCAAAGAACAAAGAAAATCTACATAGACTTTAATACATTTGATTCTGTAGTACTAAAATTCAAAAGGGCAAAATATGGGCATGGAGTCATTGGCAGAAGGTGTGGTTCACATAAGCAAATGCTTTAGGTAAAGGTATGCAGAGGGGAAAAAGAAAGAGACAAGTCAAAAACCAGTTCTGGGTGATGTACAGCTCTTACAGAGTCCTTATTGCGTGTGTCATTCATTTCACTTTAAGCAAGAGTCAGCTAAAGTTCAAAACACAAGACTTCCTTTTCCTAGGTAGTGAAGACATGCTACAGACTCATGGGTAAAAGCCAGCTATGTTCATCATTCGCCCAGTCTACTCTGCTCTCTTCGCTGCAAATCAGTCAGTCTCTGAAATACAACTGCATAAAAATAGCAAGCAAAAGAGAATTGAAGAACAAATTCAGAAATGGTGATCAGGACTTTCACCCTGCTCTTCCACAGCTGTTCGCTGAAAACTCTTTGTAATACTGGAAGTTTTGTTTCTGGTACTACTTTAAAATGGCCCATAGTTATTTCATTCAAGACTAAGATTGAAGAGAGTTCTTTCTGGAGACACATTTTAATGATAGATCACACTTACCTAGAAAGCAGGAGACTGGAACTTTGATCATCTGCTCTCGGAGCAAATGAACAAAAGAGGAGAAAATACAAGATTTGAAAAGTCCAACTCTTGAAAACAGAGCATGCTCACAAAATAATGTCAATGCTTAAAGATTATTTTTGTAATTGACTGAAAGGCTAGGTGCTCCACGATACAGATCATTGTCAATCTAATCTACCACAGTCTCAAGAAACAGGAACAGGCAAAGCTTTGTTTCAAATAAACAAACCCTACTCTGTAAGAAGAGTGAAAAACACTCAAAAAATTATTATTTTTCCATTTCAGGCATTAGAAGTTGCAAGGTAAGAAAATGCGGATATATTCATAGAAAACATCAAGTACTTAATTTTCTCTATTGAAGCCCCACTGTCTAATGTTTCTGTCAGCAAAAGAACATTCAGAAAAAAAGTGACCCATATTTTACGTGATTATTAACAAGATTTCTATTTTCATGGAAATAGAAAAATTCTAAACTAGTATTGAATGAAATGAGAATAGAGTCAAAATATTACAGCCCATTAAAAAGTGAAATTCTGTTTAAATATCACATTTGAGTCTGCTTCACAATATATTAATGCATAAATACTTTAGCATATATGTGTTGTTAAGAGTCAAACAGCCTGGATTTTTAAACCTCAATGGTGGTAGCCTTTGTCATCCTGTGACTATAGATAGATTAATTACTCAAAGTTTAGTCTGTGCATCTATAAAATGAACATCTAATTCTTTCAGTTATTAGGTTAATTGTGCTGTGAAATTTCTCTAAAATAAAATAAACAATTTTTATATAGTATTATTAATCTACGTGTGTGATTCCATGAGCCCGCTTTGAAATTTTATCACTTTCATAAAATAAATGTTAGGGGTGGTTTTCATAGGAAATGCATGAACATGAAACTGGCATTGTGGAATGGAGTTTTTAATTTGTGTTTATTTTGAAAGATTAAAAGTTCTAAATAACTATCAATAGTGAATTCTTCTTATCAAAATGAGGTGATGAGTTAAAATAACAAAATCTATTCATTAGAAGGTTTAAAGTGAAATAATTTATTGTATATCAATATGAAAACTGAGTATGTCTATATATAATATAAAATTATTTTCTAATACTGTCAGATACAATATATAATTAATTATGTAAAATATTTACAAATATAGTTACATTTATATATTAATATTTATGAGAAAGATATTTATGAAACAGATATATGTATCTGAAATACTTAATGGGAGACTAAAATAATAGGATAAAAATAAGAAATAGTTCCATCTAAATTTTTAAAGAAAATTATAGCAGAGAAACTGAGTTTTATTTCTTTATTCGACTATTTAATTATTTCTTTAATTAAAATGGCATTGCTATGGTTTGGATTTAAAATGTCACCAGAGATTTACACGTTGATGCTTCAGTCTCTGGTGTAAGTGGAGCCTTGAAGAAGTGCGGTTTAGAGAGAAGAAGATTGTTCATTAGCAGTTTCATCTGCTTAGCGCCCATGAAGCGAATAGGCCTCTTTCTCCATGTAATCTAGTCATGGGCCGCTGGGCTACCTCAGGCTTCAGTCATTAAGGCCCAATGACTACGGGCTACATGCTCTGAAACCATGAGCCAAGATAAACTTTTTGGGGTTGTTTTCAGGGATGTATCATAGCAGGACAACATCGAGTAACATAACTGACAAGTGAAAACCCATAGGCCAATATTTTTAAATCACTTTGATTAATAATTTTGAACAAACTGGTGCTGAAAAAAATCACTGATCTTTGAGGTACTTAACCACCCAGGCCTTACATTTTAAAAATATTTTATTTTTAATTATGTGCACATACATGGCATGTGTGTCTATGTGTAGGTATGTACATATGAACACAAGTGCCAGAGGAGGCCAGCGGCATTGGATCCTCTGGGCTTGGGGTTACAGGCATTTGGGGTCTACCTGATATATGTAAGGTCCTCTGGCAAGACTAGTATACTCTACTGCTGCAAAAGCGTTCAAAAGCTGTTAGAGAACAGTCAGTGGTTTCCCATTTCCTTTGCCAGTGGAAACATCAAATTCACCTCTAATTTCATTGTAAACTAGTGTGTCTAAAAGAATGACATCCCTTGACAAAACCTGCATCTGTAATTCCTTAGATGCGTGGAGTTTGGCCTCAAACTTACTAAATCAGGTTCGGGGCCCAGACTCGGAAGATGTCAATGCTCACACAGAAAAAGTCAAGGGTCCCAGTATGAATTCATCCTCAGCATTTCATTGTACATTGCGTGTTCACCTTCCTGTCTCATCATCCAAAATCTTCCTGTCTCTATCTTCCTCTCACTTTCAACTTCTGCAATAACGATGAATTCTATCTTGCAAAGAGAGACTTAACTCTAATGTAAAATCTACCTCTATAGCTACCATAAAACCTAACCAATAACACGTCTTTTTAGTCAGTCAACAATTGAATATTTTCCAAAATTCTCTCAATGACAGTCAACAATTTCAGCCCTTAGTGGTTGCACATCATCTTGAGATAGTCATGCCTGCGGTGAGCATCAGAGGGGTTTGCAAAGGCTGGCCTCCCAATTTCTGGCCTTCCTCTCTGGCTTACTCACATATCCCTTTCCTAAGATATACATTAATCCACCTTTAAAACATCATTAATTTAATTGTTGCTGTTGTGTTAGAGAAAATTTATATCATCTTCAATTGCCTGTGAATTACTTTTTAGCGAAGACCTCTTGGCAGGAAAATGGACACTAGGTGCCAACTTAGAGAGCAAGGAAATGAGAGTTGGCAATAGAAATGCCTATAGCACGTTAACAAAATTGCCAGCTAAAGCCAACAGACAAAACACTTCTTCGTATAGATTATGACAACCCATTTATCTCCTTGAGTAATATACAATATGATAGAGTAATACAATACAGTATATATTTGGCAAATAAGATTCATGACTAAAAACATATTTTTTGGTTATATGTCTTTTAAATCTCATAAACTTTGCTTTCTTCTTTAATGATCAGTTTCAATGCATGTATACATCATCCAAAAATGGAGTCGTTTTAGAAAATCTCAGAATGCCATAGCTGTAGAGATATTAGTCAAGCTATCATTGATACTTTAGTACAGTTCTGTGTTCTGCATATTTTGTATATCATTATTAATGAAGTATAAAATTACATTATGTGCTCCTTTATTTTTTAGTTAATCAATTGCCATAATTGTGTGTGTCTATTAAATAGATGTAACAGCTTCCTTTTATAACAGCAGTCAATGAATAACAGGTAAGTGATCATGTGTTCATGCTTCCGTATCTGCAAAATTATAGAAAGATGGCATGCAAACACTAGTTTGCCTTGGTGATAACAATGTTATGCATTCTCATTATTATAATTGTAAAAATGTTTCTGTCCTATTAAATTAAAATGCACTGTATAATACTATAAAATAACTAAGAGCCCTTGCAAAATATGAATTAGAACAAGAATTAAAATGCAATAAACCCAAATGAAAACAATTTGAAAGAACTAACAAGGATGCATTTTTGGTTTTTGTGGGGTTTTTTTTGTATCTTTACATCATTTGCCCATGATAGACTTCTGAACATAAATGAGAATGACCTTTAAACACAGAAAAACATCATGCAGGGACAGTGAGAATGCTTTTCCTTACTTGCTTGAAGAGAAAAGCATACTATTCTTAACACCACTGATTCTACAAGACATTTTTTGGTTTCCTTAATTTAACGGTTGCCACTTGCATTTAACAAATAAAAGCAAGAGATGCTGTTAAACACTTTCTGGTACACATGACAACCGTTTACAAGAGTACTAGCTGACCCCAAATATCAGCAGTGCCAGAGTTCAGATACTTTGAATGAACAAGAAATAAGAATGCATCCTTCCAAAAATTAAACCTCCTTCTTCCAAATTGTTTTCTCTAATTTGTATTTTTGCAGTAATTCTGTAACTGTGTAATGGATTAGGAAAAAACAAGACATATATAATATCTTTCCAAACTATAACATTAAAGAAAGGATATTCCATCTACTTTCTTTACAAAGTAAGTTCTTAGTCAGATCTTTAATTCACTTCTCAATCAGGCAAAGCCTTGCTAAATACCCACCAAGAAACCAACAAATGATATTCTCTGATAGAAAGCTGAAAGGAATATATTTTATAATTGGAATTATTGAATGGAATGGATGTTCACAACTGCATGAAAAGTCTAAAGATTTCATGCTTGTGATGGAATTGCATTTAGGCCATATGGGAAAGAAGGAAGGGCATAAAAGGGAAGGAAAAAGAAGTCGTGAAAATGGACAAAGAAAAAGAAAGTGTGGTCTTTTTACACCTACCCACAGTTTAAAATCATTAAAAGAGGTTAAAGTGTTTTTAAAATTAAGCTAGCAACATTGATGACAATTTTTAATCATAAATTAATAACATTTATGGTCACCTGGATGACATTCCTGAAGGACTAAAACAAAATTAGACATGTCAATGACTGACACTCATTAACAATGAAAGAAGTTAACCCCATACAGTCAGCTTTCTCAACTGCTTGAGATCTTATATAAACTATTCTTTAGTCACTTGGCCATGTTCAATATACACTGACTAAAGTGCTTGAGTAAAGAAATCACTTGTGATAGATTGGGACGTTTTAAAGATAGGACAAGGAGAGACAGTAATACTCACAAATGACTGGCTCATTTAATCCATCCGCTGTTTTCTTATATACACACAGACAGACAGACAGACAGACAGACACACACACACACACACACACACACACACACCTCAGAAGATTTAAAACCAAAATAGTATCCTGGTAGAATGAAAAGGATCAAAGAATTAGGCTTTTCCATGTTAAAAGGACAGTCTAACTGAGACGCTAATGTTGAGATGTGAAGGTGATTATTTGCTGCCTGTGTGACCTTGATTAAGTCCCTCTTCATCTCTGCACTTCAGGTATCTCTTTTTCATAAATAAGTTGATTGTCATGATCTGCTCTTCTAAGAGGGTTGCTAATGAAATAACAAGAAATAACACAATGACTGCCTAAGAACTCGGTAAACAGTGGATATAATTATTATTTTTATCATATTAATGAGTTGTTGACGGTGATGACTATAGTGATTGCTGAACATTGCACAGGCAGTGGAGGGGGAGGAAGGCTGCAGGGAAGAAGAGGAAGAAGGTGGAGAGAAGGATAGAAACAAGGTTGAACCGCAGGGAGAGTAATGGGAATGGGAAAGAGGAAAAGTTGAGGAGAAAGATGGGAAGGAAGCTGAGGAGGCAAAAGGGTGGGTATGACGAAGGGTAGAGTGAGAAGGGAGAAGGGAGAAGGAAAATGAGAAGGGAGGTGGGGAGGAAATGGAGAGTAGAAGAGCTTCTGCCCATAATTTATTTAGAGATAATCCAAACTGTGGCCACTGAGTGTGCATTCATACTTCATCAGCCTCTCTCTTAGGCCCTGGTAGCCCCACCTGCCCTTGTTTATGCTACACAGCCATGCTGCCTCCTCTGTTTCATTAGAACATATCTCCTGTGGTACAGAGAACATCAAAAAATCTTCCGTCGGCAAATCTCCCAGCTCTCACTCTATCCTATACCATTCTTTGACTCTTCCACCTGCTGCCTCCTGAAGGGTATTTCTTCTCTAAAGTACACATGACTCCCTTTTTTTAATTATTATTATTTTAGCAATTTTCCTCCCCTGAAAAGTGCAGTTGGCCTCCAATTACTAAAACACTTCTGTTGCGCTTTGTTAATATGCTCCTGTCACTGTGGCTGAGCGACAAATCTCACATCTTCTCTAAACTGACCCTGGTAACACCTGACCCCACTGACCACTTGTTTCTCAAACTCTCATGCGCATCGGCCTCTAGCACATTACCTGAAGGTTCTTAGACCAGTCACTGTTTTGCTGCAACTTATATGCTGACCAGACTCTTTTCTGAGCCCGTTTGCAATATTCTTCCACTGAAACTGCAGTGCCCACAGACCTCCACTTCTCCCTCTCTTCTCCCCCTCTTTCTTTTCACACAGTAATAAGACACATTTACCATCCACAGTGTTCCACTACATCCTCAACCGGTCTTCTTCCTCTGTTATAGGCTCCCATTTTTTTTTTTTTGAACACCTACCAGTTACCAGCACTTGAACGCTGTATGCACATATAGAAAACTCAGCATTGCTTGATCTGAGCACACCATTAGCTAATACTTCACTCTTCCAGCCTGAACTGCCTTTCTGATGGTCTCCATGGCAATAAACAACACAGGCAAAATCTTGGGATTCATCTATATCCTACTACTTCTGATCTGTAAGTGAATGGGTTTTATACCTCCTCCACTATGCTCATATCTTAACTCACCAATGATTCCTAACCTTTGTAGTCAGTTTTCATATCTTCTTTAGACCTTAGACCTTTCTTCATGTCTTTTTAACTCCTAAACTTCGCAACAATCTTTGAAAGGTTTGAGTCAGACTATGTTATTCTATTAAGATTTTTTTCCATGAGTCCTTATTCTCCTTGGAAAAAAGATAGCAAGCTTTTGAGTAAGACAGTCAGACAGAGAGACAGATGGACACACATGCACACACACACAACACACACACACATATGCATACATGCATACTATGTATAATCTGACCATTGTCTATTACTATGTCACCAAATCTTCACCATGTTCCCAGGATCACACCAGATTTTAAAAGTTGTCAGAAAATTCCTGATACCATTTCTTTCTCCTTTACCATATTCTCTTCCCTTAGATCCTTTCTAGTTTTACTTTCTGCTTGGAACAGCTATCCACAGATCTCTAACCTCCATTTTGACCTCTATGTAAGGCATCATTATTCTATATTTCTACAATGTTCTGTCCTCCTTCAAAGTACCTACAACTTGACATTGGCATTTACTCTACGCTGTAGTTTTAAATGGAGCATGTCTTCAAATCGAGCACTATGATTCTATGCTCTCTTTCTCCGCAGGTACTTTACAGATTGGAGGCAGTAATAACAAATTTCTGCCATGAGAACGGAGTCTTCATTCAGTGCTGGAAATTTTACATACTGACAGAGACAATATCATGTGTTTTGATGTGATTCATCAACATGATAGAAGTGAGCAGGTGAACTATGGAGTAAATAAGCCAACTTGACATATCAAATACCAAATGAGCATTGAGATTAAGAAGTGCCAAAAGCCTGATGGAAGAGAGAGAACTCTAGGCGCCTGCTTGCCTGAAAGAAAGGATCAGACTTGGGCTAATCAAATGCAAGAACCTGGGGCAGAGTTAAAGAGCAAGGCACATTTCAAATATAAAGTTACATGAGGTCAGGGGTGGGGTGATCTTTGTTACTCTGTCCATCAGACCTTACCCTTTTCTTGCCTATAGTAGCTGCTAAATAACTATTTCTTGAATGGAATTTTAAGCGGTGCAGCTGGCAATACAAGAAACATCTGTATATTTTTAAAAACCATTACGTCTCTTCATTTGCCATTCCATAAAAAGGTAATTTTGAGAATGTGTTTACTAGAACTCTTTCCTGAAAAGTGAAATATTGCTTCAGTTGGTTGGCAAATGTGCCATTTCAAATTGAAGAATCTGCCTCAAATGAAGAAAAAAGCTATTTTGGTCCATAATTCTCAGAGCCAAATTTGAATCGTAAAATGCACTTTTCATCAAAGAATCTTAACAAAAAGATTCCTGCCAATTTAACCAAGACATCTAAAAATATTTCATTCCAGAGCCAAGCTTCCTGCTTAGCAGCATTCTGACTGAGATCATGGTTTCCAAAGATCTTCCACTGGGTGATGGTCACCCGAGTAAAGAACCTGCCAACTGTCACCACTCTCCTAAGAACTCAAAGTTAGATACTCTTTAGAAATTTTGGACTTCCTTCACGTTTTTCTACATTTCAAAGTTTTCCTGAAACTTTTATGTATTCAACAATTACTATAACAAACAAGCGTAACTAGGGACACATGTACCTTAGAGATGGAAGTCAATTAAACATGTCCTTTTCATTTCAGCCGGGACAAAGCTACACCGTAGTGAAATGCGTGACCATTGCACAGGTATGTGGGGCAAGAGCCGAGTGGGTACGGAGTGTCTTGAATGCTTGCCTGATTTCCACTCATTATTAAGTGCACACAACGCCATTTTACTAAATCTGGTAGTTATCTGGGATGGTAGATACCTGGGATAGCAGAAAGAAAATTATTTCTCTTCTTCGACACTTAAGGAAATTAAGAATTTTTGGACTGTGAATAAACTCAGTGTGACTAAGAAATGGAGTTTGCATCTATAACACCTTTGATCCAGATCAGGATATTTCTACCATTGTTATCTGTCAAACAAAATAAAAACAAAACAAAACAAAGAAATCACATCAACACAGACCTTTAATCCTTTAGTTCAAATGAGTGAATGGTTTAGGGAATCTCATTCTTCGAAGGCAGATACACTGTAATAAAAGGTATAGCTACTAGATACTATTTCACAAGTCATATTGAGGAAGAAATGTGTGCATTAATCTACTTTGAGATTTCATTTCAATAAATGATTCTTTAAATACTAAATATACCCAAAACTCCTATAGGCCTTGATAATTTGCAATGAACTTTTATATTGAGCTACCAGTAGGGTCAAATTCATCTGTTGCTTCCAAGAAAATAACCTTATTTAGAAACAAGGTAATAGCTACATATGTTGCAAAAATATTCTTTGGAGAATTAGTTTTAGGTCAGAAAGACTGGTAGCTGAAATAAATAAAAGTTTTTGTACAGCTCAAAGTGTAGCTGGACAGATCCATGAGTGTCAGCATTAAGCTAAGAAAGGAATCCGGCTTGGAATTTTTCACACTTGCTTCAAATCATTAATGCTACAATGTTGTCCCATTTACAAGCTGACATTTATTTTTGCACTTTCAACATCCCATGACTTCTCTGCAACAGTAAATAGCTCAAAGTGATGACACCCTGCCTCAGCTGGATCTATATTTTGACTAGCAGGTCTTGGCATTGTGTCCACCTCGGATACCTCTCCAAAATAGTGCATGCAGGGGAGAAATGTCAATGAAATTCACAAAGAAAATAGAAGTTTACCACTCTACCCCATGTAAGGATAAAATGCACCTAAATTCTTACCCAAACTATTGTAGCAACCTGGAGGCATCTGATGCACATTGCTGCACCTCTTAGAGGCTTTTTCCTACTTTTCAATAAAATGTCATTATGTGATATCTTAAAGAAGCAGTTGGTAAAATAATATTTTATTGGAGAAAAGGAACATAAATCAAAATAAAGGTAGGTGTGATGGTTCTGGTGCAACCACACTTAAAAAACACAAAACCTTACTTGATTTCTATATAACTTTCATGATAGCAGTTAACAATCAATTTAGAGTCGAGGACCATGGAGTTACCCAGATTAGGATATTTTCTATTTTTTTTGTTGTTGATTTCAAATATGTAAACTGATGGAGGACTTCTCAAATCCCACAAAAGCAAACACTTGCAAATCTGAGAAATAAATTTCTCAGGAAAGACTTTCTCTGTCTGCGTAGGAGAATCTCCTGCTGTGTTTTTCCTCGTCCTCTAACATTGTCTTTCTTCTGTGTTTGTGTACCATACAATAAAAACAACTATTACAATGTGCTTTCTGTTATTAAACCACTGCTGAATTAATTGATTATCCCCTTTGAGCCTCTGTGAGACCATCAGAATCTTATGATCCCTTCAGATCGTTCCTGCCCAGCATCTATGATTGTTGTATGAATTGCCTCTTTGAATTCTGGGAATGTGGGAAGTCCTGTCAAGTTGAGATGGGAGCTAGACAGGTTAAATCCTAATACCTCAAACTTTTTGAGTTAATTAGTATGTCCGAAATTTCATGTCCCTGTTGCTGGCTTAGAAATGTTTGTGTAAAAGATCACACACTTCATCCCCTTCTTGAACTGTTTGTCCACTTTCAAGACAGGAGGACAGGAGGATGTCATACAACAATCTGCGATGTGCCGTGTGCTATCAGATCTGAAAAGAATACTGGAATATTACATTAGGGTTCAGCCTACCTAGACAGGCATTCCTAAAGGGGGAGAGAGAGAGAGAGAGAGAGAGAGAGAGAGAGAGAGAGAGAGAGAGAGAGAGAGAGAGAGAGAGAGAGAAAGAGAGAGAGAGAGAGATTCACTGGAGAAATGCCCCTGAGTTAAGAGGGGGAATGTGGGACACTTGTCCTTGTCATGCATGTCCGTAGTGTTCCAACATGGGCAGCAGGGGGCGCTCTTGCATGAAGCAACCCCCCCCCCAAAGTGCTTCCCTGTTGAGAACACAGGCTCTTCCTGCACCCCTCTTTCTTAGTGCTTGTTCTTTATCCAAAGAGGTACTGAGTATGACTGCCAATAAATTGTATGCGATTGGTACATATGATGAATAACATTGCAGGCTCACAGTAAGAGAGTACACTTGCTATTAAACTTGCCTTTTGGAAACAGAGTAGTCAGACTTTATTTTATCTCACTGGGACAGCAGAAGAGGTTAAAGGAGATGGAGAGCAGTGGGGGTGGGGACGCCGAATGTCATTAAGTATAAAGAGGCTTTTTCTCAAAGCAACAAGTGGGCAGCAATATTCCAGGAGCAATTACTTAGTCTCTTTGTTTTAGGTTAGTTTATAAGACAGACTCCCTGGTAAATTTTCTGTCACATTCACATCCTCCTTTTCCCATGACTTACCCCCAAACCAAGAGTTGTCAGTTGACAAACCGAGGCTTCCAAGAAGCTGTCAGAACCATAGATCCTGCAGGGGGCCTCCAGCATATTGCTGCCTTTTACAAGCGAATGTGTGATGTGTTTTACTCACTCTGTGCTGAGACACAGGGTTGGATCCAAATTGGAAAAAGTGCAAAGAACCAGAACGAGTTGCTCTGTAACTACATATACCATGAATTCCAGGGCAAAATACTGTGTCCCTGGTCCCCTTGCTATACATGTATCCAAGCATACCACACCCCCAACGGCGACACTTTCCCGCCCCCAAATGAAGGATTGAAGAGGCATAGCTGTGAACATTACTACTCACCATATTGACTTCAGAGACCATATCAATGCTGGCAATATCAATGTTCATTCCTACAGCCACAGGGGGACCTGCAAGCCAAGATGGACAGCCACGTGACTTCTCAGAACTTAGTCGTTCACAACAAGAGTTGCCACTGGGAACAGAAAACCCCCTGTCTAAAGTTAATCCTCATGTCCACCACTCTCCTACTTCTTGGCAAGAGGAATGGGGGAACACTCTGCTAGGAATATGTACACATGTGCTTATGGGACAGAGATTCCAGCTGCGTGTCCACACGTCGACGTCTCCGCATGTGAATTCAGACACTCACGGCAGCAGCAGAAGGATTTAGCCCCGGGAATTTGTGTAGATTGCATTGAAACCCCCTCCTTTTTTATTTTTACCCACACACTTCTGTGTGGAGGCTTTAACTCTTTGACTCCCATGAAGAATCTGAAGTGAAATTCAATTCTCACACTAGAATTCTCTGGGGCTGCAGCGAGCGATGCCCTTTTTCCTCTGCTGTCTCTTGTCTCCTTCCCCTCGACCCCAGTCTCTTCTATGTCATTTCCCTTTGAGGACAGGATAGTATCCAGACATGAGTCACTTTAAGCCATGGCCAGAACTCTTCCAAAGTAGGTGGGCACAGGGAGTTGAGGCCACCTCTCAGTCAACTGCCTGAACACCCTGTTCTCAAAAATACTCACATTATGAGACAGCCCTGGGCACACCATTAAGTAAAGTTAAGAGGCTTGTATCACAGGAAAGCTCAGACTGGGAACAAAATTTTACCACAGCGAAGGAGATGGAAAACAGTTACCAAGTCTGATTACACGCTAAGGGGGTCATTTTTGAAAGACCTCCCAAGTGCTGGACACTAACAAACTGCCTTAAGTTTGAATCCCTTCTGAGCATGGTAAAATAGGGACACATTCCGTACACCACATGCAGCTCCAACTAAGGAGAGGGAAGAGAGCGCACACAAAGCCCAAAAGACAGCTTAGGTTGGAGCCGGATTGTTTCTTATTTGCAAGTCAATCGTATTACCTCCAAAATCGGGTCTCAGACGAATGTCATAACCTTTCAACAGTCTGTCCACCGTCTCTTTAACCAGCGACATATTGCTAGGGTCATTGACACTAAAGAAAAAAAAATGACAATAAACAGGAATGAATAAAGAAGACAGCTCTGCATCTTCAACAGCCCTGCTCGCGGAGAGGTATGCAGACAGCCCTGACAAGTGAGAAGGAAAAAAAGACACTTACCTCTGAGCACAGACAGCGGCGATTATTAAGGGGAACGACCAAATCCCAAAGTAGCCCCTTTTCCGGACTCTCCACATCCCTTTAGTTTTTGAAGGGATTGAGGGATTCACTGAAGAGAGGAGATCCAACTTAGTCTGCCCAGTGCAGTAATTCTAATGTGGAGCGCATGCGCACGTCGTACCAAAACATCAAAGGGGCAGCGGCAGCTGCCGGGGACCGAGATTTCCTTGTTAAAAAAAAAAAATTAAAGGGGAAAAAGAAAGAAAAACATTTATGTGTGTAATATGTACATGTTTGAATAATATTAAACTGTCACCCCAGAAGTGCAGCCTGAATAAAATCTTTGTTTTCTTTTTTTTTTCTTTAAGACAAAAGCAACCAGAGCGTCTGGTAAGTTTCTTTTGTTGCAGGAGGTAGTTTTGCACCTCACGGGTGGTGGTGGTGGTGGTGGTGGTGGTGGTGGTGGTGGTGGTGGTGGTGGTGGTGTGTCCTTAAATATGAAGAATAAAGATTAGGAGGTGTGGGGTGTAAGGGGTGGGGGAGATGGTTGCCTGAGATCCCACTCCAGGTCTAAGCAGGTTGAAAGGGACGAGGAGTTGAACTTTATTTCCTTAAGAATAGCAATCCCCTGCCTGGGACAAGTGGAGGTGGTGAGGGTGGGGGTGGGAGCACTAAGAGTGGGGAGGGGAGCAGTGGGAACCGGAGTCCGAGGAGCAGAAAAGAAACCAATGGGAGGAGTGCTGAGCAAACGTTGGATTTTGAGCGAGGGGGTGGGGAGTGGATTGAGAATATGAAAGAATCAGAAAGGGGGTGAGAAGAAAGGGAAAGGATGCAGGAATTCTAAGATGCTAGTCTTTCCTGGGAGTCAAGGGGCAAGCTTTTTCTGCACTACTCACGAGCGATTTCTTTCTCTTCCTCCTGCTCACCCTTTGCCCCCTATTCCCCAAGAAGAAAACCTCGGGGTCCTGGTTCCTGGCGTTGTGACGTTCCTGACCCGCTAGCCTGGCTATTTATAGCAGGAGGGGGAGGGGGCGAGGGGGAGCAGTCAGGCAAAGGCATCTCTGGGTTTGGGTCTGACTCTGCACTGGGAAATTCTAAGTGAGCAGGGTGAGGTTTGACTGAGGGACACGGGAGCTGGGGGCGTGAGGGACAGAGGGTGACTGGCGCTCCAGCACAGGTGCGGGCCAGGAGGCACCAAGTGTGAGGGCTGGTGGCAGGGGTGGGATGCGCTCTTCAGACCCCCACGCCTCGCGGGCGCACACGCACAGCACAGACACACACACACACACACACACACACACACACACACACACACACACACGATCATGGTCTCCTCCACCCGCCACTCCTTACCTCACCCGCCCGAGCTCGCCGCCCACTACTGTAGCCCCACGGAGCTGCACCCCTGCCGCTCCACTCTGGCCAGCTGAAACTGCACCTCAGCGTCCAAGCCCAGTGTTACACCTAAAGCAGGCACAATGAAGGGGGCCGCTAGACCGATCGTCCGAGCTCCAACCCACCTAATTCCACGCCACCACTTCCCCTTATTTCCTTTCTTAGAGCCCCCTTCCCTGCTGCCCCAGGCACATTACCACAAACACCAGATTGAAACTCAAAGCATTTCCTCTGCTCAGGGCGGGGGAAAGAGGGTGCAGAGAACACCGGGACTGGGGTGCCCCGGAGTCGTGTTCCCTAGCTTATCTTGGAGAGGGGGAGGGAACAGGGCAGGTGCTCCAACTACCCGGAGCACTCCTTGGTGAATAGGTGGAATGGCAGAGCTCAACCCTGGGTCCTGGCCACCAAAACTCAACTCATATCTCCTACTGAGCTTTGTTATTATTTACGCAGAGCGCCTACTATGCACAGAAAGCCATGCTTAATGCAATATTAGCTCGAAGTTGACACCACGATGTCCCCATTTTACGGGTTTAGAAATTGGCACATTGAATTTGAGTAACATGCCCAAGGTCATTCAGGTGAAGGGTGAAAAGCAAATTGTACTTTTAAAGTAGTGTTTCTAACCCTCAGATTAGACAGTGTCAGTTCTTAAGTCCAGGACTTCACCCTCCGCTAGCTCCTTGCTGCCACGCGGGGGACCTCCAAGCGCCCGCGGCGCCTGAGAGACAGAGAGCTCACAGAACACACCCGGCTGGTGGTCCAGCAGATCATTGCTGAGAGCAGGAACCCAGAGCCCATAGGGTCCACAGCTGGTATGAAGGTGTAGGGTTCCCTCTGAAGACACACTGTGGCCAGGTTCGGCTTCCCTCCTGACCCACATACTACATGCCCCCGCCCCCCACCGCTCCGGGACTGTGAGAGTCATCCTGGGGCAGTTTAGAGAGGTGATTGCAAGGGAACCATGGGGGAGGGATGGTTGCCGGGAGGAATCTGATAGCTTCTTTAGGATGGAGGGCAAACCAGAACGAAAGAGCTATTTGCTTTCATAGGCTGAGGAAGTTTCTAGGTTACAGACAGGTAAGGAATAGCGCCATAAACACAGTGCAGATAGATGTACTGCATGGCGCTCTGCTAGGCTGATGCTTACAGAAGCCCATACAAAGAACACACGCACAACATACACACACACACACACACACACACACACACACACACACACACACACCCGGGGTGGGGCAGGAGAAGGATTGCTGATCTCTTCCTTATCTTTGCTCTTATAGGAAGACTATTATTCAAGCTAAATATCATGAAGATAGAAAAATATGTTTCAGTAACCAAAGAATTCTCACTCAAGGTAGTCAGCAGACAATGTAACCTAATGATGAAGTCCTAGAAAGCTTATTTTCTTAAAAAAAAAAAAAACTCAAATTTAAGCCTTCCCTTAGTTATCCCTCTTATCTATCACCTTCAGGAAGGTTCTCTTCAGAGTTTGGATTGAAAGAAAGGAGTTCAGAAAAGAAAACAAAATAAATCCCAAGCTACCCTCACATCCATCCAAAATAATAGTGACTCAAAGAGTGATTAGACAAGGACATACTAAAGATCTGCTGGGGGTAGATCTTCTCAAACACCTAGAAACAACTTTGCAATATGGTAGTGCCACTAAACTGTGGTCCCCCTCATTAATCTAATCTAGATGAGTGTTAACACTGGTTTCCCCACTGGGTTCCTGTTGAATGATGTAACTGTTGCAGCAGCATTTGTCACGTGATTAGTACATATTGACAATCTTTAATGAACGGACAAGAAAGCAAACAATATTGAATGGCACTCGGTCTTAAAAATAGAAAGAACACAAACTGGATGCAATTTTTATAAATTTGCCTGAAGAGAATAAAGGAGCAGCCATTAGAAGAAAATCAAAAGAGCATTGTGAGAGATGAGAAAATAAAATGTCAAAGGATGAAAGGAAACCGGGATGTTCTTGTCCTCCACGTGGTAGCTGTCATTTATATTTTCTTATCAGTGACTACAAGGAATAATAATAAAAATATGTCATTTCTAGTTACATGGTGAAAGATGCACATGCCTCAAACAAATCTTACTGTGGACCCGCAAGAGTCTCGACTCTGCAAGATTTGTTGGTATAGCTACTTAGGAAAATACAAAACTGGGTGGCGGGGAGACTCACATGTCATCTGAAGTTTGATGGAGTCATGGAGAATGTGATCCAAGATCCAAAATGTAAATAAGTCTCTGGGCAAAATGGCTGCACTCATAAGAGACTACAGTTTTATAGTCATCTTTGAGTATTTACCATGTAAACACAAAGTGCCAACAGGTATCAACTCTTTATGACTATTCTTTTCTATAATATTCATTCATTATCATAGACAAATGTTATTTGACAAGCATTGACAGCGACATTTTAAAAACAGATACATTCTAATAGGGCAAATGGCTATCATATAACTAGTTGCATGTTGAGCCTGTGATGAAGGAAATAGTCTGCATTATTTTGGGGGGTTACTTAGTCTGAGGGTGCAGGTGAAGTTTGTAACTGAATACACGATCTATCGCATGAAATTTGAAAGGTAAGCTATCCTTGGGCTGGAATGAAATGCAAAAAGTCTTTCCTGTTGGTTAACTTCCATAGCACTGGAAGTGCTATGTCATCTATGATATAGGAGATAAGGAACTGGTATATCTCCCAGCTGTGAACCTTGTGAGCTATAGTGCCAACTTATCAGGCAAGAGGTGCTCACTGGTGCAATAGTTGCACAACTGGTACAGAGTAACCAAAAGTCTTTAAACTGGATTTGAGACCCACTTCACAGGAGTGAATACATGCCTGGTATTCTAAACTTGGTTAAAACCCTATTTTCAGGGGATATAATACACTTTGGGGGACCACATCATCATTGCTAGACTATAATAAACTTCTCTTTGCTGTGAATGGCAGTGAATTCAGAGAGTCGGGGCTCCTCAAGATCGTTAGACTAAATGATGGATAAGTGCTCAGCTTTTAACGGGACGTTTATACCACAACTTCTAAAATGTAAGGAGGTACTAAAGTAATGTAAAAGCTAAAAGATATGGAGAAAGCAAAATGCTGTCTTCAGGTTATGACACAGCCATTGCAGTCATGATCTCACAGAAGCAGCAGGTGTACTGAGCTGGAAAAATACTGAACATGTTAGTAGATACTCCTGGATCTAGTAGGGGCTGCTGAAACTCTAGTCTATTCTGCACAACTACTGACAGCTAATAGATTCTGTAGCAGGTAAAATCATCACCTTCAGTGTGCACCAAAGAGTGAGCCTATCAGGCTCAGTAGATAATGCCAAACCTGTAGCCACATAGATGATCTTGGTTAAAATCAGTGGGTCACAAAATGAAACAGAGAGCCATATCGTATGAATGAGGGGAGAGGACCTATAAAACGGAGACATGTGATGGAAGTGGAAGAAAGATAAGAAGGGGGACTGAGAATAAATAGAATATACCACATAGGAATGAAACAGTCAGAGAGTAAATTTAATTAATAATAAGGGAGATAAGCTACCCTGCTCCAGAGTTGAAGAAAGAACAGTAGGAGTAGAGGGTGAGAAGAAGAGAAGCCACTGAAGGGCAATGGACATGTTTGGACAATGGATATGTTTGGGAGCAGAAGTGTGGCTGATGGATCTTAATCTCACTGGAGAATGACAGGTATGGCTGTAAGGGTTCTGTCAGAGCTAGGGGAGACCGAGGATGAGAGATGCTGCTGCTCTGGATGTAAACAGTGGTGATAACAACAAACAGATGTCATTACCATCCTGGAGGCAAACCTGCTAGCCTTTCTGACAGAGGGGATCTGGAGAATGGGGGACGAGAAAGATTTGGGGTGACTCCTACGTGTCTAGCTTGAGCTGTTCAAAGGTAAGAAATGCTGGTTATGATACATTCAGTTTAACCATGATCAGTACATGTTACAAGAAGAGATACCCAAGTATTTGGTTCTTTGCACCTTAATCTTAGAATTGAGGGGTTG
This sequence comes from Myodes glareolus, assembly GCF_982192425.1. Lineage (NCBI taxonomy): Eukaryota > Metazoa > Chordata > Mammalia > Rodentia > Cricetidae > Myodes > Myodes glareolus. The sequence continues at coordinate 82,039,043 of NC_142034.1, forward strand.
AGGGGTAGGCCGAGGTCAGAGTACCACCCACCTCTTGACATTGTATACTTTTCTTTCTTGCTTTTTTTTTAATTGCCATGCAATCATAACCACATTTTACCAATTTCACTTCCATTTTCCTGAACCAGAATAAGGCATTTTAAGAGGTGTCCCCACCCCTTGGTTTTGTGGCTATTCTATCCTAGAACTTCTATCCTAGAAGACACCAAAGACAACCTGATCGCAAAGCAATATCGACACATGAATCTAATCCATGAAGAATGACCAGAGCAAGAAACCTGGATGAATATCTCAACTAAGGGAGCCATTTTAGGGTTTGTAAGAGACTTGATTCTAGAGGGGGTCCCAGGTTCAAGGAGAGATCCCCAAATTGTTCCCTGGGCAGCAGAGGAGAGGGTGCATGAACTGACATCCTCCCATAACCATACTGATGAATATTTTGCATATCACCATAGAACCTTCATCTGGCGATGGATGGAGATAGAGACAGAGTCCCACATTGGAGCACTGGACTTAGCTCCCTATTTCCAAATGAGGAGCAGAAAAAGGGAGAACATGAGCAAGGAAGTCAGGATCACAAGGGGTGCGTCCACCCACTGAGACGGTGGGACTGATCTAATGGGAGCTCACCAAGGCCCGCTGGACTGGGAGCAATGGAGCATGTGATCAAAATTGACACTCTGAACGTGGCTGGCAATGAGGGCTGACTGAGAAGCCAAGGACAATGGCATTGGGATTTAATTCTAATGCATGGACTAACTTTGTGGGAGCCTGGTTTGTTTGGATGTTCACCTTTATAGACCTGTATGAAGGGGGGAGGACCTTGGACTTCCCATGGGGCAGGAAATCCTGACTGCTCTTAAGACTAGAGAGGGAGGGGGAGGTGGAGAGGCGGAGGGAAAAGGGAGGCGGGGAAGAGGTGGAAATTTTTAATAAATAAATAAATAAACAAGCAAACCTGGATGTTCCAGAAGTCACTCTTCCTGACCTGCTCCTGATGATTTGGGAGAAAAGTCTCACAGTAGTGGGTTATTTGTTTTGTTGGATGATTAAGATACTTGAGTTTATGTTTTTAAAATGAATAAGGGCTCTCAGGTTTGAATATTGATCAGACTTTTTAAATAGTGTCCAGATAATTAACAATATTCAAGAGTGATGAGACAGTCCTCAGTGATATGTAGACTGAAAGTATACTGTGTAATATCTATGCATATACATTTACTTAAACATGTATATATTATATTAGTTCAGAGCATGCCACAGGACAAACTTCAATCTAGTAATAAAGTGTTGACAGTTATATGGCTGCCTAGACAAATATGATTTGAGAATAAGAACTGATAATAATAATAATAATAATAATAATAATAGTAATAATACACACTCTAGCACAAAAGTCTCTTCAGGTCTGGAAAGATGATACTGTGGAATTATGAAGACTTGAGTTCGTATTCCCAGAGCCCATGTAGAACTGGGTCCAGTAATGTGTAGCTGCAACCCCAATGTTTCTCTAGGGAAATTGGAGGTGGAGATAGGAGAAGTTAATGGGCTAGATAGCCTGGCATGCGCAGCAGCAAAACGATAAAGAGGTCTCCTCTCAAACTGTGTGAAAGGTGAACACCAGGGCTGGAGAGATGGCTCAGTGGTTAAGAGCACTGTCTGCTCTCCCAGAGGTCCTGAGTTCAATTCCCAACAACCACATGGGAACTCACAAATATCTCTAATAGAATCTGATGCCTTCTTCTGTCATGCAAACATTCATGCAAATAGAGTGCTCATACACATAAAATATATAAATTTTAAAAAGGTCAACATCAAATCTTCAGATAGTGTCTGACTTCCACATGTGTGCTTGCACAAATGCACATGTCTGCATTAAATAAAATATAATAATGTAGTTACTCATGCACACATGTACACAAACGATAAACAGTCTAAAAAATTATTCTAAATATCCCACACATAAATTCACTTTTGTTTATTTTTGTGCCAATAGGTGTGACTAAATAAGTTTATAAATTATGGTTCACAATTAATGTTGCTTATATAAATACCTCTGATTTATTCTTCTGGCTAATCTTACTTCTCAGGACTTGAAAAGAAATTCTCCTGAAATACCACAAATTCTATATTAACCTTATGGTTAAAAGGAATACTTTTTCCTCTATAGAAAAGTAAGTGTGAATTCCATGTTGACTGTGTTCTGTATCTCCTTCAACAAATGACTGATTAACACTGATCATTAGAGTTAAAAAAACTGTACACAGTAAGCTATAAACCACTTAAAAATATTCATCTAGAAATATATTAGTAAAAATAATAAAATAGGTCATTGTGTCAAACATTATTTCAAATGCTTTCTGTAAGGTAATATATTCAGTGCTAACAAAATGCTTTAAGACGCATTTCCCCTTTATCACACTATGAGAAAACAAAATGTCAGTATCTTTATGGTCACAACTTGTGAGACAAGATTCAAGGGCTAAGGCCTTTCCTGATAGATGAAATTCTTGCATTCTGAAGCTCTCAACATTTCCCATTGACTAAATTAATATAACTGAAATAAAATCTTGACTTACACAGAAGTCTCTGTACTTTACGAATCAAATGACCAAGAGACACCATGGAGGCTTGAGTTATTGGCCATCATTTGAAGCAAGACACCTTTCGGCACCACTTCAGCACCATCGATCTTCAAGAATATGGAAAACAAAGTGCACCTCAAAGTTGGAAATGAAATTAGTGATGCTTCAAATGGAAGCAAATTGTTCAATGAGGAAATTACCTAGAGTCCAACACCGCAGAGATGCTAATTACATTCACATAAGTCTCAGCAGTAATAAAGTGCTACATCCCCTGTGCTAGAGATGGATGGAATGGAAAGGAAGGTTTTGTTTGTTTATTGGTTTTTTTTATTGTCAACTGTTTCTCAAAACCTAAATTTGAGGAATAAAAGCTCCTTGTCAATATATATGTGCAAACAGATGAACATGTGGCAACAAGAAAGAGCTATGAAGTAATTTCTCACATTCTCTTTTAGGTCTCTAATCAACAAGGAATGCCCAACAATGGTTGATCTGATGTGTAGAATGTGAATTTCTCTGGAACAGTGGTTACATGCTCTTCTGAGCCTTCTCATGTTCCTTTTTCACCACGTGTATCTTCTTGGCCATGACCTTGGAGTTTATAAGCCTTTTGAGAGTCTGCCCGAAATATTAGAATTCTAAAAAAAAAAAGTGTATATTTTTTATAAATTAAAAGCTAATAGTACACTGCCAGAGCTAGGATTGGTGGTACATACTTACCGTCAAGGAATCAGGAGACTGATACAGAAAATTTCAAGTTCCAAGACACCCTGGACTAAATAGCAATATGCTATCTCCAAAAACCAAATTGAAGCAAAGCTAACCAAAGCAAATAAAATGATGGTGCGTATTGTGGAGCACACCTTTAATCTCAACACTTGGGAGGCAGAAACAAGCTCCCTATGAGTTGGAATCCCACCGAGTCTACATAAAAGTTTCAGGCTAACCAGGGTTACATAGCAAAAACCTGTCTCAAAACAATCCATATGGTGCTGAAATTACTGCCTGCTTAGTTAAATGTTTACAACACTTCATACTATATCTTCAGTTAATTAATGTAGGAAATATGTTTCAATTATATATAATAATTTTAGTTAACAAAACAATTTTAATTAATATAAAAATATATTTGATATGTTTTATGGTGCATGTCAAGGGACCTAAGAAAATTAGATGAATTAGTTGTTAAAGATTTTATACTTATAATGACTTTTGAGGTTCACAGATGTGTTGGGAAAGTAGCTTGGTAGTAGGTACTTAACGAACAATATAAAATGATTGGTTTGAAACCCAGTCCTGGACAAGAAAAAGGCCCAGGGATTTCTATCTTCAGATTAATTTCATCTCTTTGTACTTTCATGAATCTAGAGCCAAGTGTGTTTTTATATCCACTCATGTCTCAAGTGCCTTACCAAAGCAGCTCTTTCACTAAACAAATTGTGGTTTTCTTCTCACTTTAGCAGCCAGCAATGTCAGCAAGTTGCCATAACATGTGTCAGGTGTGAAAAACAATTTGAACCGCACTTGCGGTTCATCACTAATACATTCCAAGTTCTTGTTCACTGGCATGCTTTTTCTATAATGACCACCAACAATTTATTACTCATGTAATTTTCCCAAACATATGTAGGGTGTTGTTAGGGTTGCAAGTAATGAAAAGCAAAATCCAAATACCCAGGGTAAGGTAATATTATCATTAAATATAATTTAAAAAGTCAGGGTGCTCTCAAGACCTGGATTTTTTTTTTTCAATTCTGTTTTGTGAAAGTTGGCATTATTCATAGCCAGGGTCTTGTCTAACAATAAATATCAGCTGTTCAATGTTGGCAGAGCTGAGATTAACAGCTTTTCAATTCCTAAATTTGGGATACTAAACATATAGGCATGTGTGTGCATGTGTGTATGTAATGCACACATGTAAGAATGCCTTGTGGAGGCTGAAGGCCAACATTGTTATCTTTTCCTCTTACTGCCCACTTTATAATCATGAAAGTATATAATTACAATTATAATTCATTTGAGACGGGACTTTTTAGTTAAGCTAGAGGTTAACAAGGTTAACAACTCAACTCCACTGTCTGGAATGTGCATTCAGGGTCTTATACTCTTTGTCCTCTCAGGAGTCGGTGTTACAGAAATGCAAACCGACATCTGGCTCTTACTTGGGTGGTGGAAACTCAAACTCAGGTCACTAGTATTGGTAGTATTCTCTTTACCTACTGCAGATCCTAAATAAAATTTCAAATGCATGAATTCTATAAAAAACATTTTTGCTGTCTGATCATTTCTTTGAAATTTACCACATGGAATAATGGGTTTTTCTTTAACAACAACAAAAAAATATTCCTTCATGTCATGCATGGTGGTGCATGCCTTTAAGCAGCACTTGGAAGGCAGTGGTAGGCAGATTCCCAGGAGACTGAGGCCAGCCTCATCTACAGAGCGAGTACTAAAACAGTCAGGGATACATAGTGAGATCCTATCTTGAAAAAAACAACAATGTAGTCCATCTTTATCATTTGCCCTCAGGATGCAGTCACTGCTGATGATAAACGCCCTTTCCCAATACTTTTACTTTATAGTAGATCTGGATCCCATTGAATTTCCTCTCAATGCTATCAGGTAGATTCTAATACTTCCTCTAATGCACCATATTTGGCAGTCAATGTGTTGTGATTAAGCAAAATCTTCTGGCAAAAAGGAACAGGTTATCAGTGAAGTGTGTAGGTGTGAATGCTTTCTTTAACTTGGACATTGTGAGTTAGTTGTGTTAGCCACTGATCTCTTCCATTTGTTCTAGCAGCATCATAGAAATGGGACAACGTCTTGTTTTGTTCTTGGTTCCTGAGAAGATCAATGTAGGCTTATGTTTCGAAAAAACAGTTAAGGGGAGCTAGTGAAAGCCTTTCTCCTGAGGTGTGCTGTGTGTGGGGTGTAGAATAATAGTATTGCTTTTTCTTTCTTTTTTTTTTCTTAAAGGCCAAGTTAATAATAAACAGAAATTCCAACAACAATTTCCATAGATTTATATATCTTTAAATACAATTATTCTTATTAGAATTCAGCTATGTGATTAACTCTTGGAGCTAGTGATGCACTTACTGTGAGGAATGAGTATTTAGGGGATCTGACACATTTCAGCACACGTATCGTTCAGAATGGGGGCTGTGGTTGGTTTACCAGATGGTTTTGGACATTTCCATGCTCATGTGTTCAAACTACATCATAGTAAAAACTGAGAAAATTATTTCACCTTTCAGTTCTGATTACGTCACCAAGCAAGTCTCAGTTTGATGCTCAGATGCCATCAACATTTCTCTAAGACTTGTCTGCTCATTTTAACTGAGGGTTCAGATATGAAACAATGGTCTTCACTACTTTTATTCTTCAAATGTAGAGATACTACTTTCCTTTATGAACAAAAAAGTTAAAAATCAGTACATTTAGGACAGTAGGTAAAAGGGCAGAGTGGATGATAAGTGGACTTGACAAAAACAAAGTAGGTGGTATGTAAATAAACAAATTGGTGCAGAAATTTGAGCAAAAATCTGCTGTCATTTCTCTAACAGAAGTTCCCATATTTTACAAAAAGACTTATTTATTGCCTTTATTAGTGTACATAAGGGATTTGTCTACATGTATGTATACCATATGTGTGCCTTGTTCCCATAGAGGCCAGAACAAGGCATCAGATGCCCTGGAACTGTAGTTAGAGAGAATTGTTATTCACCATATTCAATGCTGGGACCAGAACCCAGGGCTCTACCAAAGCAGCAATTGCTTTGAGCATCTGAGCCTCTATAAGAGAAACTCCTGTAGTCAAACTGAAACGAATTTCTAACTCTGTAGTATCTGTGATTACCAAATGTCAGCAGTGTGAGTACTCAATAGATATGAGGTGTTGATGGAGGCTGCTTGTTGGTTCCCAGCTCCTCAGCCCTTAAATAATCACACAGAAATTGTATCAATTAAATCACTGGTTGGCCCATTAGCTAGCTTTTTATTTGCTAACTCTTACATCTTAATTTAACCCATTTCTATTAATCTGTGCTTTGCCACGTGGTTTTGACTTACCTGCAAGGTTCAGTGTCTGTCCCTGGCTGCGGCTCCATGACTTATCTCTGACTCCGCCCTTCTTTCTCCTAGCATTCAGTTTAGTTTTCCCCACTTACCTAAGTTCTGCCCTATCAACAGGCCAAGACAGTTTCTTTATTAATCAATGGCATTTACAGCAAGAAGGGAATCCCACATCAATGATCCTGAACATTCTCAAAACAATGACATCTTCCTGAGCCTGAACCCAAAAGTCTAGTTCAGCAACTTAATGAATATGCTGAGCCTCAATGTACCTGTGAGTTTTCTTCAGAGATCAAAGACAGGAGTCAATGTCCCTCCCCTTTAGGAGTCTAATTGCAGCAACAAGAGGGAGATAGTCACCATAGATGATATAAGCAACAAGATCTTAATTACACAAGAAAACCATAAACCAAAGGGAATGTTATCTTTGGTGGATATAAGAAAAGAGATCAGAATAATTTTATGGAAACAAATGTAAAAGACTAAACTGAAAATGAACTGTTTGGAAATGAACCTTGAAGGATGACCAAGACATGGTTGCAGTTATTAATGAGTTATGAGAAAGTCTGGAATACGTTTTACGTGATTGTAGTGTATGCATAAATTGAAGACATATACAGCTGCAAAGGCAGTTAAGACGGAGAATCTTCTATATCAGGTAGAGATTACAAATTATGTAGCTGGATAGTATGCTCTGAAATTAGTCCTTGTAGCAATTATTTTTTATTTTGATCATGGATAAGGAAGCTTTTTATCCTACTAAGTAATGTATGCTTTTCCAGACAATTCATTTTGCAAGAGAAACATGCAAAAAGCAACCATAAAGAATGCTAAGCAATAAAGATGAGTCATAATTTAAAGAACAACAGACCTGAAAAGAATTAACATGACCGGGAAAACACAGTAAGGTTTTATAAACAATAACAGCAACTAGCATGCAAAACGCTTCTTACGTGGCTACCAGTAGTGTTTCTTATACATATTTATGGGTCACCCATTTGTAATGTATGGCATGGCCTCTCACAACATTCTAACCTTAGCATAAATTTCACAGACAGATGCATAAAAGCTTAGATCACAGACCCATTCAAAAATCAGAATGGATAACTTGGGAACTGATCAATGGGAAAACACGATCAAAGTACTTTTTAGTCTCTGGGTTTAATCTTAAGCACTTCCTAAAATAAAATCAAATCACTGTGGGAAAGCAGTAAAGAATTTATAGGAGGGAACCTGAAAGACTATAACAGATCTGCATCTCACTGCTTGTTACTTCATAGGAGCTAGGGGTAAAAGTAGACTTTAAGAACTTGTCTGCCCCCTCCTTCCTTCCATATGGAAAAAGGGAGTATAAAAGCGATGGGAGAAAATAAACCTCTAAGATACTATCACGACTAAAGCTTAAGTCTTGGATTTTTCCTTGGAGAAGAGAAAAATATCTAAAACTTGACAAAAAAATTATTAGATATCTGTCATTTACAACAACTCTTGAAAACAGGAAGTCAAACTCCTGGATTTTGAAAGACCCATCAGCAACCATAGGCATACTGATATAATCCGGATGAGTTTTTTCCTCAAAAATAGATACTAGAGATACATATCTAGCACTATTTAGTCTGCATCAACAAAAAGACTGACTTTTGTGCTCCCTCCTCTATTGAGAGCACACAGTACAAGACAAAGTTCACATTGCCTTCCTGAGCATTCTGCATCTATCATATGCTGCTAATTAGAGGGTGTGCAAGCAAATTACACTGGGAGCCTCTTTATGGAATCAGACTTTGTCTACTGCTGCAGGACTTCTGCTTCGCTAGACCCCTAGCCTCCTCTACTTGCCTCTCATTCACATAGAAATTTTTCTCTCAATGTCCCAGTGAAGGAATTAGACCTAAGACCAGAGGAAAGTTTGAAATGCATCTCCAGTGGACAGTTTGAAATGCATCTGGGGAAAACAATGATTATCAGAGCTACTTAAATTTAAAACATAAAGGAGCAGAGTTAGTCATTGAGTTTTAATGCTAGTTGTATGATTGTGTGGCACCGCAGGATGAAGAAGCAAAAACCTCCTATTAACTCTATTATCTCAACTATAAATGAGAAGGTCAAACTAGATGATCTTTAAGTTCGTAGCCAATGGAACTTTCTAGGATATAAACCAGACATTGGCAAACTCTGGATTTCTAGTCAAATCTAGATTACCTCTGATTTTACTATCCCAGATTTTTCAAGTCAGATGGGGTCCCAGCACTGAGAGAAGGAAGTAGCTATGCAGTATCACCCCTAACCAATAAGCTGATTGCTATGATACCGACTAGCAAATGGAAAACTAGTTTTCTCCAGTGGAATTTTACAGAGTCTATACTACACCTCAGAGCAGAACTCACGAGCAGAAGTAGTTGGCCAATACAACACAAACTCCATGTTTTTGGGGTGGGGGCTGTTTTCTTTTGACATTTTTGGTCTTATTCTTTGTTGTTGTTATTTTATTTACTGTCAGATTTGTCTTTTGTTTGTATTTATTCATTTATTTTGAGAGAACCGCAGAGAGTTAGAGAGACCATAAATAAGGGTTGGTAGGGAAGAAGTCTGGGAGGTTCTGAGAGGAGTTTGGAGGGAGAAACATGATCAAAATATGTTATGTGAAAACAGCTGATTAAAAAGTCAAAGAAAAAAATAACAGTTTCAGTTTTGTTGGAATGTTGCCCTGCGCATGAGTTTAGGCATTGTGTATGACTATTTTGGTACAACCTCTTGAAACATAAGAAAACTACATTATTCTGGGACTAGTATTACTATCTTCAATATTAAAAAAATAACATAGAACTACTGAGGTGATATGGGATTCCCCTCTGTTTCCTGTGAATACCATTGGTTAATAAACCGTCTTAGGACTGTGCAGGGCAGAATAGAGGTAGGCAGGCCAGAGAGGGGTAGGAACTAATCTGAATTCGGGGAGACAGAAGGCAGAGTCAGTGAGAAGCCATGTAGCCCCGCTGGAGACAGATGCCAGAACCCAGTAAACCACAACCTCCTGGCAATACACAGATGAATGGAAATGGGTTAATTTAAGATATGAGTTAACCAGAAATACACTTAAACTATTGGTCAAACAGCATTGCAAATAATATGGTTGCTGTGTGATTATTTTGGGGCTGAGCAGCCGGTAAGAACCAAGCAGTCTACTACAACAATCAGAGGCAAAGCAGGTTAAGTATCTCTCCCTAGTTCACTGGGTCGAGGGCAGGACAAAATTCACATTCAGCCAATCTGCATCCAGACAGGTGCTTTCAGCAGTACAGGCCAGCCTGAATATGGGAAGGACCACAAGGAAAGTGGATCTTAAAACCTCTGAGTCATCATAATATGCTGCTGTTGTTTTATTTTTAGAAGTGGGGTTGACATCAACAGGAACTCGGGTGGGAGCATGAATGGAGGCAAGTGGCAGGCAGGGGAGAGGGTCTGCGAAATCAACAAAGTTAGAAAACATCACCACCGGTAAAATTTAGCCCGCTGTCTTTTTCACCCTCACACACCATCCTGAAACATGTTTCATGTTTTCTTCATTTTTCTTTGTGGCGCAAAATCACAGGCACATTCACAGATGAGTTCACAAGTGAGATGGTTGACTCGGTTGTCAGCCGTGGCATCCTGCGTCTGTGGAGTGGAACTCATCACCCTTTGCTGTCACTTCTCACTCCTCATCCCCTTCCCACTTCCTTTGAGACTGCATTTGTGCTGAGACAACCTGATGAGTGAGAATGCTGGGTGCAGGCGATTTTGCTCTTCACAATACGCAGCAGGGCAATGCTCAGGCACGTTAGCCTGCAATGTGCTTTTGCCTTTGTAGACCCTATTGGAGAGATCCTTAAAATGTGTTTGCATATATATGCTTTGCCACTAAGGCAAGGACTCTTTTGAATGGAAGGAGCTCATGAACTAGCAAAATAAAGAAAGAAATACCCCACAGAGGAGAGGATGGAGAGTCTTTTTCGATATCTTCCCTAAATGACAGCTGAAGTTCACGTTATTGGAGCAGTAGAGTTAGAGTCTTATAATTTGGGGAAAACTTACTTTAGTTCCTAAAAATCTCCCGCTCTTCCTTTATTTCTTTCTGTTGTTGGTAAACATTTCTTATTCACATGGTTTTCATAATCACACAATGTGCACCCAAATAACTTAGTTTTGGCCATTAAACTGTGTTTTAACTCCTTTCCTGTTGCTTCCTAATGCAAATACAGGGGTTGGTAAATTTCTTTTTTTGTTGTAGTTGATGCTGCTATTTGCTATTATGAAGTACTCTTTGATTATTTTAATCCCCTGTCTTTTTTTAGCTATATTTTATTGTTTTTATTTAAATGATTTCTTTTTTTCTTTTTTTCTTTTTGAAAATGTATTTGTTCCTTGCATAATTTACTGATAAAGGTTTCCCCTCTTTCTACTCCTACCAGTTTCTCTGGACATCTCCTCCCATCCACATCCATCCATTTCTATATCTCTCATTAGAAAACAAACAGGCTTCAACTAGGTAATGATAAATTAAATTAAACAAAAATAAATAAATTTCTTAAATCTTCCCTGGTCAGAAGAAATGATCATTTTTAATATTCTTTGGGCCCATAATAAAACAAAATCAATCTCTATCTATCTATCTATCTATCTATCTATCTATCTATCTATCTATCTATCTATCTATCTTTCTCTATCTATCTATCTATATCCATCTATCTATCTTTCCCATCCTTTCATCTCTCCCTTTCTTCACTCTCTTCCTCTCTCCCTCTGTCTCATCTATTTATTTAAGTTATTAATTTATAGTTCTACTAAGCTAGAATGCCTGAGTTCTTGACTATGCTAGACACAACACTAAACAGTGAGCTTCCCTCCGAGCTCACATTAACCCTTCAAGCGTGCAACTGCCACCTATACTTGTTGAATGATAAAACCAGGTAACAGAAATGCTTCAAGATTTGCTAAAGTTCATACAACACTGATGATGAATTATTACGACTACATAATAATCACATAGGTAAATTCAAAATTCTGACTTGGCTGGGTTGAACTCAAGGTGGTAACATCTGACAGTATACAATTTCAGAGGAAAATAGTCCAGAATTCCTCACATTGAAAAGGGATGGGGTGGTCAAGAAAGATCTTACTTGCTAGGAATGGACCAGATTATAGTTATGATTATAGATCCGTGGAGTGCTTGTAGCTGCTGGACAATAAATTAAATGTCATATACAGTATACCATGTATATTAGAGGGTGATGTGACTACAACTTTCTTTTTTTTGATGCTTATGAGTTCTTTTTTTAATTAATTAATTTATTTATTAAAATTTCTATCTCTTCCCCGCCTCCCTTTTCCTTCCCCCTCCCCACCTCCCCCTCCCTCTCTAGTCTTAAGAGCAGTCAGGGTTCCCTGCCCCATGGGAAGTCCAAGGTCCTCCCCCCTTCATACAGGTCTATAAAGGTGAACATCCAAACAAACCAGGCTCCCACAAAGTTAGTCCATGCATTAGAATTAAATCCCAATGCCATTGTCCTTGGCTTCTCAGTCAGCCCTCATTGCCAGCCACGTTCAGAGTATCCATTTTGATCACATGCTCCGTCGCTCCCAGTCCAGCGGGCCTTGGTGAGCTCCCATTAGATCAGTCCCACCATCTCAGTGGGTGGACGCACCCCTTGTGATTCTGACTTCCTTGCTCATGTTCTCCCTTTTTCTGCTCCTCATTTGGAAATAGGGAGCTAAGTCCAGTGCTCCAATGTGGGACTCTGTCTCTATCTCCATCCATCGCCAGATGAAGGTTCTATGGTGATATGCAAAATATTCATCAGTATGGTTATGGGAGGATGTCAGTTCATGCACCCTCTCCTCTGCTGCCCAGGGAACAATATGGGGATCTCTCCCCTGGGACCCCCTCTAGAATCAAATCTCTTACAAACCCTAAAATGGCTCCCTTTTAGGGTTTGTAAGAGACTTGATTCTACAACTTTCTAAAACAAATGTCCTGTTCATTAAAACTATATTAGATCTATCTGGATTGGGGGAAATTCAAGGTAAAGCAGGAATAGAAAACCCTCTGTACCCACACACACCCATGCACATGATCACCTGTGTACACAGGTACTTACACATAAACCAGACACAGAATAAAGAGGAGAAAAAGAATGCCCCAACAGTCTGCTTCAAAAGGAAAAGAATTTTAAAAAGGGAAAACCTCAGAGAGTATTTGACGTAAAACTTTGGTTCTTATTGAATGGAGTCTACTGTTACAATAAATATAGATGAGGATATTTTGGAGAGTAATGTAAAATCTTTAAAGTAGGTTATTTATAAACAGAAATGGTTGTGGATGAAGTTTCTGTCCTGCCCAGTCACATAGCCATTGAGTTCCAAAGAAACACACAGAGGTTTATATTAATTATAAACTGTTTAACCTATTAGCTCAGGTTTATTATTAGTTAGCTACTACAACTTAAATTAACCCATAATTCTTTCTACGTTTAACAACCTGGCTTGCTACCTTTCCTCAGTGAGGCATTCTCATCCTGCTTCCTTTTCAAGATGCTGGTGACTCTGTCCCTGTCTTTCCTCTTCCTAGAATTCTCTTAGCCTAGTTGTCCTTCCTATACTTCCTGCCTGGCTACTGGACAATCAGCATCTTATTAAACCATTATGTGTGGCAAATCTTTACAGTGTACAAAAACATTATTCGTCAGCAAATAGTGAGCAGGAAAAATGGCTCTTCAGTTAAAAATACTAGCCATTCTTCCAAAGGATCAGGGGTTGCTTCACAGCACCTGCAGGGAGGATCACAATTATCTATAACTCAGTTTCTGGAATGTCTGATGTCCTATTCTGTCCTCCTCAGGTGCTCCACGCACATGGCACACATAAACATGCATGCAAAAGCAGAGATTGTGCTTCGCTTATGCTTTAAGTGGACTCTCAATGAAGAATTATAAGTTGTAATAATAAATAAATTACATTGAGAATGTAAGAAATTTGTCAGAGTTTCTCAGGTTTTGCCAATGAGAAAACAGAACGTGGGAAGAAACAAGCTTTCCAGGACATTAGAATGCATGATGTAGGTAGTTCTCGGGCGCCTTTGAAGAATAACTAGCAACTGTGACATCCAGTTTCCTTTGCCTACATCTTCAGCACTATTCTGAGAACTTTATACAAATGATGTCTTTATTTTTCAGCCAGGCTCATTTGTCCTTGTCTCAGTTCCTAGACTCAGGTTTCTGCCTTATGTTGCACTGCTTTGACTTCTGCTTCCTGCACACCCCAGGGTTGCGATAGACCCATCCAATCAAATTGCATGCTCCCTGGTCTCAGGAACTCTATTAGAGTCCAGATTGACTTCTGAAACTCAGTCTCATGGGCTCCCTCAATTAGCGCAGTCCATCTACACAGGCTTGCATCAGTGTTCCTGCCTGTAAGTTTATTCTTCTTCACTGTTGACTGGATTCAACTGTTAACAATAAATACAGAGTGGGGGTGATTATCATATATCGCCCTCACATAAATACTGCAATACTAATAAGAACAATAAAGATAGCTATTAACATTAACCAGATATACATAAAAAACTGATGGACATTTCAGAAAGTTTATTTGAAGTTAGCTATTTCTCCAGTAGTTTACTAGCTCATGTTTTATGTCTCATCTCAAAAGGAACTCTTATCCCTGGGGTGTGTTCTCTGTGACTTCCTATAGAGGTCAAAGTTTTTCTGAAAACCAGTAAATGATCAAGCAAGAACACTCCATATTGAGTTGAATGACTGTTTTTACACATCCACAGAGAACAAGGGAAAGAGAAGTGACAGCAGCTAGAAGCTATCACTTGGAAAAACTGGCTATACAGGGGAGCTCATGCGGTACTGAGTAGTAAGCTTAGGAAAACACTTGTCATGGAAGTATAAGGATTCGAACTAAGATCCTCAGCACCTTTATCAAACATAGGGCGTGTGTGCAGGTCGTACTCCCAAAACTGTGATGGCTGAGACAAGCTGATCCTGAAGTTTACTGGCTAGTCAGCTAGCTGAGTCACTGAAGAACAGTTCAGTGAGAGACTGTCTCAAACACTAAGTGAGGAGTGACTTAAGACAATAATTGACTTCAGCCTTTGTCCTCCGTACCCACCCATCAACATGCACGTGAGCACTTGCTTAAACAGGTGGACACATATATACCAGACACAAAGAGATGGGGGAGACACACCAATGGTCTATTTCTCTTTAAGAACTAGGGAAACTTCAAAATCATTAATGTTCAAAATTTTTACTAAGATCCTACTATGTATGCTCTACATAGCTTATAGACACACCAGAGATATCCTGGGGGGGGGGAAACACGTTTGTGTAGAGAATTAGTTACTGTGTAAGTAAAAATGTAATTTGTTATACTGTAGAAATTATGTTTTGGGGTTTTTTTGTTTGTTCATTTGTTTGCAAAAAGGGGTATTCACAAGAAGAAATTCCAGAGCAGTTCCTGGTGAGAGTTCAGGATAAGTCTCACGAAGAAATTGCATTCAGACTGGAACTTGTAACCCGCAGCTGTAAAGTTAAGCATAAAATGACTGGGAGGGGTTCTGATGGAAACAGGGAGAAAATATAGAGAAAAATGAGGGAGATGTTTCTAGTGGGTGGAACAGCAACCAAATTCCCCCAAGATAAAGAAGAGTGACTAGAATCAAACTGAACATGTAAGATCCCAAATAAAAGGAACAGTAAAGTTTATGAAACATCAATTAAGACAGAATAATGGATAGCTATTCCAAATACATAGCAATGCACGTGTGCTGACAATATGCAGAATTGCATAAAATACCTCTTCATCTGTTACACAGTGGTAAAATCACTTGGTGGATCACTTTAACAACTTCCATTGAATACCTCTTCTAGATCACAATGGCATCTTAGACATGACAAACAATGCTGAAGTCAACTTAACACACAACGAGTCTTTGAATACATTGTCTTCATATTACTATATACACCCCCCAGCAGTGGGTCATGGTAGGAGGGATGAATAAATCTATAAATCATTCTCAGAGTTTGTGGCTTCAATCAAAGGTTGAGCTCTAAGGCAGTCATCCTCTTAGGTAGAATTTTGGACAGAGATATCCTAATGGATTAAGCATAAGCAGCAGTATTCTTTCCATTGAGCCTCAGCTGATTATTTGGTAAACTGGGGGTACTGGCAAAGTTTTACCTGGCATGCAGTTTATCTGTTGTGAATGACAAAAGTAGAATGGACTTAATAGAGAATTCACATGAAATGTATCTCAGCCTTTAAAAGATAATATAGACAATAAAAAATATCCCAATTTATTCCACATGAACAAATGTTTAGCCTTTATTATAATGTTCATATTGGGTCTATATTTGCTTTTTGAAACCTGTCTGATAGTGAAGCTGCAAGATATAGTCCATGGTGTGGTATTGGAAGACTGGGCAGCTCCCAGGTGATCCTAATGGGCACTGATGCTCAAACATCTTACCTGGAGCCTTACGAGAAGGGAGACCAGCTACTATTCCACTCCTTGTCCTGGTACCCTTCAGGGAAGAATGCAAATAAGTGCCCAGATCACCAAAGGGTGGGTGAAAGAAGGACTTGCAACAGTGGTGTTAAAGAATCTGAAAGATCCATAATAATATACTCCCAGGGCCTCTTTTGCCCTACATTTTCTGTCTGTTTTGGGGAAGAGTCTGTCACTGACTGTAAACACTGAATGTTTCCTATGTGGGATCTTGGTTACCACCGCATCATTAAAGAACCTAGTACCACAAAAAACTGAAACTGCTCTTTCAAGTCATTAATGGAAGTAATTTTGTATCATGTTAGTGCATTAGGTCACACATCAGCCTGGAAAAGTTTATGCATTGAAAAGGACCGATCTAACACTGAAGCTGTGAGAGATATTTTATCTCCGTGTCTGTGTTCTTTTCCTCGCTGCACGTGATTTATCTCCCCATGCATCCTTTTGGTTACTTCCATCACTATCGCATCTTGAAAATGACTTTCAAGTCTCTTCGTTGTCTGGATTAGTCATATAGAAACGTCCACAGCTGTTTTTTATCTTTTGCAAACACCCCATCTTTTGATCAAGTGGTCTTATTACTCAACTTTGAAGTCACTTTGTACTTTCTGGTCTCTGTGCTAATGGTTGTCTATCTTTCACATATACCTGAGAATCTTGTGAAAACACATGCTTCTGTCCATTCATCGGGATGTGTGTGCAGTGAACTTCTACATTTCTATCAAACTTCCAGGCATTGAAGTTGGAGTTGGTGCTAGACTCTTGTTTGCATCTCATGGTTTTACAAACAGGCTAATAAAATTAGGAGGAGTAGATCCTCCTAAGCACTTAGTAACTGAGTCCTGCTAATCTATGGCCTCTGATAATTTACACAATGATTAGGAGATGAAGTTTTCAATACAATTTTGTTAATCTGGGACCAGAGAAAGCCCTGTGTTTAATATGTTACTTCCAAACAGCTTGAAGAAGTGAGTGTGTGTCAGGCTTAATCATATCCCAAAACAGCTTATTTTGCTGAATACCAAGTCAGCTGAATGTTAAGGTACATGAAACTATGGTAACCAGAGTGGGGACAAGCAGCCCAGGAAAGAAAATCATTTTCCCTTCATCTGTTATACAAACATAAATATTTTCTTCCAAGCTTTTGAACCCAAGATGTCAAGGCAAGAATCGTCTCGCTTTTTTTTTTTTGACAGTAATTTTATTAAATTATAAAAGTTTCCATTTACGCCCCTCTTCCCAACACCCTCCCACTCCCCCCCCCTCCCTCTCCTCCTCCCTCTTTGCCCCTAAGGGCAGTCAGAGTTTCCAGCCCTGGGGGAAGTTCAAGTTCGTCCCCCCTCCCTCCAGGTCCAATTAAATATCTCATATTTTTTTCTACATTGTAATGCTGGAATATGTGAGGAAAATATGACAGAGCAGCAATTTCTCAGTTACACGAGCTAGGGGTTGAATGCTATCCTTGCAACAGAAAGTTACAGCTGCCACTAGAAGTGAGTAATTACTCTGGTCAACATTCTCCAGGGAACTCCAGCTGTCTTATCAAGCATGCTTTGTCAGGACAATGCCTTTCCTGCCTGTAGTGCATCAGTGAAGGAGTGAAAGAGAAGACTTCAGAAGCTAAGCTGCAGCTTTCCCACCTTCAATTTAAATGTAAGACTCTGGTAACGCTGGCTATATAACTAGAAACATTCTCCGTAATTGTTCAGAGAATGGGAGAGTGAGAGCAAGGGCATAGGAGGAACTTCAGCTCTTTTAAAAACAGGGAAAATGGACACTGTGTGTCATGCCTAATGAAAAAGTTATTTGCAGTTGATACCTGCTGGGAAAGGCAAAATCAATTTTCTCCAAAGAGGTATGCCTGGGTGTTGGCTGAGGCCGCTCATTTGTTTCCCGGCCTCCCAGACTCCCAAAATAATCACACAGAAGCTATATTATTTGTAATACTGTTTGTTAAGCATATTTCTGACTAACTCTTATATGTTAAATTAACCTGTTTCTTTAACCTGAGTACCGACGCATGGCTGTGATTTACTGGCAAGGTTCTGGTGCATCTATCTCCTGCGGGAGGCTGCAAGAGGTCTCTCTGAATCCACCTTCTTTCTCCAAGTATTCAATTAAATTTTTCCCACCTAGCTCTATTTTGCACTGTCGCAGGTCAAAGCAACTTCTCATTAACCAATGATAATAAAAATAAACTCAAAGCATTCAGAGGGGAATTCCACATCATCTCCCCTTTTCTGCCTAAATGAAAAAGAAAGTTTTAATCTTAACATAGAAAAATTACATATAACAAGACAGGTATCAAGCAAGAATTATAGTTACAATAGTTATATCTACTTTATTTTTATCATAACTAAGGAAAACTATATTATTTCTATCTATTCTTTAACTCCATCAAAGACTCCAGAAGGATATAATATTACCTAAGTTAACAGGAAGTGCATTGTAAAAACTTTCAAAACTCTAGAATTGACAGACATCTCACTGACTGGAAAGTCACCTAATATTCTTCTGTATCATTGGATTATTCATCTTCAGCCTACAGACCCGTAATATCTGACAGACTTTACATGAAGTAGGAAATACTAAAGACAGTTTCTCCTATATTGGCAGTTTGTCAGTCACTTTCTTATGTCCTGCAGACTGTCTGACAGACTATTTTATGAAGCAGAAACCCCAAAGGACCATCTCACCTTTAGGGAAGTTCAGCAGTCATTTTTCTTTGGGTCCTGCATGTTCAGTTCATACTGCATAGCGTCAAGCAGTCCAGGCAAGAGCAGTTTCTTGCCCAGTTGGCTAACCAACTCCATAAGGAGCCTCTTCAATGCCCATCATCCTCTTGAAGTAAATTGGTGCTGCCAGATGCAGATGGGTCTTATTGTCATGAAAAATTCTAAGTTCTTAAAATATCTCAAATGTTTAGTTCTGTAGATCTTTGAAAGATTTGAAGAATTTTTGTCCATATGAAATATGTCTTTATACATCTAGAAAATGTACTAACATGACTACAAGCTTGTCTATTATAAATGACTATCTATTAACATGTATTTCTTAGTTATACATTACATTTTTAAATGGGTGGCACAAACACAATACCTTAATCAAGAACAGAAATTTATATATAACAAAATTATCTTAAATTTGTATCAATAAACCAAGATCCCTACCAATGTAAAGTATTCATATTTATAGCATATCCCCCTTTAAATGTAGACAAACATTTATAAACAATATTTGGCAATTTGGGACTAGTTTTTCCAAACTGCTTCCTGCTTTTTGTCGGGCAAAGTAATTTTTGAGGATATGCACAGTGACCTCTTAGGGGCTCTTGGTCCTTCAAACCACATTAGTCTGGAAAGAACCCACAGGTTCTCATTCTCTGTGAAAACAAAAGAAGAACCTCTTTTCCAAAGAAGCAAATACTTAGACCCAAATTTTGAGGTCAAGATACCTTTAAAATATATATGTTTGTTTTGCTTAGCAGCCCATACAATGAAATGTCTGCACTGAGTTCCTTCATAGTCAAAAAATTCAAAGAACACACAATAATATACATAATCCAGACTCCTGTGTATATTCCAACTTTCCACGGTTTATTTTTCTTTATTCCTTTAATCTATGACTGTCTGTACTCTGTCTCTTTAAATACTTTATTTTATTTTATTAAAACACCATTTACTTCTTTTTATAACTCTTTCTATTCTGTTTAGATGCCAATCAATAAAATGATGTAAATGTGGACAACTATATTCACATCAAATCTGAGAGAGCATGGGAAGTAAAAAAGACACAAAGGAACAAATTAAGCATAGCTTCTTAGTGGCAGCATTTTCTCGGGTGGGCTCTGTTTGCTAGAGGCAAGAACATTTCATTTAAGAGAGGCTTTCTGGCTCAATTTTATCGGTAATTTTTACAGATAAATTTTTACAGATAATTTTTTATAGTTCTTTTAAGAAACACCACCACCAAACACTTAAATTGTGTTTATGAATAATGGACAGAATGCTTTTTGGTAGTAGCAGGGACCTTTAAACAACATAGAGTTGTGGCAATAAACATGGCTTCCACCAGTACCTCCACCAAGGAACTAGGCTCTCAGAAAGCTAAGGAATGGGGTGGATTCCACCATAAAAGTCACAGCTTTAATCCTAGCCATATTGCTTAGCAAATTAAAGACACATGTGGTCAGAAAAGAGAGATATACAGTAAATATAGGTTTAGATGAAATAAGACCTCCAAACTGTGTACAGTATGTTTAAAAATATATATAGACTTGGAAAGGCTTGGGAGAATAAAAGAAAAAGGATAAAATTCTAAAAAAACATTGAATGAACGAAAAAGAAGAAAGAGTAGTAGGATGTGGTGGTACACATCTTTAATCCCAGCACTTGGGAAGTAGAGGCAGGCAGATGTCTGTGAGTTCAAGGACAGCCTGGTCTACAGAGTACATTCCAGGATAGCCAAAGATACAGAGAGAATCCCTGTCTTAAAAAACCAAAACTTAAAAATAAAAAGGAAATAACACTGAAAATAGAACCATGTAAAGGTGTTAAATACACAAAGAATCTGGATACTGTTTGTTATTGTGTTGTCTTTGAATTGTCTGATGTCTGTGGAAGGAGAACAACTGCTAAAAGACATTTGATTATAAATTCTGCTGGATTAATCAATCCAACATATTTATTTTGAAAATGCCTTGACTTCAAAATTTAAGTCAAAGTATATTTTACTTTGGAGAAGAGGTTTTGCTTTTGTTTCACAGGAAATGAGAGGCTGTGGATTATTCTGGATTAAGAAAAATCAATTTGATCAAGGAAGATCCCCTGAAAAATATTTGATAGGAACAGATGACCCAAATGAGCCAACATTTCAATGGACCTCTTTTGGGCTTTCCTCTGAGTTCTACATCCTGAGCAGCCTTAAGATTCCTGGCTGAGATTATCAAGGCTCACAGAATATTCCAGTCAGGACTTTACCATAATTCTAAATTTTCTTTAGGTCCCCATAAAATTATCAGCATCCCCAATCAGTAGGAAGTAGCCTAGAAAACTATGCCCACTTCAAAAAAATGAATTATGGATATTTATCTTTGTTTAGAGTGTTTTTTATAAGTTGTTATGGATAATGGTCAGAAAAAAAAGCTAAATGAAAGCGATTAGATTTAGAGTTCTTGTTTTGAGAAAAAAAATGGGGAAAGTGCTGTTGACAAGTGGTCTTGTAACCTGTAAAGATTTGTCACTTTTATTCATTTAATAAAATGCTGATTGGCCAGTAACTATGCAGGAAGTATAGGCAGGGCAACAAGAATAGGAGAATTCTAGGAAGAGGAAAGCCTTAGTCTGCAGTTGTCACCCAGACACAGAGGAAGCAAGATGAGCATGCCTCTCTGTATAAAGGAACCAATCACGTGGCTAACACAGACAAGAATTATGGGGTAATTTAAGATGTAAGAATTAGTTAATAATTAACTAATAATAATTAATAATTATCCTGAGCTAATAAGCCAAGCAGTTTATAATTAATGTAGGCCTCTGTGTGTTTTTTTTGGAACTGAACAGCTATGGGACTGGGTGGGACAGAAACCTCTGTCAACAACTAGGTATATAAACCACACTCTAGTGCAGGCACCATACTTGGGAGTAGTTGACCAACACAAAACACAGATTTTTTTGTTTGTTTGGGTGAGATTTTGTTTAGTTTTGACATTTTTTTCTCAATGGTATTCTTTCTGTTTTGGTTTTGTGCTTTTTTGCTTTTTTTTTTCCTTTTGAAAGAGAAGAAAGAGCATAACTTTGGTGAGGAAGGAGTGGAGAGGATTTGGGAGAAATTAGGGAAAATTTTTAAAAGATTGTTGACCCACATAGAAAATTTAAAAAATAAACATAAAGATATCAATAATAATAAAGATCTGGATAGCACCAGCTACTCAAAAGACAAGTTAATGAATATACCTGTAAAATATACCCTATGTACCTCTGCGTAGAAGCTTAGCACCAAACCTTTTCAGGGGTCAAAATGCTTCATCTTACCAGTGTAGGTATTTATGGACTTTCTCACAATCAAGCTAATCCCAATCCAAAGTGACTCTTGGTTTACCTAGTTACTTCCATGTTTTTATTCTTTTCTCCTATGAGTAAAGATTTCATAAAAACAGACCAAGATATAATGAACCTAAATATAGGTAATGAACGGATGTAGCATGGACCCCATGGTGATCATTGTTGTCTGACAAAGCTCTGGCATTTCGACATTGCCAACGATACTTTCTCAGCACCTTTTTACATTCATGTTAATGATTCTCAATATTAATGCCTTTTCCTTTGGTAAATTTTGCGTGGGCTTTGATAAAAGGATTAAAATGTGCACATTGGTAGCCACAGTAAACAAAATAATTCTTTCGGAAAAAATATCCATCACCACATGACCAGGAATTTCATTGTGCCCCCACTCCAAGCACACCAAGAATAGGAAAGTTAGAGATTTACTAGACACACCTGATCCCAAGGATGAAATGCCTACAATTCAGATCCAGAGCCTGAAGCCATTAAAGGCAAGAGTTCAGTTAATAAATACAGAGAAAACAGAATGGTCCATTACAATGGGAAAAAGAGTAAGACATAAGGACCTTCTGTTTTTGGTGCCTTATGAGAGAACAGGTCCTTTGAGTGAGATTAAGAAATTGTAGCACAGTGTCTGCACCCCAGAATGTCAAGCATTAAGATGAGGATCTCTATTCCCTTGGGGGCCTGAAGAAAGTTCCTGATTGATAAAGCAGTCACCTTCTTATCTCTAGCAAGAGGAATGGCCTTCATTAACATATAACTGCTGCATTTTGTCGAGGTCAGTGCTAGATTTCTCAAATCCTGATCTCAAGCTGTACCCCAACTCATCTGCCCCTTGTCTCCCACTTAATCCTATGTGCAATTAGACGCTATAAAAGGTGTACTCTTTTCCCATTTAAAGACTACTGGCAGCCATCCTCATTCACCCTTTGCCTCCCTGCCACAAGACTACTGCAAAGATGTACAAAAAATTAGAGGTAAATGAAGGTTTCAAAGGAACTGTTTAAAGGAAAATTAGAGCTGATCATTTCTGCCCTGGTGAGGTGAACCAACTCATAGGATTGAGATTGTTAGGCAAGTCCTTTTATCACTGACTTTAACCCCAGCAAGCACCGAGTCTAGCTGCTATGTTATGAGACATAACCCAGACGTTTCCTGTGAGAGATATGAACTGGTTTATGCTATCCTCATTTTACTTAGACAAAAACTCAAAGTTATTATCTTACATGGCTCCTTTGATAAGGTGTCTAAAAACATGTGCAACATCATCTAATCCCATACTCTGCTTGGTTTGTCATGCTTAAACAGTCAGAACATTTGATTCTCAAATTAATCAAGCTTTTTCCTAAGAGGGAATCTTCCATCGGCTATTTTTTTTTTGCTTTTTTAAAAATTAATTAATTTATTTATTTATTAAAAATTTCCATCTCCTCCCCACCTCCCTTTTCCCTCCCCCTCCTCACCTCCCGGTCCCTCTCTAGTCCTAAGAGCAATCAGGGTTCTGTGCCCCGTGGGAAGTTCAAGATCCTCCCCCTCTCCATCCAGGTCTATAAAAGTGAGCATCCAAACAGACTGGGCTCCCACAAAGTCAGTCCATGCAGTAGAATCAAAACCCCGTGCATTGGCTATTTCTTTTACCCATATTGATTTCCTCATCTTGGCAGCCTTGGTCTGCATATGGCTGACTCTTGCCTGCCTTTTTAAAATATATCTTAAATTCTTCATTTACCAGAAGGTTTCTCTTGTAATAACATATAAGCTCTGACATCAAAACTTTATATCCCACTTTTTGGGAATGCAACTGGACACTTGAAACAATGAATTAAAAACTATTTTGA
The DNA here is from genome assembly GCF_982192425.1 of Myodes glareolus. Taxonomy (NCBI): domain Eukaryota; kingdom Metazoa; phylum Chordata; class Mammalia; order Rodentia; family Cricetidae; genus Myodes; species Myodes glareolus. The sequence continues at coordinate 82,063,158 of NC_142034.1, forward strand.
GAATTTCTGGAAACAATGGCTTAATTTCAGGAAAAATATATGAAGATACTTATTGAATCTATAGATTTTTGACTATAAATATCTGTGCTGACTCTATATTTTGAAATATATTACACCTTCAAAATACAAGTTTAGTAAGTCGGTATCTACTGTATAGCTGGCATCGTTTTAATGTCTCATAGTCTTAGAGGGATGAAAATCACCCAGCAGCTGATTTTCTCAAGCTTATCTTCAGATAGAGAAGAGTTGATAATAAAATGCATTTAAAAGATTGCATCTTAGGCATGGAAAGATGGCTCAGTAATCAAGAGCATAAGCTACGTTTGTGGAGAACATGAATTTAGTGCTCCATACCCATGTAAGGCAACTCATACTTGTGTGTAACTGCAACTTTAGATGAGATCTGATGCCCTGGTTTTGGTGAACACTCACACATATCAGTGAATACTTACACACATACATATGTACACATAGAATTAAAAGTAAGAAATTAAAATATTGTAAATTATGCGATATCAAGTATCATACATGCAAAGTCTCTGCTTTTGGTGATTGCAACGTATTATTGAAGACAAACACATGTGTCAAGGGACAACATGATTAACTACATAAGAAAGAGAACAACACTTAAGAGAGATTCAAAGATCCGAGTAGTCTAGTGGCTCAAAGGAGACTGCTTTGGAATTGAGGTGTTTAACCTGAGCATTTTCCTGCTAAAATTAATATTTTTGTATATTTAAATAAGTTTCTATACTCTAGACATGATATTAAGTAATGGGGATATAATGTTAAATGCAAAAGGAAGAGTCTCTACAGTCATTTAACTTACATATTATTTGTCTGAAGACCAACAATAATTAGGAAGATTAATGAACATGCAAGATAATACCAATTAGACATGATGATTATGAAGTAAGGTAAAGTTCAGAGGAACATCAATGAAAACAAGATTGACATCCTTTTAGGCACAGAAATTAGGGAAGGCCACTCTAAGATGTAAAATTTGAATTGAGTTCTGAAGGATGAACACAGTCAAAATTAGAGAGGAAATCTCTAAGAAAGAATCTCAGACAACAACAAAGGCTCCAGAACAAGACTGTGATAAAAGGTCAGAGAAGACAAGTAAAGAAGTGTGAGTTGAGTCTTTAGGAATCAATGAGTAGCCTGATGTGAGGTTACTGTAGGGAGGTTGACAGAGCCTTACAGGCCAGTGTAAAGACTGTCGTTTTGACTCTTAGAACTAAACTTGACCTTGTTTAGTATTTAAGATGCACTGATGTACAACCTGTAAAAAATTCAGGAAATTTTGGTGCCAAGAAAGAATGTGTGTGTGTGTGTGTGTGTGTGTGTGTGTGTGTGTGTGTGTGTGTAACAGTGTGTGCAGATGATCTATAAGCAGAAAATAAGTAAGAACACCAATGAATGAACAAACAACCCTAATAAATTGTAAAGTATTTTGAGCTCATTTTTCAGAAGATATCTGGAAAGTTGGGTAATGAGCCAGTTTCTCCAACTCAACACATACATTCAGTATTATCTCCATTCAAATTCTAGCAAGCTTTCTGACAGACATTGGCAATCTCCGTCTTGTATGTGTATATGAAAAGTATTTGGAATGGATAATACATTACAGAGACATCAAGATAGGACCGGAAGACAACACTGGCCTACTTTAGAACTGACTAAAGCTCTCATAATCACAGCAGCATGTAACCAGAGAAAGAATAGACATAGATCAATGCAGCAAAATAGCTCAGAAAAAGACCACACTAATTTAGTCAGCTTAGTTTTAAAATAGACACAGAGGCATTTCAATGAAGAAGGGATAATCTCTGGAACAAATGGCACTGTTACAATTGGGCATCCATGTAAAAATTATAAACCTAATCGTAGCCATTATACCATGCACAAGGTTAATTTAAAATGCATTATAGTTTTTAGCAGAAAACTAAAACTTCAAAACTGCTCTAAGAAAACCCAAGGAGAAAGTGTTTGTGATCTTGAGTGTTTCAAATAACTTCACATGCCACCTCAAAACTAATCCCCTCCTGAGTATTTACTCTGACGAATGCTCAGTGAAGCTTGCAGAAGCTCCTGGTTTCTAGCACTAGTCTCTGATAAAAAGAAATAGCTCTCTAAACATAAGGCCTAATGGAGGACCGAGGCAAGGCATATGCAAGATGAGTCTATCTAGTCTCTGGTGCCTGAAAGCAAGGACATTTGCAGGACAAGGCAAAAAGAAAGACTTCACAGGGGCAAGGGTAGAACAGAACTAGGCAGGAAAAGCTAGGCTGTTTGCTGGGAGAAAGAGGGTGGAGCCAGAGAGAAGCCATGAAGCCTCAGCAACAGTCAGACATGCTGAAAGTTTGCCGGTAAGCCACTGCCATGTGGTGATACACAGATTAATAGAAATGGGTTAAATTAATATGAAAGAGTTAGCCAATAAGAAGCCAGAGCTAATGGGCCAAACAATGATTTAATTAGTTTTTGTGTGATTAATTCAAGCCTAACCTAGCTGGGAGGCCAGGAACCAACAAGCAGCCTCCTTACTACAAAGAATGAAAAATATAATATGTCACAATGATCCATTATCTTAAGACACTCAATAATTGAAGAAATTGGATATAGGGTAAAAGCTTTCCCAAAATATATGTGGTGCTGAACCTAAATAAATAAATAAAGAAAGGAAATAAATCAAAAGAAAAGAACTAAAATGAATGCCAAATTTAGGTCCATGCTACTTATGGCATAATGCATCACCCTAAAGACAACTAAGTTAAAAGTATGCAAAAACATGCCTATATCTGAAGACATTTTGTTGAAGCAAAAAGCGTCAGAACAATGTAACTGCTTGACTTTGCTTAGTTCATTTTTGAAATGAACAGAAGCAAATTCCTGTGTGGGAAATAAAAATAAAATTCCCCAAAAGGTGGTGATTAGAAAAAGCTTGAGAGACAAATTCATACTGTGGGAAATATTCTTTGTATCAGTTTGGGTAATGACTTAAATACACATTTATCAATCCCATCAAATTATAAGTTTATAGCCTATGCATTTCATGATTTCAAGTAATACACATTTTACTTTTAAATGCTTACATTTAAATTTTAAATGTAACTTAGCAATCATTGGAACAATAAATTTTAGGGAGCAAGTGTACTATTTAAGAGATAATTAAGGAATCTCTTGTAGAAGTCTCACAGAGGAACGATGGTGGCCGGAAATAAGTAACAGAACAGAGGAGGAAGAAAATAAATGTTGTGGATGCATGCAGGAACCAAAGACAACTGGGTTGTGGGATCAAATGGGTTATGAAAATTAATTTTTTTTTATTGGAAGAACTCTGAACTTAGAAAATGTACATGTGGGTTTTATTTTAGGTGGTTTAAATTGGATGGTCACACACAAGTAGCTTGGTCTATGCATGGTTTTTTTGGTTTGGTTTTTCCCTTTCTTGAGTGATATCATTGTTTTGTTTATTTTTGAGGCTAAATTTTAAATACATTTCTCCCTTTTTCCTTCCAAACTCTTCCACATACCCTGTTTTGGAGGCCTTCAAATTCACAGACTTTTTAAATAAATCATTAATGTATGCACATATATATTTCTATGGATTTGTATATATTCACAAAGGTAACCTCTCAAGTCCATATAATGTTAATTGTATATATGTTTTCAGGATTGCCTGTTTGGTACCAGACAACAATTGGTGTACTCATCCCTGGAGAGGGTCACCTCTCCAGTTCCCAACTTTACCTAACTGCTTTTAGTTCTGCAGGGTAAGGTTCAAGATCTCATCTTTTAAATCATCTCATTAAGCTTCCCATCTAGCTACAGATTACTAAAAGAATCGGATGAGGTTTCATTACAGATGTTAGAATTATCGCACACATCATGGAAGAGTGATCTGTACTGGAAACTCTATCACGAATAATGTAATCATGAACTGCAAGCAAAGGAAATAGTCTGAATTAATCAACAGTTCCCCCTTGCAGGGAAATGATGATTAAGAAGTTCAAACATGGAATTTTAGTCGCAGACATGAGAACACATGTCAATAAAACAAGTTTGAAGTGTGCGGTTAGAAATCAAGTTTTCAGCACTGAGAACATTTTATTATATATGATCTAGTTAGGAGAGTCTTCAAAATTTAATACACACATCTTTCTGAAACACGATGACATCTTAAACTTAGCATAGTTTGCATTTGACTGGAAAAAAGTAGAGAGAACACACTTATATTTTTGTACTAACTCATCTTGGGCTATGTCACTCCAACATTGTGCTCAAAAACTCTCATGATAAGTCCAAGATGATAGCCAATCAAATGTGAATCTACTTCTGTTTCCTAGGCAACTGACACACAGTTAGAGAAAGAGATTGCACTGGGTTTGGGGTGGGGGTGGGGGAATGCTGCAGCAACTTCACCTTACTAATATTTTTCTTTCCAAAAGGGAAGTATAGGGTTGACAAGTGTCATGTTTGGAAGGTAAAGGAATAGTATTATTTCTTGGCTATTTTCTCTTTTCCAATTTGCTTTCTGGGTCTGTGTATCTAGAATATAATTAGTAGATACTAGATAAGAGCTAGGAAGATAACACAAATTTCTCTTCCATTATTTTAGACTTCAGGATGTGCACGCGCACACATACACACACACACACACGCACACACACACACAAACTAGCAAGTTTGGAAAAAAATCAGTCAAAAAAGAATAATACTTCAATGGTAATGGTACATAAAAACATGCTGTTTAGTTTCTGTAAAGGTCATTGTTTTCTGAAATACTTTCAGGTCATAACATTACAAATAGTGAAATCATTTGAAATTTTTTTCTTTAGACATTAATCTTGCTCTGACCTCGTGTGGATTGAGGACTTTCCTTTATTGCCATTATACAAAAATCTGACAGAGTGGATCCTAGCAGTTTTCTCCTTTGCAGAGTGTAGCACATATCAAAGACGTCATGGGTATTCAACCAACTGCTTCAAGAGAAGGATAGCATGGAACAGCATGAGTCTCTCACATCCTATTCTATCCTAATCTCAAGGCATCCTTGTGATTTTCTCAGTGAGTGATTGGCAAGTACCCGTTTTTGAAGTCAGACAAATTGTATTCTTTGACGATTTTCCCTGCCCTATTTCAACTCTGAGATATATTTGTATCTGAGATGTGGTTGGTTCCAATGGGGTAAGACTATTAACTTCCTTCTACCATCCTTTGTGCTCAGCATTTTGAGAGAAGGTAAATCTGAGTTCTTTATTCAGCAAACATTCTTTAAGCATTCACTATATGCCAAGTGTTGCCCTGTATTGTGAGTATCTATGGAAGCTACGTTTTCTGAATGGGAAGGGGGCTTCTTCCCACTGTGTTCACAAGAGTGAGGGGTGAGTGCATGTCTAAGGGAAGACCACACCTCCTTAGAAGGATTAGAGCAACTAAGCATCAGGAGTTCTTCATTGTAACTGGACCACTGGAGGTTTCTAATAATGAACTCCAGGAAGGGACATTGCTATTTGTGGCTTGTTTCTGTAGTTGAGTTTCTAAATTAGTCTCTTGTTCATACTGCACCAAAGTTGACAAAAAGGGATCCAGGAAATGATAGAAATGAAAAAAAAAATCCCACTAAATCTTGTTATTTTAAATTATAGTATAACTCTATATGTGTGTGGATCTCATTTTTTTAAAGTTCGCCTACATATGAATATGTAGTGAGAAACAACCAACAGAATCCAAAATGAAATGTTCTAAGAGATTTCTGGTTGGCAGGATTTTAGGTCATCTCATAATTATTATAACAATTGACCATATTCTATGATCCATGACCATTTTCAAAGGAAATTCACTGAGAACATTAAGATAGGTATATGAATATGCAATGTGATACATAGAGGCATCTTTGTGTGTGAAATAACATAGTATCTGGTACGTGATGGAGAGTCCATGTAAATTTGAATGTTTTATGTATAGTACATGACCTATTCATGTTATATCTGCAAAGTCAAATTTTAGACTCTTAACCTAATAAACTAGTACATATTAAATAATGTAAAATGAGCCAAATTAGAATTTATCAATATGAAAGATATTTCAGATTTTCTTGGTGTAGATAATTGTATAATAAGATTAATTATGCTGTCTACAATTGACCCGGGTGCCTCTAGAGTTTTGAGTTTTAAGAATAATATCTTTTCAATATAGTCTTTATGAATATATCTGTAAATACTTGAATTGGGCAATTTATAAACAATTACAAGGCTGAATAAAAAAAATCTTGCTTCCCTCTCTTGCAAGTGTAAAAAAACATCACTAAATCAATTACACTCTTGATTATTGTCATTAAACTGTCAAATACGCAGGTCCAAATTTCCTATGTTTTGTTCTATTTGTGAATAGTTAGGGAGAGAGGGGGAAAGAAAGTAGGAGAAAGGGAGAGGAGAGGAAAAGGTTCAAGGAGGGAGGAATGAAGGGAGGGAGAGAGGAAGAGAGAGGCAGAGACAGAGACACACACAAGGAGGAAACAACAATAGCACCTAGGAAATACTGCCCAGTATGGCTATTCTTGGATGATTCTCTCAGGTGGTTAATCACCGGGATTAATTAGCAAGCAGTTATTGTGAGAACTTGATCTTTTTTTCTCGAGTCTTCTTTGTGCATCACAAGATATTTCCTAAAATGAGGCTGAATAAGTCTGCAAATTAAGCACTGAAGCCTGCCCCAGAAGGAAGGATGCTCACTGCTCGCAGGTATCCATCCCAACAGTAGGAGTCATGCTCTGGGTGCTGAGTGAGGCAACCACTAAAAAAAATACATCTGTTCCCACCCACACCTTCTCCCACTGACAAATGCTGGGCTCTTGGGGCCAGAATTCTAGACTTTTATTCCAAAAAATCCATTTATGAAAAAAAGGAGGAGGAAGAAATAAAGAAAAGGCTGTCAGCGATATAACACCTGCCCCAAATTGAATATCTAATTGTGCCCACACCCCTAAAATAGTACTCTGCAAGGCAACCAAGTGTTGCTGTCTCAAATCAGTGCACGCGTTAAAACGGGACCACAGTTAAACACATCTGTTCATGAAGCTGGCATGCTAAGCGATACGAAGATGCTTGCTAGAACAGAATAATATAAGAAAATATCTGCTCTCGTAGTACCAAATTCTCAGCTGGTTAAGAATACCACCTACGCTATGCAGCTGCCTCTAGCTAGATGGCAGGTACCTGGTTGGCCTAACACATTATACATCTTCCTTCTCCCTCTCATCCTTCCCCTCCTCCTTCCAGCCCTCTCTTTGTCCCTCTCCTTCTCCCTCTTCCTCCTTCTCTCTCACCCCCATCTCTCCTCTATCCACCTTTCTCTCTCTTTCTTCTCTTCTGCCCCCTCAAAGAACTGGCCATCTTTCACTTGTGACCCTATTACCTACTACATCAGTCTCCTGATCTGAGTATAGGGATAGCAGTTCTGTCGCACCATGGCTGGCTCATTTATAAAGCCTGTGCTGGAATTATGGGGAGGGAGAGAAGTGATGAAAAGTTGAGACATTATTAAATAACTATGATCCATTTATTCTCACAGATATTATGGTTGAATAAGCTTGTTATTTTTTTGTACAGCATTAATAATACAGACATTCATGCTTTTTATATTATTATGCTAGATATAAAAACGCAGAGCTCAGATATTTATTCTAGGATGACTGATAAAAGCCTAAAGAACTGCCATTAGGATTAAGAAAAATGGATGCCTGAAAGAAGTATATAAATAAGAGGTATATTCAGGGATTTTTTTTAAGGAGGACAAAACAAAACAAAAATATTTTAGGGACCAATAAATTATGGCTTAATATTACAAACAACCTACAAATCAAGTTTCTGTTGAATTTATACAACTTTTTCTACCACGGGTGAAAATATAGATTATAAAGACCTTAGAAAAACTTCACATTCGAAAGATGATAGAACATCGAAATAAATACTCCTAAATCTCTAATATATGCAAAAATTATTTGCATTAGTTATTAGTCGTACATATTTCCAAATCAGCCTTCAAGGCATATGCTAAAATTATACTCTCTGCTACAGGGTAGTAACTGAATACATACAACTTTCTTTGACCACCAAAATGTAGTCATAGCACCCAAAACAGTTAACCATCTTCACTTTCCCTTTTTCCCAGTATTCAGTAGAATTATATATGGCAAGATACAGGCAGAGGTAAGAACTTGCTAAGTGGGCTCCATTCACTCAGTTACTAAAGCCAACAATCAGTTAATTGGACCTACCTGGAATTAATAAAACTAAATAGCAAAAGAAGTTAATTAAGTGAAGATGCAGACTACAAAACGGGATAAGATCTTTGCCAGATACATATCTGCACAGAAGGTTCTACAATATAGGAAGCACGACTTAGATAAAACAACAAAAATTAAACAAGAAAAAAAAAAACTGAGTTCCAAAGTGGGCTTAAGATCTGAAATTCAGCCACTCAAAAAAGAAATACAAAGAGTATTAAATGATTTTAAAAGTATTCTACATTCTTATCTATCAAGGAAGTGAGAATTAAAAATATTTTGGGATCCCATTTCACTGTAGTAATGGTAGCTATCATCGAGAAGAAAGAAAATAAATGCTGGCAAGGAGGTGGAGAAAGAACACTTATTTTCTCTTGCTGGCAGGATAAACTGCAATAGCCAATATGGATATCACTGTGGAGGTTCCTTGATAAACTAAAAATAGAGCAATGATCTGACCTAGCTATACCTCCTCAGGCAACACTAACAGGATTTTACATCCTTAACAGAGGTACTTTCCCATCACGGTTATTTTTGCTCCATTCAAGCAGATGGACTCAGCATAGATGTTCTTCAACTGATAAATGAAGAATGAAAATGTGATATATAGATATAGATATAGATATGAAGTTTAAGTGTAGAGAAACATTAAATCATGAATTTTTCAGAAAAATATCTAGAATTAGAAAAATATTATATTAACTCAAGAAATCTGGACTCAGAAAGACAAACACCACAGGTTTTCTCACATGGGCATCTCCTAGTTTCTAATGGTTGTATGTGTGTTTTTATGTGAGACTAAGTGTACCGAGACCAGAAAACTAGAAAGGGAGCCATGAGAGGGGGAAATAAAGAGGCTTAATCAGAAAGGCCATGGGAGAGAAGTAGGTGAGGGCCAGCTCCAATTAATGATGCATGAAAAAATCATAAAGAAGTATGTTAGTTTATCAGCTAATTGCAACCATGAAAAAATGTTATGTGGCAGCTACTTAGCTAACAAAAGTCTTAGTGAGAAAGAATACACTTCACAATGGTGCCTGAAGAAGCTGAGTCTCAGTGCAGCAGTAAAGAAGTGAACTAAATGTTGCCAGTGTTTCTAAATCCTCAAAAGAACTTATTCTACTTTATCCTATCAATTGCCAAGTAGGTAACATCTGCATTTATGAGTATGACCTAGAATACTCAAGAGATTTTCTTATTTGTTCAAGATCTAGGTCACTCCAAGACTTTGAGGCTCATGGCATGGCAAGAGTAAGGGAAATATCTCCCATCTATGCCCCTTCCAACAGGCAGGAGAGCTGACCTGGGTACAAGAGAATGGACGAACTTTCTCTGCCCTTCCTTACCTGGACAAAACAGTCAAGCTGTCCAAGGTGGTGTGAGTGCAGAGGAACTGGCTCTGCTCCTTGTTGTCTACTACTTTGGGTAGACAAACTAGCCAAAACAATGCTGGAGAGCTCACCTTGGTAGTTACAATGAGGGAGAGCCAACAGGCTGACCAACCTGGCTACTACCCAGGGCCAGAACCAGGACTACAAAGTAGCTCACCCAACACCCACTTCATCTATGAACTGTTGGAGTGTGTGAAGGGAACAGACCTGCAGGTTCAAATCTACAGGATCTCTAGGACAAAAGGCAACAGCAAGATATCCAAGACGAGTCTTAGTGAGGGCCAAGCATTGAGAATGTAGCAGAAACCAGAGTCCTTGAGACAGACCTCATTGCAATGAACACTTGTAAGTAAAGATGCATGGACTAAATGGTATACATTGTGATTCACTTGGTCATATTACTGCTTTCATGCCTGCTGTGGGACAATGTTCTTGTACCCTACAAAGATTTTTCACTTGTATTGGTTTAATAAAAAGCTGATTGGCCAGTAGCATGCAGGAAGTATAGGCGGGTACACCAGAATACGAGAATTCTGGGAAGAGAAAAGTCTCAGTTGGCCATTGTCACCTAGATGCAGAGAAAGCAAGATGAGAATGCCTCACTGATAAAGGTATCAAGCCATGTGACTAACACAGACAAGAATTATGGATTGATGTAAGCTGTAAGAGTCAACAAGAAGCCTGAGCTGATAGGTCAACCAGTTTATAATTAATGTAGACCTCTGTGTGTTTCTTTGGGATTGAACAGCTGTAAGACAGAGTAGGACAGAAACCTCTGTCAACACATGCTGAAACATTTTTTTTAAATTTGTTTTTTTCCTTATTATTTTTTTCTTTTCTGGTTTTACTTTTAAATTGTGTTTTGGGGATAGGTTGTAAGGGGAAAGGGAAATGAGTGGGATCAAGATACATGATGCGTAGTCCACAAAGAATCAATAAAAAGTCACAGAAAATGAAAAAAAAAAAAAGACCTTGAGGCTCAAATCTTCATCTGTAAACTCATTCTACTGTCTTTAAAATTCAAAATAAGTTAACTCTGGTCTTCTTTGGAAACCGTAGTTCTGGAGAGAGGCTTAGTTTTTGATAGGTGATTTTTTTTTTTTAACATGGACTGCTAAAGCTGATCCATGAAAACAGAAACATCCATGACAGCAGTTTATGGTATAGAAAACATGTCCACAAAACATTTTCATTATATCCTTACAGTAAGCTTGTGGCTTTAAGCAGCACAGACATTGTGATCTCATTACTACAGAAGAAAATCCAGTCTTAGCAAAACTATGTGTTAGTTGAGATGCTCAAGGTCACAGAGCTAAGCAGCTCCAGTGTCAAGAATTATTCTTCAATGACAATAACACTGCCTGGGGAGGTTGTTGGAAGCAGTGAATTCTGGGAAACTGCAAAGAAACGTCTTTGCTTAAAGTAGACACTGCAGATAATTTGCAATTTTATTTAGCAATCAGGATCTTTGATACCATTTTTAAATCACTCTTCATTGCAATCAGTTCTAAAAATAGAACTGATTAATATTGCCACAAAAATAGCAGAACAAGTCAGGTTTAGATTGCAAAGCAGTGATGGGAAAGGAACTTAGCTAGACCAAGTCCTAGACCCTGAGTTTATAAATATCTCCCTAAAATTAAATTTAAAAAAATGACAACAATATTTGTAACATAGGAAGGATAAATATTTCAGACCTGTTTTGACCAGGGGAGAAGATATAGACATAGAATACTTAATAATTAATAGCAGTGCCGAAGGTCATATAGGCATCTCAAGGTCATGTAGCTAGGTTATATCAATGGAACTATTTTAAAATAGAGTTATATTTATTGTTTTAATCATCACTTTGAAATTTCTAAAATAGGAGATTTCAGAAAGAAACAATTTAAAATTGTACAGAAAACCTGTTTAATTCATGGATGACAGAAAGTGTCCAACAATCTGATAATATACATTTACCACCGTGTGAGCATGCATTAGAATACAGTTAACATTAAAAAAAGCAATGTATTTCCTGTGGATAAATATGAAGCTTTATTTCTGTGATCTTTAGTTGCTCACTAATTAAGAATAAGTCTGATTTAATGTTTCTTTGTATAACTTTGTGCTCTTTTAATTTCATTTATATAAACTCAAAAGTTTTCTTTTTTTTCTTCTTCACAATTTCATTCTCAGAACAATACGATGAAAGTCTCCGTAAGTGTCATATAACTACAGGTGAATTTCAGGATGAGAATACTTTAACTTTTGTAGAATGTTTGCAGAATCATTATATAAGTGCTATCTGGAAGAAAAAAAATATATATTTAGATTTGTGGTATGTATGGGAGGGGTTGATAAGTAATTTCAACAGTCAACTAAATCTGATCTAGGATCATTTAAGAAACAAGCCTTTGAGCTTGCGCCCAATTTATACTAGGAGGATGAAGGTGAAATCCACCATATGCAGCAACATTCCATGTTCTAGGATTTCCTGGACTACATAAGAGGGAGAAAGGAAGTTGAGTTACAGCATTCTTATTGTCTGCTTCTTGAATGCAAGTGTGGGGTAATCTGCTGCCCAAACTTCTACTTCCATGAAGTTCCTATCTCAGAACTGGGAGCCAAAACAAACTCTTCCTTCCTTACTTTGTTTTTGCTAGGTAATTTGGTTTTTCAGCAAGATGACAAACAATGAAAACAGGGAGCATTCCCCCTCCCAACTTTAACTAGGAGGAAATGAGCAAAGCATCCTGTTTCTTTACAATGACATCAACACAGCAAACACAGCAAAAGACGAAACTGGGGTTGACACCCAGAATTTTAAGGGATTAGCTTCCTTGGAAGTCTTGCCTCCCAGAATGGCCAGCATTTACACCAGAGTAGCTTCATAAACTAGGCCATTAAAACAGCGGTTATGCTTAGTCTACCATGCCAAATGAAAGGAGGTCTGAATACTTTGTGCATAAACTCCTCTTGAATCACCTTTGGAATTTCAAGTATTTCAAGTATGATCTGAGCCACAATCAGATTATCTGCAGAAATGGCAAACTTAGCTCAGAGGCACACACATTGTTATTCTCTTGAATAAAGAAATTTGTGCCTAAATTCCAAGTGTCAGACATAATGCTAATTCTGATTTTAGCACGTCTGTGACAAAGGGAGCATTATCATTCTGGGAAGTGCTTTGAACTCATATGTTTCTTGATATTCCTCAGTATATTTAGTTTTGCAAAAGTCTTAGTAATCAGGTTTTTTGACCTTGTTTCTGACCTATTTTCAAATGACATTTTGATCCTTTTTTTATATTCTTTAATGTGTTTCTACATAATGTATCTTTAGACATGTCAAATCTGCATGTCTCCTTCTGTTATCTGTTTTTATGAACATAAATCTCCTTAAATCTAACTTACAAATATACACAGGTATATATAGAAATTTGAATATAGATATACAAGCATTGGTACCTTTAACAAGTCTATCTCTGTCAATATGGAGACACTGATGTGTGTGTGTGTGTGTGTGTGTGTGTGTGTGTGTGTGTGTGTGTATGTGTGTGTATACTTACTGAGGTATGCTTGAGGATGTCATATGTAGATATGTGCTACTGGAAACAGATATATTAAATAATGCCTTTCTCTCCTGGCCTACATCAAATACTAAATCCCTTTAGAAACTCCCTCAGCCTCATTAAATCCATGTTGTCTCCTTTGAATCTCTCAACATAATACACATCCCATAAAACTTTCTCAGTCAACCTCAGAATACTAATGAGAGCCTGTATGTGTTGAAACGCTCCTTAAACCCAGGTTCCCTCAGTCACCAACTTACATCTGAGAGAAAGCTATTAGTTAATAAAGGATAAAATCAAAGGGAAGTTGGGTAACTCTACACAACAACTGTTCGGGTTTTCATCTCTTTAAGAGACAAGCCACACCCACTCCCTCCCCCATCTGCTGAGCCAGGCTGATCTTCAGCTTCTGTCCTGAGCTCTCTCTTTCTTCCATCTTCCTCTCTCCCCACTTCTCCGCTCACACCTTCCTCTCTCTCTCTCTCTCTCTCTCTCTCTCTCTCTCTCTCTCTCTCTCTCTCTTTCTGTGTGTGTGTGTGTGTGTGTGTGTCCTCTTCTTCTCCTCCCCCTTCCTCTAAGTAATAAATATCCAATTCTGATACATTCGATGTGTCTGCCCACGTGTCTCCTACCCGCTTGCCTGCTGCTGGGAACCTACGCCTTCCGCCTGCCCAGCCCAGCCGCTTGCCGCATGGCTGGGTCTGTGCAGCTCTCCTGGTCAGGGAACCTCACTTTGGCCAGGACCAGCCTGCCTCGCCGCAAGGTGCTCAGGACCCGCAGACAAAAATCATAAAAACAACAACAATAAAAAAAAGATAGAGAGGAGGAACTTTATCTATTACCTCTCCACTCCAGTGATTCCTATGTGGTTTTACCTCATTTATTCACTAATTTCCCAATAGTATTGAGACTCACCATAGATTTATCTGTGTTCTAGTAAGTATAATGTGCTGATACTGATGCTTAAGTGGTGATAGACACAGCCATGAAATCAACATCTAAAGTAGAAGTCAAATACCTAAGTCATCTGACCTCACGTATTACATAGGCTTAAGTATATACATATACTTAAGGAAACACAGAGTTATTGATAAAAAGAATTATAAAATCTGTTTTGAGATGTATGTAGTAACTTAAATGTGAAGGAAGGCATTCCAGAAAGAATGGTATGTACCCAAGGGTGTTATGATTTATGGCAGTGCATGTCACCCTGGTAGGTTGCAGGTGGGAGACCACGGCAGGTGGGAGACAGACAGATAAGTCCTACAGAGAGAGAGAACATGAGTATAGAGTTTATTTAGTGGGTATTGGGAAGGGTATAAGATAAGAGGGTTATGGAGAGAAGAGAGAGAGAGAGTTACAGAGAGAGAGAGAGAGAGAGAGAGAAAGGGAGAGAGAGAGGAAAGAAGGAAGGGGGAAGGGAGAGGCAGAGGCTGTCTCTTCAGAAGAAGGATGAACAGAGAGAGAAAAAGGAGAGGAGGTTTGAGATTGGCTTGCCTAGATGAGAAGGAGATTGACAAAGCTTGCCTCTTAAAGGGACAGGATAACCAGGTGACAGGGAAGGCCAGCAGAATTATAAAAAAGGGTATGTCCCAAAATTCTATTTATGATGTCCAACAAACTTTCTAATGATGCCATGACCTATAAACATGCATGGGATTGAATTTAAACTTACAACCAATCTATAAGAATCGAATAGCCAGAGAGAGTGTTTGCCATCTGAGATCAGTTCTCTAATTTCAGAAAATCAAACTCATTTGCAACGAATAAATATTATTCCCAGTCTTTTCCAATAAATCATTGATAATATTTTGATTTGTTTTTGAGTGAGGAGTGTACTGAGAGAAGGATGGGGGGGAAGAAAACAAAGAAAGAGAGAGAGATGCTTGTCCCCTACATCTCATGTTTCTATTTTCAAAAAAACATCTTTGAAGTCATTCTTGTTGCAGTTTTACGTGAAAATAGTGAAATTTTACCCCTGAAGAAGTGAGTATCTGGGTCCCTGACTAGAAGGCCCTACTCTCTAGACCCTAGCCCCTGGAGGCACATCCAAGCCCTACCCGCACTCACCAAAGCTCCAGAAACCTGGGAGCAGCCTCCCCATACCTGCAATGATCATTCATGGCATCTTTCATCACTTGAGCCTCTGTCCTGCCTACATCCTGGAGAAACCTTAGAGGCACATCAGGTACCACCAAAGGCATGAACCTGCCTACAAGTAGAGAAAGAGCCTAAGCCACAGGCCTCATCTGTACCAATTGTGAGCAGAGGGAACCCCTAAAACACAGGACTCTCTTGCACTCATTGGAGGAAGAGGTGGGTAAATGACAGGGTAAGAATACATTCAACAACATAAAGAGAAATATGCCAACACCAGAAACTACTGGTTCTACATCATCAAGACCTGAATATTCTAACACAGACAGAAGAAAAGAACCTTAAAAATAACTTTATGAAGATGACAGAGGGCCTTAAAGAGGAAATGAAAAATTCTCTTAAAGAAGTAGAGGAAAAGACAAACAAAAAACTGGAAGAAATCAACAAATCCCTTAAATAAAGCTAAGAAATCCAAGGGAAAAAAAAAACACCAAACAGGTGAAGGAAATGGTTCAAGATCTGAAAAATGAAATAGAAGCAATTGAAAAACACAAACAAAAGGAATTCTGGAATTGGAAAATCTGGGTAAATGATTAAGAACTGCAGATGCAAGCATAACCAGCAGAATACAAGGGATGGAAGACAAAACCTCAGGTATTGATACCATAGAGGAAATAGATTTGTTGGTCAAAGAAAATGTTAAATCCAACAAATTCGTAACACAAAATATCCAGGGATCGGAGATACCTTGAAAAAAAATCAAACCTAAGAGTAATAGGAATAGAAGAAGGAGAAGAACTTTAAGATCAAAAGCACAAAAAATATAGTCAACAAGATCATAGAAGAAAACTATCCAAACTAACCAAAGGCAGAGAGAGAATATCCAGATCAACAAAATCAGAAAAGAAAAGCATGACATAGCAACAGATACTGAGAAAATCCAGAGAATCATCAGCTCGCAATTCAATAACCTGTACTCCACAAAATACACAATTTTATGGATAGACACCACATACCAAAATTAAGTCAAGATGAGATAAACAATTTAAATAGGCTTATAAACTATAGAAAAAAAGCATTCATCAAAAGTCTGTAGCCAAAAAATATATCAGGCCTGAATGGTTTTAGCACAGAATTCTACCAGAATTTCAAAGAAGAGCTAATACCAACACTTCTCAAATTGTTCCACACAATAGAAACAAAAGTGACATTCCTAAACTCTGTACAAGGCTACAGAAACCCTAGTACCCAAACCACACAAAGATGCAACTAAGAAAGAGAATTACACACCATTCTCACTCATGAACATTGATGCAAAAATACTCAATAAAATAATTGCAAACCAAATTCAAGAACACATCAGAAAAATCATCCACCATGATCAAGTAGGCTTCATCCCACAGATGCAGGTATGGTTCAACATATGAAAATCTATTAATGTAATGTAATCCACCATATAAACAAATAGAAAGGAAAAAAGTCACATGATCATTTCAATAGACGCTGAAAAAGTCTTTGACAAAATCCAACACCTTTTCATTATAAAGGTCTTCCTGAGCTCAGGGATACAAAGAACATACCTAAACATAAAAAAGGCAAAATATAGCAAACTGACAGACAAAATCAATCTAAATGGAGAGAAATTCAAAGCAATTCCAATAAAATCAAGAACAAGACAAAGCTGTCCACTCTTTCCATAACCATTCAATATAGTACTCAAAGTTCTAGCCAGAGCAATAAGGCAAGAAACAGAGATCAACAGGATACAAATTGGAAAGGAAGGAGTCAAATTTTCACTATTTGCAAATTATATAATAGTGTACATAAGTGACCCCAAAAACTCTACCAGGGAACTCATACAGTTGATAATTACCTTTAGTGATGTGACAAGATACAAGATTAACAAAAAAAATAATCAGTGACTCTCTTTATATAGATGATAAATGAACTGAGAAACAAATCAGAGAAACATCACCCCACACAATATCCACAAGCAACATAAAATATCTTGGGGTAAATCTAACCAAACAAATGAAAGACCTGCATAACAAGATCTTTAAGTCTTTGAAGAAAGAAATTAAAGAATCAGAAAATAGAAAGATCTTCCATGCATTTGGATAGGTACAATCAACATAGTAAAAATGGCATTCTACCAAAAGCAATCTATATATTCAATACAATCCCCATCAAAATGCCAACACAATACTTCACAGACCTTGGAAGAACAATATTCAACTTCATATGGGGGAAAAAGCCAGAATAGCCAAACCAATCCTTCACAATTAAGGAACTTTTGGAAACATACCCATCCCAGACTTTGAACTCTACTATAGAGCTATAGAAATGAGAAGAGCTAGAGAAAAATGTAGATATCAATAAAAATCAATAAAAAGAAATGAAAACAGCTTGGTATAGGCATAAAAGCAGACAGGTGGATCAATGGAAACAAGTTAAAGACCCTGATACTAAGGAAAATGAACACATATGAACACCTGATTTTTGACGAAGAATCTATGCAATGGAAAAAAGAAAGCATCTTTAATAAATGGTGCTGGCATAACTGAATATCAACATGGAGAAGAATGCAAATAGATCCATATCTATTCCCATGCACAAAAATTAGTACAAATGAATCAAAGACCTCAATCCAGCCATATTGAGCCGCATAGAAGAGAAAGAGGGAAGTAACCTTGAATTTATTGACTTAGGAGACCACTTCCTGAATAAGACACTAGTAGCACAGACACTGAGATCAACAATGAATAAATGGAGCCTCCTGAAATTGAGAAGTTTCTGTAAGGCAAAGGACACTATCAATAAGACAAAACAGAGGCCTACAGAATTGGAAAAAACTTCACCAACCCCACATCTGACAAAGGGCTGATCTACAAATATACAAAGAACTCAAAAAGAAAAGAAAAACTAAACAGCAAAATACAAAATAATCCAATTAAAAAATGGGGTACAGATATAAATAGAGAATTCTCAACAGACAAATCTCAAATGACTGAAAGACATCCTTAGCCACCAGGGGAATGCAAATCGAAACAACTCTTGAGATACCATCTTACACTTGTCAGAATGTCTAAGATCAAAAGCACTAATAAAAGCCTATCCTGGAGAGATTGCAGAGTAAAGGGAACACTGCTCCATTGCTGGTGGTGATGCAAATTTATACAGCCACTTTAGAAATTAGTATGGCTATTTCTCAGAAAACAGATGAGAATCAAAATACCTCAAGACCTAGTAATACCATTCTTGGTCACATACCCAAAGGATGCACACTCATACCACAAGAACATTTGCTGAACTATGTTTGTAGCAGAATTATTTGTAATAGCCAGATCCTGAAAACAACCTGGAGGCCCCACAACCAAAGAGTGGATAAATAAAATAAATAATAAAAAAAAGAGTGGATAAAGAGTAGTACATTTATACAATGGAGTACTACTCAGTGGTAAAAAGCAATAACATCTTGAAATTTGCAGGCAAATAGAGCAAACTAGAAAAAAAAAAAAAACTTCTGAGTGAAGTAACCCAGACCCAGATAGACAAACATAGTATGTACTCATTCATAAGTGGATATTAGCCATAAAGTAAAAGATAGCCAGCCTACAGTCCATAACCCCAGAGAAGCCAGGAAACAAGGAGACCCCTAAGAGAGACATACATGAATCCTGCTGCAAAGGGAAATTAGACAAGATCTCTTGAGTAAATTGGGAGTGTGGGGGAATGGAGAGGCTGAAAGGGGAGCATGGAGGGGAAAAGGAGAGTGGGGAGGAGAACATGAGGAATTGGTAATTGGTAATTGGTAATTGGTCGAGTTGGAGGAAGGACAGAGAAGGAGAGCAAGGAAAGAGATATCTAGCTAGAGGGAGCCATTATGGGGTGAGTTTCCCAGGAAACTAGAGAATTTCCCAGGAATCCACGAGTATGACACCAGCTAGGATCCTGGTCCTAAGCAGTAGTGGAGAAGGTACCTGAACTGGTCTTCCCCGATAATCAGATTAGTGACTACCCTAATTGTCATCATAGAACCTATGTCCAGTAACTGATGGAAGCAGATACAGAGATCCACAGCTAAGCACTGGGCAAGCTCCTGGAGTTCCATCATAAAGAGGGAGGAACAATAATATGAGCAAAGGGGTTAAGGCCATGATGGGGAAACCTACAGAAACATCTGACCCAAACAAGTGGTAGTTCATTGACTCTGGACTGACAGCTGAAGAACCTGCACATGACTGAAATAGGTTGTCTGAATGTGGGTGACAGTTGTGTGGCTTGAGCATTTTGTGGGACCACTAGCAGTGGGACCAATATTTACCCCTAGTGCATGAACTGGTTTTTTGGAGCCTGTTCTCTTTGGAGGGATTCGGGGGATGAGCCTTGGTCCTGCCTCAAGTGATGTGACAGACTTTGTTAACTCCTCCTGGGGGACTTATCCTCTCTGTGGAGTGAATGGAGGGGAGATGGAGGGAGCGGGAGGGAACTGGGATTGGTATCTAAAATAAGATAAAACTAAAAAAAGCGAGGGGGGTAAGACTTCCTTCAGATCTCAGACATGGTGCAGTCAAATTGCAAATTAAATCAAATCACTGCTAGAATATTCCCACAGGTGAAACAAACCCAGGAAGTAAGCTGAACTAGAGGCTAAACTTTTAAGACTTTGTGGTTTTGTGAGTATGTTGGCATGAGTGTATCTCTTGTTGTCATCACAGTGACATTTCTATAACCTTCAGAACACTTCATTTGCCACTGGATCATTTTAATTACACACACACACACACACACACACACACACACACACACACACACACTGAGCTGCATCATGAACCTTTATTCCCAGACTCAGTTAAGGTCTGCTCCTAGCATCATTTTATCAACTGAGTTGGTTTACAACTGTGTGTTTTGATGATGGTGGCTTTGCTGATGCCAGTGATACAGGCTAAATCAACTACATCTGCATCAGACACTTCTCTTGGTACTATGATAACTACCTGATAGAAATAACACAAAAGTGTCAGAGGGTTCCGCAGCTCTGGTCCAAGAAGATCCTGTCACTTGTGTTGGTTTGGTGTCCTTCATGTGGTTCTAAGTAACATACTAAATAAAAAGAAAGAATTCTACAAAATTGTTCCTCTAAAGGGAGCATGACAATTGTTGACTTTGCAGTAGTTTAGCCATTTAACCTTTCAATATCAGCTTAGTACTCAGTAAGTTGTATGCAACTTTTGTCATAAAAATACTTGACATTAGACATTCTTGCTGCTTCTGGTTTGAACTGGAAATGCTATCTAAAGACTCACGTGTTGGGAGCTTGGTCTGTACTGCAGAAATGTCCAAAACGATGCTTTATAGGAATGATTGTACTCTGAGAGTACTAGCTGGTGTTGTGTCAACTTGATAGAAGCTATCATCACAGAGGAAGGAGCCTCCGTTGAAAAAAATACCTCCATGATATACACGTGTAAGACATTTTCTCAGCGAGCGATCAATGGGGGAAGGCCCAGCACATTGTGGGTGGAATCACCCCTGGACTGATTGTCCTAGGTTCTTCTATAAGAGAGTAGACTGAGGAAGCTTTGGGCAACAAGCCAGTAAGCAGCATTCCTCCAGAGCCTCAGCATCAACTCTTGCCTCTGGATTCAAACCCTTCCTGAGCTTTTGTCCTGACTTCCTTTGGTGATGAACGGCAATGTGCAAGCTGAATAAACCCTTTCCTCCCCAATTTTCCTTTTGGTCATGGTGTTTTGTCACAGCAATAGAAACACTGAAACCGTGACCTTAGAAATCATGAGATTTTGAGTGGTCCATATTTTATGAGCACTTGGGTAATGACAAAAAAATTAAGAATATATTAATGAATGTAGCTAATCATTGGTGGCATCCTCTGGGAACTACATTTATTCCAAACTCACATCTCCTTGATGCCCTCCTTCCCTTCCTACTCCCCACAGTGCTCCAGCACAACTCTTCTTCCAAGATGCCATTGAGCTATGGGCTAACCTTGTACAAACTATAAATAAAAATTGTTTCTTCCTTGAAAATGATTATCTTAGTTTTTTTCCCCCACTGACAGGATGCTAATATACCCAGGGGAGGACAATGCAAGTGTTCTGGGCATCTTTAAGGCAAGCTGAGTTAATCTAGGAAGTTGAGCAGATTGGGTATGTTAAATATATATTCTACTATCAATGTTTTCAAAATGGCAACAAGTTATTAACATATAACCCCATGGGAAGTCGGGAACACTTCAAAAAAGGAAATGATGCAGGGTTACCTAATACAAAAGAATTCAGCATATGAAAGTTATTCTCAAAAAGGTGAACATGGACAGCTACTACTTGGTAAGTGTTGTGGAAGGAACCAGTCAAGAAAGGACGGGGTGTGGTTTATTGGTAGAGTGCTTACTAAAGGCTATGATTTCTATCCCTAGTTTTTTAAAAAAAATCAAGATACAGATTTATATAAAACATGTTTCTACTTACGATTGACTTATAATTACTAGGGAGATAATTGATCTTACCAGTCATCGTACTAGGTATTACGTGTCATGTAGGAACAGTACAAGGAAGGTGATAAATGAATGAGGAATTGATATAATGTTATTTCCTGTTTCATCTGTGCACCACAGGTTTTAGATTAGATGAAAGAGATACTTGGAGACTACTCCAGAATGTTGTTCAAAAAGGGGTCTTTAAAGTTAAATGAATGCCAATGAGGAAGATAGAAAAAGGTTTGTAGCAAAATGGTAAAGTATTTTAACCAACTGTAAACAGAAACATAGATCCTTGAAATAAGCATTACATTTCTTTATGACTAGATTTTACATCTCAGTCACTTGTTATTTATATGACTCCTCAGTTTTTAACTTATAATTCAACGTTTGTTTGAATTATATGGATAATATTGAATTTGAATGAAGTCATAGAGTAAATAGTTTTTGAGATGCAGGAAAGTAATCATTGATTATGACAGTCATAATATGTACAGTTAATAGAGACTTAGCTCATTTGATACCCACCAAACAACTGTCTCATGAGCATATAAATAATATTAAACTTATTCATAATAGTGCTATGGTTCCATTTGATTTCTACTTCTTTTGTGTGGCTACATAATCTTCCATCATCTTTCTGTGGGCAAATTCTAAGATTCACTGTAGGGAATTTAAAATGCATATTATTATAAGTGTTATTTCATGTGTAAGTTAATGACAATGCCTTTAAAATTGATGAGCATGTGTTTGAATATTGATTCTAGGCAATTATACTAATTCTATGAGTGTCTAGTCTTTCTTTAAAGTCAAGATGATCACCATAACATAACATTTCAAAATATTTATGATTGTCAAAGGATAAAATGTGTTCAAAGTGCTTATGAAATCTTTAACACAAAATAAATGTTTAATGAATGTAACTCTATGATGAAATAAAAGAAATATGTTTTAATAATCAAATTCCTAATCAGATTGGTTAGCATCTCTTGTTGGTTCCACAAAGGTGAAATCCAGTCTCAAACTAAAAATCATTTTGAAACCATTATAAAACCAATTTTATTTATTTATTTATTTATTTATTTATTTATTTTGGTTTTTTGAGACAGAGTTTCTATGTAGCTTTGGAGTCTGTCCTGGAACTAGCTCATGTAGAGAAGGCTGGCCCCAAGCTCACAGGTATCTGCCTGCCTCTGCCTCCCAGGTGCTGAGATTAAAGGCATGCACCACCACCACCCAGCTCTAAAACCAGTTTTTATTGATGGACCATTGATCATAAGAATGACTGTAGGAGAATTTTAGTTCTATTTTTGTTACAGTTGGCTTGAGTTTAGACAAAAACTGCAAACATATTTTCAAGACTTTGGTGTCCTGATTTGTGAAGTGACATTAGTAG
Organism: Myodes glareolus; assembly: GCF_982192425.1. Taxonomy (NCBI): domain Eukaryota; kingdom Metazoa; phylum Chordata; class Mammalia; order Rodentia; family Cricetidae; genus Myodes; species Myodes glareolus. The sequence continues at coordinate 82,086,384 of NC_142034.1, forward strand.
CATCCATTGATTTTCAGAGAAAATTATTCTACAATTTAGATAACATGTAAAGTATTCAGCAATAGTCTCAATGCTCACAAGTCAGTGGTTTTGTTAAAGATTTTTTTCCATGTGTCATATATCCACATGTTAAATTGGAATGGGAAGATGTTCATCCAGCAACTGTGTTACAATTCCATTTCATGGTGCTGCATTTCACAGTACTATATGCAATAAATATATAAATAAAATAAATAAATATGTCAAGTACACACCTATGTAAATGTAAATGCATATATATGTGCCGTCTATAATCTCATAAATAAGCTTGTGGGTATATATGGAAAGCAAAATACATTAAACATATTTATTTTGTAAACCTGGGTAGAATCTGATGTTTCCCTTGCAATCTCAGTGAGTATTCCAGAGAAAGATCAGCAGAAAGTAATAATTTTTAAATGTGTGTTAATAGACAGAACATTTTGATTTTGTGGCAAAGATATTGTATGCCGATATCAACGTACTTCCCATTTCAAACATCTTGGCTTCAATAGAGAGGTCCGTTTCCAGATATTATTCAGATGGTATTACCTAGGTTGTAAAGGATATGCTTGCTATTATTCACAATCAATTCAGATGTTTTAGATTGTCTTCAGAAGAGATGTGCCAGGAACATTAGGCAGAGTGAGAGCTGGACGTTTAGGGAGGCCTTCTGTCTCACATTCATTAGAAGGTTGTTTGAGGACAATTTTAACCTTCACTAGCCTTTTAGATATTTCAATTCAAGCACTTGTTCAGGGCTTTTGGCAGATGTGTTGATCAGGTTTTATGATAATATATATATATGATATGATATTGCTCATCAGTGGACAAAAGGGTTGAAAATGCCCCCAAAATTTCAACAAAACCATTTTTTGTAATGTTACCTGAACTTGGTGTGTTGTAGAGGGAGGACTGAAGAAGGTGAATGATTTGGAAAGCTATACTACAGTACAGTGGTAGGTTATAGACTGGAGAGTCACAGACATCTGATGACGGACCATGAGGATGCACCAGGAGCAGTACTAACGAAACTGTGGCTCACCGAGGTGCTCCGAGGTCCAGGAGGAGAATATATACTATTAGAGGATTGTTAACCTGAAGTCTTGATTCCTTCCTCACTGTGCCAGCAGAATGGATCAAATCTAGCGTTCATTTGCATCAGCACAACCCAGCAGCATAGTGTGAGCTTCAAGTTATGCAATGCATTTAGACACATAATGTCTATAACTTTATTAATCCAGAATTTAATTCTCCCATATACACAAGGACCCAAAACATTATAAGAAACATTTACACTAGTTATCTTTTCTAACTTGCCCCCAGGACAGTATGGAGACAAATCACAAAACATATGGTAAGTGGAAAGTGACAGATAATTAATTGTGGTGTCCTTTCTGCTCTGTACATAAATGACAACATAGCTGAGTTTTTTTTTTTCATTAAGCTTTATTTCTTCTCCCAATTGTATCCTCCAAAGGCTCTTGTTTGGCTCCACTTTTCTCAGCTTGTTAGACAAGTATTTCCAAAGCTATTTCTCATTTCTGCATTCTTTCTCTGTGAATGAACTTAATCACTTTTCATCAATGCATGGTAGCTAATTCAGTGGTGCAAAATGTACTTTTAGCACATTTAAAATATGCAAAAACAATTGCTTGTAACAGCGACACTTCTAACTCTTCAGTGCCCCTTTTATTTTAGTTATTGCTGTTGATTAGTCAACCCTACTTACTTATTAACTACCCTGGCCTTGGGTAGCTTATGCCAACATTTCCGTCTTCTGTAGAACTTCCCCTAATTTGTCAAATATAGCTACTCAACCCCAGAAGATTCTTGGCTTTCCACAAATGGGTTTTCTTCCCTGGGCGCTTATTTCCCTATGTGAAGTGGTTTTCTGTATTGATGTTTAGAAGCTATTGCTAGTTAGTCCCCCTGAACCTCTCCATTCACAACTGAATATTAGCTCTGCTTTGTCTTTTCACTTTGTGAAACCTCTTGCCTACCTCCTTTGCTCAAGTTTGGTGCCACTACTTAAGGTGAAGTCATTGATCTGAAACATTATACGTATTTTTGTTTTCAGTTCTTTCTTGCATTTTTCTTTCACAAATGGTTCTCAGATTTATCCTGAACGTGTTACCTATTATGTTATTTATATTTTAAAAATTCAATACTATTTTTCAAGATTTAATAAAAATCATCACTCAATGATCTTTACCTATAATACTTTCTATTCTTTACGTCCCTCAATATGCTCTATGACATGCCCAAATACACAGAGGAGAGATGAAGCAAGAAATCTTCATAAAAGAAGTAGAATTTGGTAAGTGTTGGGACTCCTGCTTTATACTAAGGAAAACATAATTATATCTAATATATGTATTATATATATATATGTCTTATAAAGATAAAAGTTAATGCCATCAATTAAACCTTGTTTCCTCAAGGTTTACATGTTTCCTCATAAGCAAATAATGAAACAATTACTATTATTTGAGTTATCCCGTCCAATGTGATTTTGAGTGATATTTTATTCATTTCCAAGCAAAATCTGTGCTTCCAAACAAATGAAAATTGGTCAACCTGGTTTTTATTTGTTGTTGTCAAATTTTCATTCACTAACTAGAAAAATCTTCAAAGGGCTCTCAATTCACAAACTTCTGTCTGAAAAGCACGGCCGTTTTCCCAGGGAGTAGTGTCTCTGGAGCAGAATAAGACCAGTTAAAACTTCACGTGCAATAATGGGTTTTATCAATCTTCTTAAAAGACATTCACTTTAAAAGATGTCATGGTTAAATGAGATTAAGAATAATGGTGATTCATCAGAAACTATCTTCATCCACTAAGATCATCCTCCACCTCAACGACAAACTTTTCCTTTCCCACAAGATGTGCTTAGAAACATGAGCCAAGTAGGATTTGATAACAGACAGAATTTACTTGTAGGTTATTGTGAATTTGTCCATTTCTATAAAGTATATTATGTTATCAGTTTTACTGAGTATTGTGTGAAAACTTAAACCTCTAGACAATAATAATAAATAATGAAAACATTCTGCCAATATTATTGTAGTAAATGCTCTTGGGACTAGGGAATTTATCTTCCTTTTAGAAATATACACTCACATTAGCATAATAAAACATTGGATAAAATTCAGCATTAAAATTATTTTCCCTAACTTTGTATAATACCCCTTTTCCACATGTCAAACCCTTCTTACATCATAAGACTTAGCTATAAATATTTATATGATATAAAAGAATGATAAAATTTGCAATAAAATGAAATTATTAATCTAGTATTTTATAACCTCTAATATTTGACATTTTTACAAAGAGAATACTTGAAAGTTACTGTACTAGTGTTGTGAAAATATATAGTACTGAATTCTTAGCTATATTCATCATGCTGTGTGATAATATCAAAGTATATTTAAAAGATCCCCTTTGATTGAGACTTATATGTTTTGATTATAGTCTCTGTACTTCAAACAGTGGTGATTATCATTCTCTCTGTTTCAATGAATTCATTGGTTTTTCAAGTCTACACATGAGAAAGTTATTTTTATTTTTGTGTTTGACTTTTTTCAATTAACTTATTTTTTCTATGTTCATTATCATTTGAAACAAATATCCACTTTCTAAAAATCTGATCATTATTCTATCTTGTGAGTATGTGTGTGTGTTGTGTCTATTGATTTCATTATTTAGCCATCATGGAAGTAAAAGTACCATGTCTGGGGTGAAAAAAAATCAAGAGACAACCTATGACTTGGAAGAAAATATTGGCAAGCCAAACACATGCTGAGGAGTTAATAACACACACATTATATGAATATATATTGACTCTATACAAAAAACTCCAATTAAGGAATGGACAAGTGTAAAACAAATGTAGTTTTCATTTCCCAGCTACTCAGACCCAAATAATCACACAAAAACTATACCAATTACAACACTGTCTGTCCAATGACTCAGCATATTCACAGCTAGCTCTTACATCTTAAATGAACCAATTTCATTAATAAATCAATGTAGCACCACGAGGCTGTGGCTTACTGGTAATGTTCTGTCATTTTTCTCTTCGACTCTGCCTACTCTCTCTTTATCTCTGTTCAGATTTCCCACTTGGTTTTGCTCTGCAGGCCACTAGCTGAAACACCTTTATTCATCAAACAATAAAAGCAACATATATACAGAGGGATGCCCCACATCATAAAAGTATGCTCTATGTACGCAATGGGGTATTATTAAAATATAAAGAAAAGGAAACCATAAAATATGTAGGTTTGTGTCTGGTCAAGGAAGCTTCTTATTACAGTAGATAGTGCTTAATTCAGTCATTCCTGTTCAGATGTAGATGGATAGTCTATATCAACCTTCCTCCCCAAGGCTTAGGAAACTTCAGAGAACAGGGAACTTAAAAAATGTAAAAGTACATGAGTTGGAGTGCTATGAAATGCGTGTTGTTCCTTGAACCTGATACTGGTGTTTTAAAACATATGAACAGCAATTATAATTACCTACATAAGACCTACACAAGATCAGGTCTGGTAAAAATTCTAGTTTGGATGTGGAGGGAGCTCTTGAGGCTAAACCTTTGGCTGTGAGAGTATTGGCTACTAAAAGCTGCTGGAGAAGGAAGATTCACTTCATTTTTGTGAATGTGGCCACTGGTAAGTTCACTATGTCCCAGTGAAAAACACTACATATATGTTGTGGGTTTTCACCAGAGAAGACTGCTTAGACACGGTTTAAGCCAAAAGAAAGTCCTCATTAGCTGGTAGGCAACTACACTGAATGTTTGAGATTCCATTGTAACACAAAGCCTTTTTCAGGATGGGCTTTTAAACATAAAAATCATGTTCTGGGTTTGCATACTTCAGTTAACAAGAACAATTAGCCAGAAGGGGGACCACAGAAGCTAAAATGAGAGGCTAATACATTAAGAGACTTCCCAAGAAGTATGAACTTTGATAGATTAGGTCTTTATTTTCATATTTGGCAGGTGGTGCTGTCTACATACTGCTTTACATTCTGATTGACACATCTGTTGATGGATTAGGTCTTTGTTTTCGTGTTTGACAGGTGGTACTGTCTACATGCTGTTTTACAGTCTGATTGACACTTCTGTCATGGAATCAGTTGTGCTAAGGTTTGGGTGCCTGTTATCTGGGATCCTGCCACAATATATGCATTGTACTCAGTGAACTAAGAGAACAAACAAACAAACAGACAGACAATAAATAAAAGAAAAGAGATAAAGAACCTTGATAGAATATCTTGTCAGAAATAAAACAAAACATACAAATGTTCAACAAGCTTTTGAAAACATATTGGACATCACTAAACACTACAAGTAAAATCCCCACGAGATAAGACCTCAAGCTTGAAAGGAGACTATGACAGAAATGAAGGAACAAGTGCTAGAGGATGTGGGGCAAAGAGAACTGTCTCACCTTGTTCTGAGTGTTAATCGGGGCAACCTTTATGGATTATCAAATACAGGCTTCTCTCCAGATTAAAAATAAAATTTCCAGAGAATCCATCAATTCCACTTCTGAGTATTTTCTCTGAAATTTGAAATCAGTGTGTTATACATGTTTTTGCCCAGGAAGGAAACATTATTTCCCTTCTTGACAAAGCATATCAATACCTAATAGATAAAACTTCTTCTGAAAGTCAACTACTAGGACATATCTTCTCAATGTGAATAATCTGAACAATTTGCCAACATGCTCACAACATATTTTTTTAATTAATTTATTTATTTATTAAAAATTTTCAACTCTTCCCCACCTCCCTTTTCCCTCCCCCTCCCCATTTTCCCCTCCCTCTCTAGTTTTAAGGGCAGTAGGATTCCCTGCCCTGTGGGAAGTCCAAGATCCTCCCCCCTCCATACAGGTCTATAAGGGTGAGCATCCAAACAAACCAGGCTCCCACAAAGTCAATACATGCAGTAGAATAAAAACTCAGTGCCATTGTCCTTGGCTTCTCAGTCAGCCTTCATTGCCAGCCACGTTCAGAGTTTCCATTTTGATCACATGCTCCATCACTCCCAGTCCACCTGGCCTTGCTGAGCTCCCATTAGATTAGTCCCACTGTCTCAGTGGGTGAAAGCACCCCTCGTGATCCTGACTTCCTTGCTAATGTTCTCCCTCCTTCTGTTCCTCATTTGGACCTAGGGAGCTAAGTCCAGTGCGCCAATGTGGGTCTCTTTCTCGATCTCCATCCATCGCCAGATGAAATTTTTATGGTGATATGCAAGATATTCATCAGTATGGCTATGGGACAAGGCCAGTTCAGGCACCCTCTCCTTTGCTGCCCAAGGAACAATCTGGGGACCTCTCCTTGGACCTGGGAACCCCTCTAGAATCAAGTCTCTTGCAAACCCTAAAATGGCTCCCTTAATTAGGATATTTACTTCCCTGCTCCCATATCTATCCTTGCTCCATCCCACCCATCCCATTCCCACAAACTTTCCCGAATCCTCCCCTTTGCCCTTCTCTCTAAACATCTCCTCTTACATCCACCTCCCACCCTCTCATGTACCCAAGTTTTGCCTGGCAATCTTGTCTACTTCCAATATCCAGGAGGATAACTATATGATTTTCTTTGGGTTCACCTTCTTATTTAGCTTCTCTAGGATCACGAATTATAGACTCAAAGACCTTTAATTGTGGCTAGAATCCACTTATGAGTGAGTACATACCATATTCCTCTTTTTGGGTCTGGGTTACCTCACTCAGTAAAGTGTTTTCTATTTCCATCCATTTGCATGCAAAATTCAAGTTGTCATTGTTTTTTACCACTGAACAAAATTATGAACACCTGATTTTCGACAAGGGAGCTAAAGGTATACAATGGAAGAAGGAAAGCATCTGTAACAAATGGTGCTGGCATAACTGGATGTCAACCTGTAGAAGAATGAAAGTAGATCCATATCTATCACCATGCACAAAACTCAGGTCCAAATGGATTAAAGACATCAATATTAATCTGACCACTTTGAACCTGATAGAAGAGAAAGTGGGAAGTAGTCTACAAGATATAGGCACAGGAGGCCACTTCCCAAGTAGAACCCCAGTAGCACAGACAATAAGAGAAACAATGAATAAATGGGACCTCCTGAAACTGAAAAGCTTCTGTAAAGCAAAGGACACTGTCAGTAAGACAAAAAGGTTACCTTCGGACTGGGAGAATATCTTCACCAACCCCTCATCAGACAAAGTTCTGATCTCCAAAATATATAAAGAACTCAAGAAGCTAGACACTAAAACTCTAATTAACCCAATTAAAAAATGGGGTACTGAACTGAACAGAGAATTCTCAGCAGAAGAACTTTGAATGGCCAAAAGACACTTAAGGTCATGCTCAACATCCTTAGCGATCAGGGAAATGCAATCTGTTGGTTATGCTTGCATTTGTAGTTCCTGTTTGTTTACCCATTTTGCATTTCCAGAATTCCCTCGGTTTGTGTTTTTTTTAATTAACTATATGTCAATTTTCAAGTCTTGAACCGTTTGAACTATTTGCTTCACTTGTTTGATTTTTTTTTTCTTTTCTTGGTTTGTTGACTTTAAGAGGTTTATTGATTTCTTCCATTTTTTTTGTTTTTCTTTTCCTCCATTTCTTTAAGGAAATTTTTCATTTCCTCTTTAAGGGTCTCTATCCTCTTTAGAAAATTTTACTTAAGGATGTTTTCTTCTGCTTCTTCTGCATTAGAATGTTCAGGCCTTTCTTTTGTAGGACTACTAGGTTCAGGTGTTGCCATATTGCTCTTCAGGTGTTTACATTGGCATCTACCCATCTCTTCCTCCAGTGGGTGCAGGTGGGGGCCTGTGCTTCAAGGGACTCTCTTCCTTCTATTGGTACAGATGGAGCCTCTGTCTTAGATGTCCATTCTTCCTCCTGGTGCAGGCAGGGCCATGCCTCTGATAGTCACTGATGCACCTCTGAGGGCTCCTCTCCAGGTGCAGTCAGGACCAAGGCTCCAGTTATTGTAGGTGGAGTTGAGAATGGTTGCAGGTGTGGGGAGGCTGCTCCATGGTCTTCGGGGTTTGTTGGATGGGGGTGGGACACAGGATGTCCCTCCAAGAACTAGGGCCAGGAGGGCAGGTCTGCCTAACTGGGGAATCCAGACACTCACCTCTCCAGGGGCTGACAGGGCCAAGGCTCCAATGGTCAGAGATGTGATGGGGCATGGCTGCGGGTGTGAGAAGGCTGTTCCCAGGTCTCTGGGGCTTTGCTGGGTGGAGGTGGGGCACTGGATGTACCTCCAGGCTAGGGTTCAGAGAGCTGGGTCCTCCAGTGGTGAACCCAGACACTCATCTCTCCAAGGGCCAAGGTTCTGGTTGTCAGTGGTCTATGGGTCCCTGGTCCCTGAGACCTTGCTGCGTGAGGCCTGGATTTTTTGCTTTACAAGAATTTACAGTGTATTCATAAGAAAAGAAAATTTCAGGCTGATCTTAAAGTGTATCAGCAATAAAAAGATGGAAAAATTGGACTTCACCCAATTAAAATAATTCCAGTAATGTAATACTACCATAAATTTCTGAAAGAAACAAAACATTATTCACCGCATGTATATATTATAATCCCATTGATAATATATACATGTAAATATATAATAGCTTCTAAGTCTATTAAAAATGAATTACAGAAAAATCATGCCAAATCATTGAAGCAAAGATTTATATATAAAACTGTAAAAATAGCCACTGGTCACATTTAGCAGTTACCATATGCCACTTTTATTGCATACTGTGGTAAAGCAAACTGAAACTGTCCCATATTCACTGGAAGGGCTAAAATAGGATAACTGAGAAGTTCAAAAAAGGATGAATAAACCTGAAAACATTACACAAAACTATTAAATGATTTCTAATAATGTTCAGATATAGCCACCCTATTGTGGTACAGAAATTTCTCCCATAGGTATAGGTTCAGAGCATATTAAAGTATACTAATAATGTATTTGTTTATATGATGATGCTCATAGTAGGCTTGACTTATAATAGTTAAATACTAGAAACCAATGAAATAGGTATCAGAAATAAACTAGTAAGCAAAATCTGTTATATTCATCTATTGAATATTTATCAAAATAAAAAGGAGCATATTACATTGAAATATATACAACATAGCTTGTTCCCTGAAATACTATACTACAGGACTTTTATCTTGATTAAGTAGAAAACATACAAATAGAATCAATAGTGACAAGTAGAGCATTGGTCATCATGCCTGAACATTAATTATAGCCAAAGGGCAGAGATAACTTTCTGTGCTGGTGGGAATGTTTTATATTGGTATGGATTTCAATAACTTTTGGGAGTTTCATCTTTTGCTTTTGTAAGACAAAGTTTATCTTTGCAACAGCCCTGGCTGTTCTGAAACTCACCTTGTATATCAGACCTGCCTTGAACTCACAGGCATACACCTGCCTCTGCCTCCAAAGTGCTAAGATTAAAGACATGAATCACCACCACTGGTGATTTCAAGATTTTTGTTTTATTTTGTTTTTTGTTTTTCAAGACTGGGTTTCTCTGTAGCTTTGGAGACTGTCCTTGAATATGCTCTTGTAGATCAGGCAGGTCTTGAACTCACAGAGATCCTCTTGCTTCTGCTTCCTGAGTGCCGGGATTAAAAGCGTGAGCCACCGAACCCCACTGAATTCAAGAATTTTAACACAAACCAATAAATCATTACTAATGATAACGATACAAATTGGTTTGAATTATTGAGAAACCTTGTACAAAACTTAATATATTCTCTTTTGAAGCAAGAGAGTAGCTCCATTTACCAAGTTTATAAAACACAGTAAAAAGCATAGTGGAGATGGCCATCACTGTAAGTGTCTTTAAAATAGGAATATTAAATAATCTAAACATATAGATAATCAGAATTGCAACCAGACACTGAGCTATTCAGTTAGAAGAAAATGAAATTATCAAGTTTTATGGCACAAAATCTTGCTATTAAATGCATGGTCAGATGAATTGAAATTTGTGTCTTTTCTTGAAGCGTTAAAAGTAGTTCAACTCGACTTGATATCTTATTGTTTTATGTTAATAAAAAACCCACAGGTTTTGAATAGCTTCTTTATTTCAAGAATTCTGGTAGGCATTTACAGGACATGTATATTCTTCCTCATTTACTTATGAGTTAAAATTGATCTCATTATAGGACTAACTCTTTAATGTTTACATTTGCCAAAGGTATTTTGTAGAAGATAATTTCTTTCAAACATTTTGAAAGTCATGGATCAGGTGATGAATACTGTATTATTTATAAATGACAGTCAACTCACTAAGTGATGCCCAAATTAAGAAATGCCATATTAATGAAGAAATAGCTGTTTTGGATATCCATTTCTGAATAATTACATACTGATCAAATATCATTGCCAAATATGGTTGTCATCATCACAGAATTAAAGATATAAATGTAATTTTATATTGAATTGTTTTCTTCAACAGAAACAAAATAACTTAATAAAACTGATTTAGAATCCAATAACTCTAGGTACGAATGATTTTATTTTTAAGTCTGGGTAAAAATTGGAATGCTTTAAATGTGCATTGTTCAAATAATTTTTCATATCTTCTCATAATTTAATTATATTTATTCCTCTAAATGCTGTAAAATGCAAGGAAAATAATTGGAGAAAATTAATTGTCTCATTTTAGTATGGTCACAAATATATTTGTGAACTTTTTATATGTTTAAAGTATATTACAACCTAATAAAATAAACTTTCATAAAATCAAAATTATTTTTGGAATAATTTTACTGTGCTAAATCTTTAATAATAACAATACAGAACAACTTGAAAGCATCATATTCTTCCTGATATGTTAGCGTATTTAAACTAGGAGCGTAATTTTGTTATTTATTACCCAAGTTTGTTGTTTGTCTTTAATCAGTTTCAATGGTATCTTTTTATTGTGAGATATTTTTCCTCCCACTAATAAACTTCTTCAATAGAGAAAGCGAAGACTTCCTGCACAAGGCTCACAATAAGGTTTAAGCAATTTTAATCCCACAAGCAATAATTATTGTGTCATTTATGCATAAGAAGTCAGGAAATAATAGAGTATGGAGGCTCAGAGCCTTCCCACTTCCCACTCTGTAGTTTCTTATGTATAAAAAAGATGCTATAAGTTAATTTCTTCTAATTAAGCTAGAGTTCATGGTTCTCCTAAGAACTGAGTCTTCACTTTATACAAAATTGCAGGTCATAGAAAAAGAGAAGCACGGAAGGTAGTACACTCTAGTGGCTCCCGGACGGAATATTGTGCAGGAGACCCAGAAGAGGTGTTACGCTTTGGAACTACAGTCTAACTATTAAGAAGCTAATATCACAGTCCTGGATTTAGGTCACGGTGGTTACCATTGTGTGCAGTTCGTTAGACAAAATGCTTGTTACAGCCCATCTGTGTTTCTAGAGGAGGCAGGAGACTTCCAGTCTACAGGCTGGGAGTGTTTGGATGAACGAGCTTCTCTCTAGCTTCCGCACTAAGGAGACTTTCTCACAAAGGCATCTTCAGCAGTAACTTCCACAAATGCACAGCAGTCAGAATTTGGTTTCTCAGTATGCATTTTTATTATCATTTGGAGTGAAGTATGGGTATGCACACATGTACATGCATGTGTGTCTGTGTGTGTATGTATGTGCATGTACACAGGTGCCCGTGGAGGTCAGTGGCTGTCATTTGGGTATCTTCTTCAATCCCTTGCCTTATTTTAATTCTTTATTTATTTTAAAATAGGGTCTCTTGATGAACCTTGAACTCACTGTATTGCTAGACTGGCTGTCAAGTGAAAACCTTCTATCTCCACTCCCGGTACTGAGATTACAGGCAGGGTCTTGCCTCCATCATGCCTAGGTGCTGATCTGACCTCAGGTCTTCATGCTTGCATGACAGACACTACCTAGTGAACCATCTCCTTACCTCTTTTGATGGATTATTCCATTGTGCTTTACAGAAGGCGAAGAGCTGTGTTTTATTTAGTAATTAGGTTTATCAGTATGTAAGCTTTCTTGGGTGGATCAATGATCTACAGGCCCCACACCTTCAAAAATTGGGAGGAAAGTTCCCTAATTAGTTTATGCTACCCATCAAGTATAGACTGGAAAGTGTGTCTTAGCTCTTTGTCACATTGCCCCACAACTATATAGTTGCACCTTTTTAAATAAGAGTAAATAGAAAAGCTTTATGTTACATCAATAGCCAGAAAAATAGATGAGGGTCAAGTTGCCTTATGCCTTGACTGTTCCTTCCTAGTGTTTAATATGATTCAGCCTCTCTCTGTCTTTCTCCCCTGCTCCTTCTCTCTCAGATTTAATCCAGTCCACTACCAATGAAAACTATGTTTAAGTAACTAGTAATTTGTTGTAACAACTCTTACTACTTTTTAATGTATTGTTTAGAACAATAATCTACTGTACAACATCAGAGAAGGGCAAAGCAGTATATGGTTATAAATACACATTTATATTAATACACACATATTCATTTTACTTATATGTTGCTGAGTGTATATGAACATTTGTGTACAAGTTTCTGCAGGGTCCAGAAGAGGGATTCCCTGGAGCTGCAGATACAGGAAGTCAGGAGCTGCTCAGTAAGTACTGACAACAGAACTCTTGCCTTTTGCAAGAGCAGAAAGCACTCTTAACCACTGAGATGTCTCTCCAAAATTAATGATTTATAGTTTAACACTCTACTTCTCAGATTAATCTTAATTAGATCCAGAACATATCAGAAAGCAGACCTAAATCCTTTTTTTCTCACCATTTTTTAACATGTCATTTACTCAGAAATGTTTCCTTATTGCTCTAATCTTGTCCTCCTTTTTCAACCAAGTTGGAAGTAGCAGTTGACTTGGGTGAAGACATATCATCAGGACTACATGAGACTCTATAATGCTGTGCATAACGTAGGAGAATTGCTATCATTAACTGTTGGCTTCATTGCTGCAGAGGGATGTGAACAATGAAGCTTTGATTTTCAGAAACTCAAGGCAGGAAGTCCTAAGTGAGCATGTAAACGATGCACAGACTCTTACTAGAATTGATTGAATAGCAAATGTGTCAGCGCTGCGGTGGGGCGAGAGAGGTCACATTCACAGCTACGGTGTTATGCTGCTACTAGAAGTTTCTAGATGCTGTTGCAAAACATGCTACTCTCCAGCTTTTCCTCTGCATTAGTATCACCCCCATATTTCTTGACCATGTGGCTTTCATTGTAAATGCCACCCTACTGAATCTAGGGGAGGTATTTTTAATTCAGTCCTAAACAAATTCAATCTGGTACTCCTCTGGTTCCTAAGATTGCCTAAGGAATAAGCACATAAACAGGACATCAAAAAGTTGAGTATATGAAGCACAAAGATGTTAACTGTATTTTTGCTTTCATGCCTCAACATTCACAATTCTTTGCTGTTTTCATTTTATGTTATGTGGATGAGCCAAAAGAATAGGTACATGTACTGAGTGGCTAATCTTTGGGGAAAAAACTGCTTACTTAATGCCATAACTCATTTGCAGCCATAAAACATTAAATCTGAGACCAAGTGCAGAATAATTCATTTTATGCTGATCTCTTGACTTTTAGTTGCATCTTTGCTTTGAAACCTGAAGAATTTATCATTCTGGCATGAAAGAGTAAGGGTTTTTTTTTTAAATTATTTTCCTCATGTGTATATATGTGATTTATTTATGTACATGTCTGTGTACAAATGCATGAAGAAGGCAGAGAAGTAAGTTTAGTGTTCTGCTCTATCACTTTTTGCCTTATTTCCTCTCACAGAACCTGGGGTTCCTTGTATTTTTGCCTATGCAGCCTCAGGGGTAATCTGTTTCTACCCTCTCTCTCAGCCCTGGTTACCAGCATAAGGGAATCAGACCCAGCTTTTCTAGGGGTATGAACTCCAGTTCTCATGGTTGTGCGGTAAGTGTGTATAGGTGCTGAGCAATTTTCATAGCCTGAAGTAGGACTTAGAAGATTTGTTTACAGGCAGTTGTTGATAAGTTGCCTAGATAAACTCATCCATGGAGATTTATAATGCAGACTTGAAAAATTTGTGCATGTGGTAGAGACTGTAACTAAGTTTCCTCCTTCCATTTTTTTTAATGAATGCAAAAATGTGCAACTTGGATTCTATAAAATTTTAGCTACTATTCAAATATTTCCATATGCTGAAAAAAACTATGTATTTTAACCAAGTTCATCAGTTGTTTAAACATTTTTGCAATGCTTTGAGGATCCCATCAAAGCATGATAAAAAAGTGTTCAAAAATATATTATCTTATCAAGGCATCTTATAGGGATATTAATATTTTATCCTATCTAGAGTCCATTTAGTTTACAAGCTCTCCTTTGTGAACACTTTTACAAGGAAAATCACACACATTTGAGGTCTGTTTTCTTCTTTATTTCCATAATATTCAGCCAATGAACAAAAAAGGCTGTTATGCTCAACACACAAAAAAGAAATACAGCTTTAGATTGCTGAACATTTCAGTTTCTACTTCAAAGACACAAAAGCATACAGAAAGTCAATAGAGAAGAGTTAAGTCGAAGTGGTGTTTTACAAGGGGTTGTGTGCAAATTACTATTGCAAAGACTGCAGAGATAGAACTGAGCCTTGAAAGCTGCAACTTAAGAAATTGCTCCACTATCTCTCCCTTCTTTACCTTGCCTTCTAAAGAACTTATATAAAAGATACATGGATTTTTGGAACCTCAACTCTCGATTTGTCTGTCAGACAATAGTTATTGAGTCGTAATATGAAGCATGAAAATATAACAGGAGCTGCAAAGAACAGCATGCCACTGATTCAGGTAGGTATTATGACTGTGGTATTGTAAATAATAGGAGTTCTGCTCTCCAGTAACATCTTGGTGGTACATCCTGAGAACATTAGTCTAGCATCAGACTGTCCTTTGAAACATTTTTGAACTAAACTGAAGTCAGATGACTCTTTGGGGCTCAACAAATCTACTACAAGACTCTTTTAGGAACAGATCACTAAGGTCTAAGTTGTGAATTCTGTTCATCATAACGAAAGGACATAGAATATACCAAAATATGCTAAGTGTCATCTCTGCCTGGCGAGTCCGGCACATATGAAAGTGATTCTTGACACTCCATCTACCAAGACATTCCTGTTGGTAAAAACAGCCAAGTGTCTCATTTTTCTCATATCAAAATCTCATCCTAAAAAAAGATACATATCTTTTCAGAAGTGCAAGCGAACAGTGTTTTCAAGCTAAAATCCATCCAAAAGTAGACTGAGAGTAAGGCAAATACAAGATTGCAGAAGTGTCTGCTCTCTCTCTCTCTCTCTCTCTCTCTCTCTCTCTCTCTCTCTCTCTCCCTACCCCCTCTTCTTTTCACAGTCTTCTTCTCAAGACACTCCTTCCAGACAGTAGAATTCTTGAGCTATTGGCAAGGATATTCTTCACTCCAGTAATCTTGAAAAACAGAAGAAATTTGTTGATATTTCAGATGCATCCCTCACCTATGTGCCAGAGCAACCTGTTTGTTTCTACTTTGATTTCTATCCAAGTAAAATGAAGAACTATGCACTATAACATTATAAGCTGAGTTCACTGAATCATATCATTAAAACCTATCTTCTAGACTATTACGTTGTTAAGGATACAGACTAATGATTACCATATAAAAGTTTTTGTTTGTTTTGTTTGTTTGTTTTGGTTCTTCAAGACAGGGTTTCTCTGTTTAGCTCCATCCATCCTGGAACTCATTCTGTAGAACAGGCTGCCCTGCAACTAAGTTAGCTGTTTGCCTCTGGAGTCCTGGGATTAAAGACATGTGCCACCACTACCTGACTTGTTGTCTCTGGTTTTAAGATCAGAGAAAATAATACTTACTCTCTGAAAGTATTTTTGCAACATTTTGATGTGTTTAAATGTCCCTTATACTACATGCATTACAGTTAGGTTTATCAAAAGTTGCCAAAGGAATACTGGGTAATGACAAATTATATTTTGTAAACAAAAAAAAAAGAACACTGTACATGCAGGAAAGAATAGGTTTAGAACGGAACACTTAGATCTGAAATACTGAATTTGTGAGGGACTACATACCTTTTTCAAAACAGATAACTGTTTTTCTTTGTATTACAAATAAGCATGCTACCCATAGATATATAGATGACATACATATAACCATAGATATAGATAGAGTTGTATAGATATATGTACCAGCCACCATCTCCTCCTCATCTCCTTCCAATTCAGATATTTTTAATGTAGATAAAACTGAGTAGTAGAATATTTGAGCTTTGCAGCTAGTTGAATACCTCAATTCAATTTTTCTTGTTAGCTTTTCTGGCCAGAATGTTCACCTATATATAGCAGACAGTTGTTATTGCTTACATTATGGTGTATAATAGTGACAAAGAAAACTCACAGAGCAGTCAAACTGGCATACAAAGGTCAGAGACATGATTTCATAAAAAACCAGTAGTTTTTATTCAGTCTGTAAAATATTACAGAAAAGAATTTTTTTCTATGTAGACTAGAAAATCTATTGTACTGAGCCATTAAAGTTGCTATGTGATTGCCAACACTGACATCTTAGAGGTGAGAAGGAGATAGAGAGGTCACGTTCAGAAGAAAGAAATAGAGCTATTTAATTCCAATGAAAGCAAAGTTCTTTCTTGTACAGTGAAATAAAGCATGTCAATATGAAAAAGTAAAGTGCGAATAGGTGAGGACCCATGTCCATTTGGCCATGGGATATTGTCTGCAATTGACAGATCAGGTTAGCTGTTCTCAGGTTAAATATGAGACAGAAATTCTTAGCTGGCTTACACCAAGACATCCTTGCAGATACAGGAGCACAAGGGCATTTCTATAAGAGACACATGCTCTTGTCCTAGTGTGCTCATTAACGGCAAATGTCAGACAAAGACTTGGAGCTTCGGATGTACAAAATATTCATGTCAAAGAAGTGGATCTAACTGCTGGCAGGTAGAGTATTGTTCAAGGACTGTAGGGCACCTAAGTGCCTTGGAGAAATTGCTTTCTGTTCTTACACTGAGGTGACATATTTGTAAAGGGAATAAATCAATGCTAAATCATAATAATTCGTATATTTTGTTTCTAATTAGAATAACATCTAATAATAAAATTAAAATTTACACATTATTACTTTTATTGTTATTTGATTATTATTTACCAAGTGGGATATCAAATACACTTATAGAAAAAGTGAAGTTAAAGGCAGCATCCAACTAGCCAGTCACTCAAAGGTTTGTAGATCAACTGTACTAAGTAATTTTATGAGTATTATCAATAATACCCTATAGTTCTTATATCTTACCAAGCCTTATGGTATCTTTTCATCATCAAATTTATTCTCATAGATTTTTTTATTTGCCCCATATTAGTTTTATTGTGTGAAAATAGATTCTTTTCTCATATAATATATTCTGATTACAGATTCCCCTCTCTCTACTACTATATTTCTGTGTATTGGTGTTTTGCCTGAATGTATGTCTGCACACCAGATGTGTGCCTGGTGCCCCAAGAGGCCAGAAGAAGGCATCTATTGCCCTAGGACTGGTATTACCGACAGTTGTGAGCTACCACGTAGGTACTAGAATTGAATGCCCATCCTCTGGAAGAGAAGTCAATAGTATTAAACATGACTCACCACTTCAACCACCATGGTTGTGAGGTTTTTTTTTTGCAAAATTATACTATTCACACCATAACTGCAACTAATACTCTCAATTTGAAGATGTAGCAAGGAACTATCTCTCAGGAATAGAAGCTACTCTCAGGGATTATTGCATGTAATACAAGAAAGAAACATTATTTGCGTAAGTAATCTCTATTCACTTAATTCATGAAACTCTTATCTACTGTGTTATAGTATACAACAATTACTTTGCTTTGCAACCTGGTGTTAGATTACTTCAATGAAGAAAGCACTTATGAATTATAAAGTATTAAGCTCACAAAAACTACAATATTTATCTTAATAAAGATATATTAACAGTTGTATTGACATTGTATGGTCAGGGAAAGGGAAGTTATTGATTGATTAAACTGATTAAAACCAGTATTTCTCAACCTTCCTCAAGACCCAGCAGTACCACTTTTGGGTATATACCCAAAGGATGCTTAATCGTACCACAAGGACATGTGCTCAGCTCTGTTCACAGCAGCGTTGTTTGTCATAGCTAGAACCTGGAAACAACCTAAATGCCCCTCCACTGAAGAATGAATAAGAAAATGTGGTACATTTACACAATGAAGTACTACACAGCAGAAAAAAAATAATGACATCTTGAAATTTTCCTGGAAAATGGACGGATCTAGAAAACTTCATATTGAGTGAGGTAACCCAGACCCAGAAAGACAAATATCATATGTACTCACTCATATGTGGCTTTTAGACATAAAGGAAAGAAAACCAGCCTACAGTTCACAATCTCAGAGAACCTAGACAATAATGAGGACCCAAAGAGAGACATACATAGATCTAACCTACATGGGAAGTAGAAAAGGACAAGATCTCCTGAGTAAATTGGGAGCCTGGGGACCATGGGAGAGGGGATAGAAAGGGAGCAGAGTTCAATAAAATCAATAAAAACCCCAGTATTTCCTTATTTGCCTTTTAGGACACAAATCTGTCTCTTGGCCCCTGCAGCCTGACAATTTTGCTTGCAGTATAGAACCTAACTATGAAGACTATATTTATTATAAACAATACAAAAGCAATGCAATGCTAAAACATAACCTGATCACAAAACAACTTTTTTCTGTACATTAGGACTTTGAGCCCCAGCAAGGGTGCTATCTAACTGTGGGAACTCAGCCAAGTCTTATTTGCCTGCTACACTTGACTATTCCTTTCTCCCTCTTCCATTTGTCAAATCAATGCTTACTTTTACTTATCTGTACAAGAAAATGTATGTGGATTCAATATATTTTAGGAGGGAAAAATTTTGTGAAATTGAGTCAATTTTTTTGCAAATCTTAGACAGACAGCTCCAGATGCTGTGAGTTGATATATTCAACAACCATGTTATTTCTAGAAATGAACACATCACAGCTCTCCTCCCCATCCACTTGGTACTAAATTCTTTCATTTTCATCCTCTCCAAGTTCTGTGAGACTTGGATGATAGAAGACTGATATAGCTTACTCATCCACTGAGCACCCAGAATCATTTATACATGTCACTTTGACCACTCATGTGTCTTACATTAATGACTATCCACTGTAAAAAGTAGCTTCTCTGTCCAGGAAATCAACATTGACCTGTGGTTTTAAACATGAGTATCTAGAACTCATTTGAGAGTTTGAGAGTATGGACACTTAGCAAACTACAGTAGGCTTGCCATTCTCTAGTCAGAGAGTATGATCTTTCCAGTCATGGGTTTTTGGCCACGTGTACAGTACCAGTGATGCAATGTCTCCTGTACAGGAATCCGGATATCGCATCACATAGTGAATGATTGCCCCATAACAATAATGTCACCATCATTCTTATGGGCACATCTTGCCATTAGGTCAGTGTTGTGGCATGAAGGGTTCAGCACAAGGTAACTCCACTGGTGTCTTTTCTCCCAAGTACCCTGCAAAGCAACTTCTGAACTATATAAAGTCTCCAGAAGAAATAGAGTTTCTGCACAAGATTAACACAGTTAAAATTCCATAACAAACAGAGGGATTTGTAGAACTATTGGCATTGATGACTACTATGGGTTGGAGATTAATATGTCTTTGGGGATGTGGCAAATAGTAGAGTTCTCAGGGCCCACTGGATGGCCACACACTCTTGTACATATGGTCATTACAAATTGGGATCTAGGGGTTACTAATAACAGAAATTAAAAACAAAAATAGCACATGAAAATAGGAGATTTGATGAGGGACCCTAAGAGAGTTGGAAAAAGGTAATAGTAGACAGATGTGATCAATATACTAATATAAATGTATTATACTTTTAAAGGATACAAAATTATAATTATTTTCAAGGATCAAATAAATGAGTCAGGCAAATCTGAAGTGAAGCTTCCTTTTCAGTGTGTGAAGCATTCTAATTTTGGTCAAATTACCTTTGTCCTTGTAAATCGTAGTAAAATGAATATTTGATCACTTCCCAAACAAGAAATCTAATGCTATACTGTATAGAATTTATAGACAAGTGTGAATATCCAGTGTCTACTATCAAAAAAAAAAATTCTCAGGGACTATAAAGCTGGGTCAGCTGTGAAAAACACTCTGTTCTTCCAAAGCACTTGAGTTTGCTTTTTTTAGACAGGTATTGGACAATTCACAGTTGCCTATAATTTCAGATGTGATACTTTCTTCTGAGCCCCAATAGTCACCTTCACTTACCGGCATACACACACACACACACACACACACACACACACACACACGAACACACACGCACGCATGCACACACACACGTAACTAAGATGAAATAGCTCTTACAAGTTCATTTAAATATGATTGAATTCTCTAAAATCCTTTACTGTCAGCCAACCAAATAAATATGTTTACTGTATGCATGAGGAATCTGAAATATAGCACACAATCTGACATATAGCATACATTATTAGACAAATATATTTCTTACAGGTAGTGAGGGACATTAAGTGAAATTAATTATTATATTTAAATATGAACATGGAAAATATATTACTCAGTAGAAATATAGAGTTGTATTTATGAACTCAAAGCAGAAGAATGCAATGTCAGGAGAAGGTTTAGGAGAAACTGGAAAGAGAAGGAAAGAAGGCTGAGTATTCACATTCTTGCAAACATTAGAGCCAAATGTGCAAAGAACACAAGATTAACCACATTCATCCAAAAGATCCAATGCCATTGAGAAACACAGCATTGTTCCCGATAGTCCTTCCTTGTGCAATATTCAGAGGAGGGGGATTTGTGGCCTCTTTTGTCAAAGGAAATAAGGTTTTCCTTGGACAGTAAGCTCCAGAGAAGCGTTTATATTGTATTAGGAATAATGAAAAGGGTGACGTGAACACCCAAGCTAGTCACTTCTGAAAGTAGATTAACTTCTCTGTGACCTTGGTTTAGTAAGGACAGAAAACTGTATAGTATGGCTTCTGCTGACCCTTTGGATTAGCCAGGCCACCTGTTCTGATGGATGGCACCTGTAGGCCTCCTGATGCTGTACTTCTTAGCATTCTTGGTTATGTTCAAGTTTATTAGCTTGCCCATCCCCTCGATTTGCTCTGTTTCCTGTCTGTTTGTCCCATTTGCTCCTACTCACTAGATTGCAATCTCTCTTTTCAATCAACTCCTAACTCTTTGGGCATTTCTTTGAATTAAACTCTGCAGTAAGCATGCCATATTTAACTTCTTTGAGTCTGAGTCTGACTTATTTTACTGAATACAATGATTTGAAGTTCAATCATTTTCCTACAGGTGACAAAATTTCATTCTTCTTTACAGCTAGAGAATGTTTATTGATACATACGCTATATTTCTTTTTGAGAGAAAAAGATGTTACATTATTTATATGTATGTGAGAGTTGATGTGCATAGGTGTAAGGCCCATCTTTTTCAATTATTCATATGTTGATAGGAGTCTCAGTGGATTCCATAGTTTAGCTATTATGAATGAAATTGACAACAGTAATGGATAGGGGATAGGGCATGGTGAGAAGACAAAATATATCCATAGTATGTGTGATCTGGATAAAATTACATGTACATACCCATACATACAGTATGAAATTGGAAGGGATATTATGCAGGGTAAGTTGGGTATAGGAAAGTGTGCTGGTTCCTTTGTGTTCCAAGTGACAAATTAGTGTCATTTAGAAAGAGGGACTCAATTAAGAAAATGCCTCCACATGATTGGCCTATAGGCAAGGACATAAGGCATTTTCTTGATAAACAGTTGATGTTGGAGGGCCCAGAACACTATAAATGGTGCCTTTCCTTACCAGATGACCCTGAGCTGTACAAGAGTTAAGATGAGCAAGTCATAAGACACAAGCTAAATAGAAGCATCCCTCCATGGGTTCTTCATTTCCTGCCTCCAGGTGGCTGCCCAGAGTTTCTACTCTGACTTCGCTGATTGATGGTGTATAACCTGAAGAGCTATAAGCTGAAATAATCCCTTTATTTCTCAAATTGCTTTTGGTCATGATGTAATATCACAGCCATAGAAATCTACTCTGAGGCAGGAGGGAACCACTGAGCATGGGAGGCGAGGGACAAGAGAAAATTGGGAAAAAAAATGGAGCCAGGTGCCACACAGTAAAATGTACATGTGAAAACTAAAAATGAAATTCAGCATCTTCTACGATAAATATAAAAAATGAACACTCCTAAAAACAGCAAATGATGCAATTGATGTATTGTTTCATCTTCTTATTATAATATGTATCTATCACAGAATATTATTCCACACATGCCTGTTACCAAACTATTCTGGGACCTTTCTAACCTGTTCTGGACCCTATGAATCTGATACTAAAGCCAACCCCCATAGAGACCTTCCACAGTTCCCTCTTCCTACCACTGTGCTTTCAGCTTTGCCACCTACTAAAATATTCTTTCAGTATTACTTGGATAGACGTGTTTTCAGCTCACGTATGATCTTTTGTCATACCATAAATCAATTCTCCTCTTGATTCACTGTACTTTTTTGGGGAAATCTCATTTGCATTTTGGTCTTACCATCATAGTCTACACCAACTGTACACTACCCCAAACCAGATTTTTGCCATGGTAAATGGCAACCTGCATTTTTGTAAAGTTTAACTTACCTAGAATATTATTCAATTGAATATTTCTCCTTATTAGAGAATACACAATTTAAAGTAATATAGTGAACACTAACATCTTAATTTCTCAGTTCTCATCCCTCTTCTCCCATTTCTGCTTCCATATATGTCTTCCTCATTAATGATGTATAATTCACTGAACTGTTCAAGGACCTAAGACTTCTGAAAACTATTCCATTCTGTTTGTGCTTTGCCCCAAGTCAGCATCTCCCCTTTGACTAATGTGATTCTTACACTCTTGGTCAAGTATCTTGCTTCCATCATTGAAACTGACCTTCACTGTGTCATCCTTACAGAGTACCCTTAAAATTTAGAACTGCATCACTTCCTTAAAACTATTTCTTACTGCTACACTTTGGCTTAAGTAGCAAACCAGATGTTTCTTCTGTGACATATGATACCTCTGGGAAACATCAGTTCTCTCTTTATGATTCTCTTTAACCTTACTTCTTATCCATCACTACCTAGGCATACAAAGGTTTTGTCTGATGTAGACTATACAGGAATTTCCTATGCTGTCTGGGTGTTGAGACTCCACATTTTATTCTATTCTAAGGAGACTGAAAACTTGGAAAAGTTAAATCATTATATAGCAATTATTTTATTAGACAGGTTCCAACCCTTCCAACTCATGCAGGGTTGGTATATGTGCAAACCAAAATATATTTTCTCTTCAAAGGAGAAAACAATAAAAAGCAATAATATGAAATACAGATTTCTTTTGGAATCTCATAGTTTGAATTTGCATAAGAAATTTCACACTCTTCCAAGCACTGGAATTCTGAAATAACCAACAGTTTCATAATAATTGCTGGAAATAACCTTATGCTCACCCTTTTGTAGATGTATTATTCAAAAGCACAATGAAATTTAGTCACAAAAAGTCGATAGGGACAACAGACATTTACTTTCTTGCTGTTTTGGAGGCTGGACATAGAATAGCAAAGCACTGGCAGAAGGGGCCATTTCTGAGGCCTCTCTCTGCCTTGTAGATGGCAATTTCTTCCCACATCCTTGCGTGGTCATCTTCCTCTATGTCTGTGTTCTAATTTCATCTTCGAAGGATGGCAGTCATATGTAGCAATACTGTAGGACTTCATTTTAATCTTAGATTCCTATTTAAACTTTAATCTCCAAAAAGAGTTACTTTCTAAGTTACTTCAGGCCAAAACTTCAATGGGACACAGTTCAGAAAATAACAATCAACCTTTTTGATTTGGGGAATAAACCCATATTCTTGCTACATGTATATATTGATACACATATGCACATATTTATTTCATTTTTCTTAGTTTTTATATTGCTGTGCTGTCAGCAATCAAAAAATGCAAATTTCCATATGGGACTTATTGAGTTATTTTGCCCTTTTCTCTCCCAGTTACAGTGAATATAAAAAATATGACTATTTAGTCAGGTGAAAGAAATTTTATGAGGTATTGCTACTCATGAACATTTTTTGATATTTATTAAAACAATTGCTTTAAAATATGATTATAGGTTACTTTTATATTTCTGGTGACTATGGAGGTCTTTTTCTTCTTTTATATGTATCTTTTATTATTGAAAGCAGATTTTTTTCGTACAACATATTCTTACTAAAGTTTCTCTTCCCCCAGACTCCTCCCAGAAACTCCTTCCCAATCCATCCAAGCACACACTCTTTGTTTCTCTCTCTCATTAGAGTACAAATAGACATCCAAATAATAATTATAATAAAAAGTATAAACAAACAAAGATAGGAAAAATCAAACAAGAAAAAACCAGAGAACATGCAAAAGAAACAAATACATATGCAAGACGCATATTTTCATGCACATAGAAATCCTGTGCAAAACACAAAACCAGAAATCATCATATATTATTTAAAAACATATACGGTATTTAAAAAAAAGACCCGATTAAGCCTTAAGAGACAAAGAACATGCAAAAAATTCCATTGAGTTCATTTTGTGTTGGCATCCGTTACATGATCCAAGAGAAGAGAAAGTCGTTTGGAGGAAAAGAGCAGAAATAGAAGGCTTACTTTATAAAACTTATACCTAAAAGTTGTATTATTGAATTTGCACATGTTTTATGCATCAGGCTTTATTTTGTTACTGAAAATCTAAGTTTCTTAGTAAAATGAAGAGTGATTTTTAGTTTTTATTTCATTCTTTGCAAATACACAACATTATTCATTTGTTTATTTAAAATCAAAAAATTCACAACATACAGTCCTTCTCTTACTATACTAGCAGCGAATTCTTTGGTTACTCTCTGCTCTGCTCTGTAGAGATATTCTCACAGGTGGACTCTAAAAGTCCTTATACTGCTATATATTTGCATGTAGCATACAAGACACAGTTCATAAGCAACAGAAAATCTGATGTTTTTGTCTTCTCTGTTAGTCTCTCCACCGATTTTTTAATTGATTTTATTGAGCTATTCATTTTTATCTGCTCTCCTCCCTGCCTCTCCCCTCCACATCAACCCTCTTTCATGGTCCCCCTGCTACCAGTTTAGCAGTTCAGGAGATTTTGTCTTTTTCTACTTCCCATGTAGATTAAATCCATGTGTATCTCTCTTAGGGTCCTCATTGTTGTCTAGGTTCTTTGGGATTGCGATTTGTAGGCTGTTTGTTTATTTATTCATTTATTCATTTATTTATTTATTTATGTTTAAAAACCTGTTAAGAGTGAGTACACTTGATAATTGTCCTTCTGGGTCTGCGTTACTTCACTCAATATGAAGGTCTCCACCTATTTTTAACTTTAGCAAACTCCAACTCATTGTTTCTATATATTTAAATGTCAAATTGTTTAAAATGGGATGATCATGCTGTCGCTGCCTCAGGCATATCCCTCTGTCTTTATATTTACTTTCTTTGTTATTTCTATACTCAGTAAGGAAGCCTAAGAATTGAAATCTTACTCAATATTCTTTTCTATTGTTCTTGACTTCTCTTCAGCTTTTTCTTTTGGCCTCCCCTGACCCCCACAACACATTCTTCCTCCCAAAGATTAGGTAAGATGGATCTATTTTGCTGTTCTGAGGCATCCCATTTCAACACAGTATTAAGTGAAGATTCAAGGCAGCAGGCACAGTAAGACTCCATCTTAGGTGATTCTTTACAGTTACTGAGAAGAGACAGTCATATTTTTTAAGCAGATGCTGCTTAGCTAGAAGAACAGGAATGTGGCACTGCTGCTGGTCACTTTCCATCATTTGATGGAAGTCTACAGAGAGCAAAGGCAGCAGAGTAAATCAGTGATGAACTGCAGAGATCGAGAGACATTTCTGAATGCCAAGTTCTATCCTTTCCAAGGCTGGCAAATTTGTCTGAGCTTTTCAGTTCTTAGAACAAATAAATTTCTCTTAGCTGCTTTGGGGTTGAGTTGGTCACAGTGGAAAGAATTGAGTTACTCATCAACAAATGAGAAATGGTTAACTCAGTATTTTGGCTTCTGTGACATTGAACAATCCCCTGTTTTTCACTTACTCAATGTATTTAGTGTATATGTAGACAGAAGAGTGCATGAATTTATGTGAGTGCCTTGAGTACAAATGTGTGTTAGTATATTGCAAATATGCAGATGAAATTTCTTTTTAATTGTTTTGTTATTTATGTATGTGTGTTTTGTCTGCATGTACATTTGTGTACCATGTACTTGCTTGGTGCCTGTACTGGTCAGAAGATGGCATAAGAAAACCCTGGAACTGGAATTACAGATGTTTGTGAACTTCGATACTGGTACTGGGAATTGAACCCAAGTACTCTGAAACAGCAGTCAGTGCTCTTAATCACTGAGCCATCTCTACAGCTCTACTTTTAATTTTTAAAATAACACTTCAAAGTTAGAAAAGATTCACATAAGTAGTACAGAGAATTTAGACACATTCCAAACAGATTCCTGTTGATGGAAAGTCTCTGTTTGATCTTGACTTTTCTGAGAGGCAATGGTCAGGTTCTTCTGTAGAATGCTAATTATTTGGACTTTATCTGTGTTTGTTCGTTTGTTGTGATTAGAAAGTGATTTCTGGTTTAGGGAAAAGCGACACAGTTCAAGTTTAGTGTTTTTCAGAATCTATCAGTGCTGCCAAAAAGCCTTGGCAACCAATGATTTCCTTAACATCTCCATAACTTTGCTTTTTGCAGTACATGTGTGAATGAAAGAACACAGTACATAACCTTTTAAAAATTCTCTTTGCAGAGCATCACAAAATTAAGAGGGAGACAGAAATTTTCACATTCTCTACCCTTTCTACACATTTAGCTTTCCCATTTTTCACACAAAACTAGTAAGTCTGAAACCCAAGCCTGTGAAGGATGGATGCCATGCCCATTCTAATGCTGAGTTCCAGGCTTCCCAGAAAGGGTTAAGTGGCTGCCCTTGGCATAATGTTACTTTCATGAATTCTCAAACTGATGTGTCAAGTCAATCTTCCATTCATAAGAGAGTCCATAGAAAGAAAATGTTAAGGGTACAATAAAGTTGAGCAGAACAAGAAAATGAAGGAGGGGAAATAGAATGTATGTACTCTAAACTGTGAAAGAACAATAAAAAAAAACCCATACAGAAAGCACTTTCATCTTTGGATTTTAAATACATACAACAGCATAGGTTGTCTGTGGAGTTGGAATGCATTCCTGAACTACAATTTATCCTAAAACTTTTCAAATATTAGTTTTATTCAGATTCGAACAATATGAAGGTGCTGGGATAAGACACAATACCACCAATAAACTCCAGATGTAGAGGCAGAGGTATCTAGTACTTTGAAATTCATCACTGCACAGTAGAAGAAAAAAATAGAAGGAAATTGTGTTTAAGTGGTCTTCCTAATTTAAATCTTTAGCAAGTGGAGAAAGCTCTGTTTCAGGGAGCAAATGTTCAACTTCATGCAGTTCTTAAGGTTGACTTCCTCACATAAAATGACAAAAAAAAAAGCATCACAAAATGGTGTTTTTAAGAAACAGAACCAGGACAGAAAAAAAGAGAGATGCTAAAGAAGAAGGGAGAGGGCAGCAGGACAAGTGACAGAAGAGGACAACAAAAGGAAGCTGTCTGTGGAGGACGGTACCTTGGAGAGTGCGCAGATGGACAGGAGTGAGCAAGAGAATCAGTGTTTGCAACCTTTGCTTACAAATTCCATGATGAAACTTAATACTTTGAATGATAAATAAATAAGCACACTTGGATAGAAAAAAGTGGATTTTGGGGGATAAACTATGAATGTCTTTTCTTATGTGCTTCTATAGTGGTAGATAATTTTCAGAAACAATGTACAAATACCAGATGAAGAGTCATATGTGCCACATCACCCATGACTTTTCTGTGGCACTAACACCAATCTGTATTAGTGGCACAGTGACTGCATAAGTGACTCATTTCTTATCTGTAAATTACTATTTTTTTCTCAGTTTATTAAAATACAAAAGTCTCCATTTCTGCCCCTCCTCCCAACTCCCTCCCATTCCCCCCCACTCCCTCTCCTCCTCCCTCTCCATCCCCAAGAGCAGACAGGGTCTCCCACCCTGTGCATAGTTCAAGCTCCTTCCCCCTCCCTCCAGGTCCAGGAGGTGAGAATCCAAACAGACTGGATCCCAGAAATCCAGTATATGCAGAGGAAACAAGTCCCAGTGTCATTGTCAATGGCTTTTCAGAAAGACCCCGGGCCAGCCACATTCAGAGAATCCGGCCTCATTCAGAGAATCTGGCTGGATCACGTGCTCGCTCAGTCCCAGTCAACTGGCCTTGGTGAACTCTCATTAGATCAGTCCCCTTGTATCAGTGGGTGATCGCACCCCTCACGGTCCTGATTTCCTTTTTCATGTTCTTCCTCCTTCTGCTCCTCATTTGGACCTTGGGGGACTTCGTCCGGTGCTCCAATGTGGGTCTCCGTCTGTATCGCCATCCATCGTCGGATGAAGGTTCCCTCTGATCTTGCCTTCCTTGCTCACGTTCTCTTTCCTTCTGCTTCTCGTTTGGACCTAGGGAGTTAAGTCCAGTGTTCCAATGTGGGTCTCCGTCTCCATCTCCATCCATCGCCAGATGAAGGATCTATGGTGATAAGCAAAATATTCATCAGTATGGTTATGGGCCAAGGCCAGTTCAGGCACCCTCTCCTCTGTCCAGAGAACAATCTGGGGATCTCTCCTTGGACCTGGGATCCCATTTATAATCAAGTCTCTAGTAAACCCTAAACTGACTCCCTTAGTTGAGATATATTCTTCCCTGATACCATATCTATCCTTCCTCCCTCCCCACCTCCCAGTCCCCCGAGCATTCTCTATTCCTTCCCTGCTCCCTTCTCTCTAACCCTCTCCCCTTCCAACAACCCTCCCACCCCACCATGCACCCGAGGTTACCTGGGACTCTTGTCTATTTCCAATCTCCAGGAGGAAAACTACCTGAATTTTCTTCAGGTTCACCCTCCTATCTAGCTTCTCTAGGATCACTAGATCCTAGGATTATTCTCTATCAATAATAGGCTCAAAGACCTTTAATTATGGCTAGAATCCATTTATGAGTGAATACATACCATATTCCTCCTTTTGGGTCTGGCTTACCTGACTCAGTAAAGCGTTTTCTTTTCTTTTCTTTTTATTATTATTATTATATTTTTATTTTTTTATTTTTTTATTTAATTTTTACTGGGAACCCCTCCAGAATCAAGTCTCTTGCAAACCCTAAAATGGCTCCCTTAGCTGAGATATAAACCTCCCTGCTCCCCCAACCATCCTTCCTCCCTCCCCCCCATCCCATTCCCCCAAGCCTTCCCCAATCCTCCCCCTCTCCCCTCTCTCTGACCATCTTCCCTTACTTCCACCCCCCAACCCCCATGCACCCAAGTTTGCCTGGCATTTAGCTTGTGACTTTCTAATGAATCTCATTTACAACACCAATTCTACTTAGCCCCGTATTGTATCTTGGAAAGAGATATATAAATTTGGTTAAGAAGATTCTACTATAACCCTCTCCCTTAGCCAAAATCTTTGTTGCTAACTACCTAATTGGTGCCTTCATGTCTTTTTTTTTCTTTTTCTTTTTCTTTTTCAGTTGACACTTTTTTTTTTCCCGGCTTTTTGAAACAAGGTTTCTCTGTTTTACAGTCTTAGCTGTCCTGGAACTAGCTCTTGTAAACCAGATTGGCCTCAAACTCAGAGGCCTGCCTATGCCTCAGAAGTGCTGGGATTAAAGGTGTTCCTCACTAACCCCCAACTGACACATTTGTTTAATTGGCTAATTTGTTTTTTTCAAGTCCTAAGAAAATAAAATTAGCAGAAGTCCTTCCCATGGAATCCCAGACATCACTTCAGATAAAAATACATTGATCCAATTCTACTAAATACTCTCAGGGAATTCAAAGAAACCATGGTCAAATGTGAAGAGAGGAAAAGGATATCTCTCAAAATGGAGATTTTGAGCAATAAATAGAAATATTAAAAAGAATAAAATAAAATCTAGAGTTTAAGAAGAAAGTAATTAAAATAAAATTCATTAAAGTAATTCAACTATAGATTTAAGCTTGAAGATTAAAAGTAATTAAGCTTGAACTTTATCCAATTGAGACTCTCCAGTATGAGAAAAATGAGTACAAATTAGCAAAGTTTAAAGCTATGTGGGATTTTAAATCAAAATAATATAAGCAAACACACAGAGATACATATGTATGATGTGTAGATAGGCATATTACATAAACATGTATATATGTGTATGCATACATGGAGTCCCAGAAAGACCAAATGTTTGGAAACCTGTGAATTTCAATGAATGATATTGAAATACTCATTTACAAATCAAAATAATCAAATTATTTCTTAATACTTCTTTTGGAAACATAAATAATAGGAACCTAAAGATTCAGAGGGACTCTTGTCTTGAATTTAACACAAAACAAAGAAGTCACTGTATGTAAATAATCATTTGTATCAGCAGTTGAACTCTTAACAGATAGTCGCTGCCAATTACTAGAGAATCACATGTCAATGTGTCAACAGTAAAATACCATCAAATAGCTATACATTATTCTGGGGAGATGGCTCTGTGGATAATGTGCCTCCCAGGAAAGCATCAGGACCTGAATTCAGATATCTAGCATGCAAGTACAAAAGCAAGGAATGGTCATAGGCATCTGTAACCCGAGCTGGAGAAGAGGGTAAGGAGGTAAGGAGGGTAAGACAGATCTCTAGAGCTTTCTAGACAGCTAGTTTTATCAGTTCATGAGTATTCAAGGCAGTGAGAGACCCTGCCTCTAAAAACCACTTGCAGAGCTATCAAGGAAGAAAATTTATGTTGGCCTCTGGACTCTATAGGTTTATAGCATGTAAACATATATATACACACACACAAAAAAAGAAAGAGTGGCAGAGACGGAGTAAAAGGGGGATTTATAATCTTCTTTATGCACAAAAACTGAGACAGTAACTCTCGATGAGTGGAAATGATATTAAACAGAAAAAGGAATCAATAACAATATAAGGAATCCCATTAACTAATGAAGGTACAGGCGTACGTAAATGTGAGAGAGGGTGCAAATACAGTATTACTCATGATTCTTTTCAAATGACTTAAATGACTTAAAGATAGTTAAAACTATATATTAATGAATCTATAAAACTATATAATTAGAGCATAAACTAACATGAAAGAATAGAAATTTGTATTTGTCAGTTTTTATACAGTTGAAAATATGTTTATTTCAATTAAAAATATGTATATAAAATATATATGTTAATCCTCAGGAATGTAAGTAAGAAAGTCACCACCACCCCAAATAGTAAAAATAAGAATGTAGAACAGTTTATTATATTGTAGTGACTTTTCACTTGTATTTTAATAAATAAAGCTTGCCTGAGAATCAGAAAAGTAAAACAGTCACACTGGACAGCTTTATAGACCAAGCAACAATAACACACATTTAATCCCAGTAGCCACACTAGCTTGCCATGGAAACAAGGCAGTAGTGATGTATGTCCTTAAGCCCAGAACTAGAGATGATTATGGAAGGTGGTAGGAGACAGCTCTCAGGCTCAGTCTTATTCTAAGATTTCTAAAGGCAGGATCGCCATTTTGAACTGAGATTGAAGTTAAGAGCAAGTGGCTGGCTGCTTTGCCTTTTGAATCTTCAAGTTGAACCCCAATTTCTCTCTCTAAGTTTTTATTATCCATGTATTACTGGATAATAATCATTCAAAATCACAGATTTGGGGTAAGAAGAAAATGAGAGAAGAGACAGAAAATACAGAAAAGTGTCATGTGCAAACCCTAGATTATTGGAAATTAGATTACCCATAAAGCACATAGAAATTTAACTATATTGATGGTGAAAGATTGAATATAATATATGCATATTATATGTATTATAACTCAGTGCTTTAGTGAAATGTAATGGAGGTACACAGTTACCTAATGAAACAGCAATGCAAGTATATATTACGAACTATTTCAGCTATAATCAACATGCAGAAGTTAAATAATACACTTCTGAATGAACAGAATCAACATAGGAATCTCAAAGAAAAAAATTTAAGAACATGTCTTGATTAATAGAAATAAAAACTAAATATCCCCAGATGTGGGAAATGAAATTGCTACTGAATATGGAGATGATGGTCCCTGTAAATGTCAATCTGAAAAAGAGGAAAGGCTGCATGTCAGGGATTTTATTTTTTCCTCTGAGTTACTGGAGAAATAAAAATGCATTGGCCCAAGGTAAGCAGTAGGAAAGCAATAGGAAACATTAAAATAAAAATATTTAACAAATCATAGAGGAAGTCAATATTTGGGTCTTTGAAAAGATAAATAATCTGAATAAATATTTAGCACAACTTTCTTGGGAACGAACTGCAGAGAAGCATACCACTAGCAGCAAGAAACAGTCAAAGTAACACCGCTAGTGAACTTGCATAAACAAAAAGAATTTGAAGTGCATCTTAGATAGGGTTTCTATTGCTGAGGTAATGCACTATGACTAAAAAACGAGTTGGGGATAAAAGGACTTATTTGGCTTAGGCTTTCACATCACAGTTCATCATGAAAGGAAACGAGGATAGGCTCTCAAGCAGGGTCAGAATCTGAATGCAGGTGCGGATGCAGAGATCGTGGAGGAGTGCGACTTACTGGCTTTGCATCTCATGACTTGCTTGATCTGCTTTCTTTCCTCTTTTCATATTTTTTTTGGTTAAAAAAATTACTTTTCATTTTACATACCAACCCCAGGTCCCCATCTCGCTCCTTCTGCCGCTCTCCACCTCCTCCCCTGTCCCCACCACATTCACTTCTTGTGAGAGGATAAGATGTTCCTTAGGGAGTCCACAAAGTCTGGCAAAATCACTTCCCCCCACCAATCAATGCTGAGCAAGGTATCCCACCATGCAGAGTGGGTTCCAAATAGCCAGTTCATCAGTTCGTGCACCTGGGATAGGTCCTGGTTCCACTGCCAGGGGTCCTCCCAAAAGTTCAAGCTATATACCTGTTACCCACATTCAGAGGGTCTAGTTTGGTCCCTTGCAGGTTCCACAGCTCTTGGTCCACTGTCCATGAATTTCTACTAGCTCGATTCAGCTGTCTCTGTGTTTTTCCCCATGATGGGGGAAAAACAACAACAAGAAAAAACAAGCAGGTTCTTGACCCCCGCCCCCTTGTTCTTGATCCCTCCTCCCTCTCTTCCACTGAATTTCAGTCTAGTGTTTGACTGTGGGTCACTGTATCTGCTTCCATCAGTTACTGGATATAGGTTTTATGACGACAATTAGCGTAGTCACTAATCTGATTAGAGTGGAAGGCCTGTTCAGGCACCCTCTCCACTATTGCTAGGAGCCTTAGCTGGCATCATCCTTGTAGATTCCTTAAAATTTCTCTAACACCAGGTTTCTCCATAATTCCAAAATGGCTCCCTCTATCAGGGAATCTCTTTCATTACTCTCTCCTTCTGTCCCTTTCCCAACTCAGTTCTTTTGATCTCTTATGTTCCCACCCCTCAACCCCTCCCTTCTACTCCCTTCTAGTTTACTCAAGAGATCTTAACTATCTTAACTATTTTCCTTCCTGGATCTCTCATGTGTGTCCATTTTAGAGTTCTCTTTTTTACATAGTGGATTGTAGCCTGGTTATCCTTTGTTTTACAACTAATATTCACTAAAGAAAGAATACATATGTGTTTGTCTTTCTGGGTCTGGGTTACCTCACTCAAGATAATTTTTTCAAGTTCCATCCATTTGATTGATGGTCTGTTTTCTTATAGAATCCAGGATCAGGCCAGGGGTTGACCAAACCACTGTAGACTGGGCCCTCGCTATAAATCATCAATTAAGGAAACACGTGACAGCCAGATCTAAGGGAGCAATTGAAATCCTTTCTAGTAAATCTAGATTGTGTCAAGCTGACATAAAATTATCCCAGGATGAAGAGAATACTATGAGCAGTAATAACTTGTCTTAATAGAAAATACCAAATCGAGGCTGGAGAGATGGCTCAGAGGTTAAGAGCACTGGCAGCTCTTCCAGAGGCCCTGAGTTCAATTCCCAGCAAACACATGGTGACTCCTAACCATCTCTAATAAGATCTGGTGCCCTCTTCTGGTCTGCAGACATACAAGCAGGCAGAACATTGCATACATAATCAATAAATAAACTTAAAAACGAAAATACAAATCTTAGTGAATAAAACCAGAACAAATAGTCATTGATAGCCAATTAAAAAAATTCTTGCACAGAAAGCCTTCATCTAAAAGTGTGTAGTGTTAAATTTTACCAAATTAATAAAGATTAATTCACAGTAAATCTTTATGATTATCTTGAAGAAAAGCCAAACATTCCGAACTTGTGTGAGGTTGAATATCACCGTTATGTCAAATCTAATGATAGCCTAAGGAAATAAGAATTCAACCTCCTTCATTCTTATACATGCAAATTCTTCTCCAAACCCTCTCAGACTAAATCTGGTAGCACATAAAAGCTATTGTATGTACACCATGACCAATGAGATTTATTCTGGAAATGCAAGATTAATTGGCTTTTCATAAAATAGTGATCAGTGATTTTCTACACTAATTAACTCAGTAAAGGACAAATTCCACATAACCATTTCAGTAGGCACTGGAAGTGTCTGACAAATTCTAACATACTTTTATAGCAAAAATTCGACAAAATAGGATTAAAAAGGAACTACCTCAGTTGATGAGAGGTGGCTCTAAAACCCCATGGGTAATAGAATGGATGGTGAAAGACTAAATTCTCCCTTAAAGATCAGAAAGAAACAAGGAAGGAATGTCTGGTTTTAGCATTCTTTCTAATATTGTAATAGTGATTCTTGTGAGAGGAGTTAGACAAGAAAAATTGGTAAGAAATATGAGACTTAGAAAAGCAGAGGTAAAACTGTCTCTTTGAAAGTGATGAAATGCTATCATAAATAATAATAGAAATCAGGGAGGTCCCAGAATACAATATAAATGCATAATCATTTGAACTTGTATAAGTTAGCAGCAAACTATCTATTCCTATAACTATCAATAAAATATAGTTGTAATTTAATTTTTGAAAGCATAATTTAACTTAAATTATATAACACATATATGCACAATTAAAATAGAATTAAGATACATTTTGTGATAATCCTCCCCTTCTCCAGGATTTATGCAATATCTAACAAAAATTCCAATGTCAACAGGGGAAGCCTCCATTTAAACTGTTAGTTAGTGGTTCAATCTTTCCACAAGACAGTAGAGGCCATTGTCATTGTTTTTGACTACATCCTAGAACTTGAAGGGAAGACCCTATCACTGAAGATACCATATACTTCAGACACAGAACTTAGAGGAAATGAGTTGAAACCAACTGTGAAGCCTTGTCCCTAAAAACTGTCCCCCATAATATCAAGAAGTTGTTATGAATGCTGTCAAGGGCGAAAAACAATCAATAATTCTACCAAACTGTAAAAGATACAAACCACAACAATTACCAGAACCACAAGATATCCCCATGGCTGTAATAGTGGCACTTATATCTTGGCAGTAACTAGCAGCTACCTAATTGAACTAAAGGTTCACTCAATAGAACAGAATGCATGCTTAGTACTGTAAACATAACCAAATCTTATCCATGTCTGTTGAGGCCATAAACCTTAGTTGAGAATCTACTACTACCTTAAACTAGTATAATTATTTTTTTAAGATTTATTTATTTATTATGCATAGTGTTCTGCCCTCATGTATGCCCACACACCACAATAGGACATAAAATCTCATTATAGATGGTTTTGAGCCACCATGTGGTTGCTGGGAATTGAACTCAGTACCTCTAGAGGAGCAGTCAGTGCTTTTAACCTCTGAGCCATCTCTCATAATTGTATTATAAATGCTTATCTTGCTAATCATAAATCAGTCTAGCTTTCGCCCTTAATCAAAGAAAATTTTCTTATAGGAGCAGGTATATAGACCACCACCGAAACCCATAACTGATAAAATGCAGAGAACACCTAACTGTGGGATGCCTACCCCCATTTGATACATCTATAACACAACCCTATACTTAAGGCTTGGAGAATATCACAGAAGATGGGCTAAAAGATTTGAAGAGTCAGAAGACCAGGATATCTGACGTAAGATAGTACATGCTATGATACATGACATGGGAGCTTCACCCATAGAGCTTCAACAAAAAGGTTTTCTCAACAAGACTTAAACAATGATAGCATGTGTTGACCATATTAATGTCATTTTAGAAGGGGAAAATATCACAAATCCTCACCCCTAAATGAAGAGCTAAGCAATAACTTCTTAGAGAGAGAATCAGTCTTCTGAGAGATGACTTACCTACATGCTTATCCACTATAAGCAGTCAGTCCTAAACACATATACATATGAACAACACTAAATTGACTGACCAGGTTGTATTTATCTAATTCATACATACATACATACATATATACATATATACACATATACATACATACATGTAACAATAATAAGAAGACTAGGAAGTCATGAATTTGAGAGGGAGTTAAGGGACATGGAAGATGTCAAGAGGGAGGAGATGGAGGGTGAATTATCTATATAAAGTATTACTATTTGAAATTTTAAAAATAAAAATTGATGACAGCCTAGATGAATATATCAGAATTCTGAGAATTTTATATCAAGTAGTGTTTGGTACAGAAATGCTACATTTAGATATTCCTTTAAAATAATATCTGGAAAAAAAATAAACATCAAAGAACCCAAGTTAATTAATGTAATCAGCAAATCACATAGCTGGATAAGATAAGCTATAAGGAGCAGTCAAAAGAATTCCAAGAAAATGACTGCAATAGTCCAATAGTGATCCTAAATATAAATGAATTAAATTATTTACTTAAAATAAATAAATTGGATGAGTTAGTTAAAAACCGAACAATACACTGCATACAGGACAGTTTGATTCACCAGTAAATATACACATAAGCTGAAAGCAAAAGAGCGGAAACTAGTTCATAATGAAGTACACTTCTAAAGCAAGAACAAAGAATACTTTTATTAACAAACATAATGCATAGAACAAAACCTGCAATGAGAGAGAATTTACTTCATCACAAGCAAGTGCTTAACTCATATAAAAGACTTAAAGGCTATAAATCAAAATGTAGACAGTGTTGGAACACCAAATATTTTTTACCCCTTTTCCACATTCATTCATTCATCCATCATGTGTCTATCTTATCTATCTATCTATCTATCTATCTATCTATCTATCTATCTATCTATCTATCTATCTATCATCTGTCTGTCTGTCTGTCTGTCTGTCTGTCTGTTTTCTTGGTTGTTTGTTTGTCATATGAGTGGAGAGTGTCCTTGACTCGTTTATCTGTTCTTGGAACCCTTTTCCTCCTACTGGGTTGCCCTGTTAAGACTTGATTCAAGGGTTTGTGCCTAGTCTTATTGTAATTTGTTGAGTCAAGGAAGCCTGCCCTTTTCTGAAGGATGATGGTAGACCTGGGGGAGGGGAGATGAGAGGAGAGGAAAGAGGGGAAACAGCCATCTGGGTAATGTATGAGAGAAGAATAAAAAAAGTAAATTATCTTATCCTGAACATAGTTTCCCCACCTTCTGTTCTGCCCAGTTTCTCTGCACATTTCTTACCATCTAGACCTATGTTCTTTTTATCTCTCATTATAAAAGAACAGAGTTTTAGAGGTAACAACAAAACATAAATAAATAAAAGGGAACAGAAAATGAAAACCATCACATAGAAGTTAGACAAGGCAAACAAACAGAGGGAAAAGAGAACTAAGAGAACGGACTAGAGTTAGAGATCCACTTGTTCACACACTCTGGAGTCACACGAGCACACTAAACTGAAAGCTATAATAGATAAGCTAAGGACCTAATGGATACCAATATAGCCTTTGTGTTTGATGTCTCAATCCCTGTGAGATCCTATAAGTTTCGCTCAGTTGATTTTAAAGGCCTGGCATTCAACTCTGACTGTTACACTCTTTCTGCCTCTTCTACCACAGGGTTTCCTGAGCTCTGAGGTGATGGTTTTTCTACAGACCTCCTACTTAGAGTTGTGTGCTCCAAGGTCTCTCTCTCCATGTAATGTTTGAGTGTGGGTCTCTGTATTTGTATCCATCTGCTGTAAGAGAAAACTTCTTTGATGCTGACTGAATAAGGCACTAATATATGAGTAAAGCAGAATACCATTAGGATTTATTTTATTTTTTTGTAGAGCAGTAGTATTTTATTTTACCCTGTAAAGCCCTATCTTCCCTGTTCCTCGAGGCCAAGCACAGGATGCGAGAAATGCTTACACTAACCAGCCTAGCTTCCTCTGCTTGATTCTGCCAGCCTGAGGGGATTAGTTCAGAAACTTGTTTTTGTTTTTGCTATGGTAATTTCACCTGCTAAAGAGGGTTCTCACAGGTGCCCTGAACCTCCTCCTATCTGTCTGTCAGGGTTCCCAGCTCGGTACCCCCTGCCTGGAAGCTCCTGCCACTCAGCGCCAGGTGCTCAACACCATGATCTCACACTTGGCTGGGAGGGGGCTCTCCACTTCTGGGGCAAAAGTATTTAACCCTGGATTAAGTTTGAATAAACGGGCATTCTCCTTCTCTGGGGGAATGACTCGAACTCTGTATCTGTGTGTGCATCTTGTGTTTTAACCCCTAGGACATTATCCAGCTCGTGAAAGGTATGGAACAGAAGTCCATACCAGGTGGGTGGTGATGCAGACCCCATAGCATGGAACGCTCACCACATTACCCTAGGTCTCTGAGATACCAGTAGTATAGGATTTAACGTTTGTCTCTGGTTCTTAGTCACCAAATCAGTGTCAGGTATGGGTTCCATGTGTCCACCCTGCCCAGTCTTTTCCTCTATACCTAATATCTCTGGGTCTAAGAATTATAGCTTGGTTATCATTTACTTAATAGCTAATATTTAGATATAAGTTGATACATACCACATTTTTTCTTTCTGGGTCTGGGTTACCTTGCTAACAATGATTATTTTGTAGTTCTAGTCATTTTCCTGAAAACTTCATAATGCCAGTTTTTTAAGAGCTGAGTAGTACTCTATTATGTGAATATACCACGTTTTCTTCATTCATTCTCCTGTTGAAAGACATCTAGGATGTTTCTAATTTCTGACTACTATAAATAGAGGAGCATGAACAAGGCTGAATAAGGGCCTTTATGACAGGATAAAGCATCCTTTGGGTAAATGCCTAAGAATCATAGAGCTGGATCTTGATGTAGATCAATTCCTGTCTTTCTGAGGAACTGCCATACTGCTTCCTACAGTGACTGTACCAGTTTGTACTCCCACCAGGAATGGATGGGTGTTCCTCTTGCCAGTTCTCCACACCCTTTCCAGAATGAGTTGTCACATGTGTTGTTGGTCTTAGCCATTCTGACAAGTGTAAAGAGGAATCTCTTCCAGAACCCCAGTTTCAGTTCTCAGTACCTACATAGCATATTGCAGCCATCTGTAATGCCTGTCTCAGGGGATCTGATGCCCACTTCTGGCTTCCATTCGCACTTCACATATGTGGTTCACAGACAAATATGCAGGCAATACAACCACAAGTATAAAAATAAAAGTTAATTTTTTGTTTTAAATTTGTGAAAAAAACATAGATAATAAGAATTAATGCAAAACTTGATAGACTCTAAAGAGATTTTAAAAGGGTCAATAAAACAAAGTGTTAATTCTTTAAAAAGAGAAATAAAAAATTCAAAACTTTAACTTGCTAGGGAGGGATGTAAATTATGAAAGAAATGGTACCTAATAACAGAGGAATGTCTGTTTGCAGATAAAATAATTTTATACACAGAAAAACTTAAAGATTCTACCCACTGATTGTTAATCCATAATCCAAAGCAGGAGTAATGTACACACATATTATATAAGAACCACTACATTTTCTTTTCCTTTTGTTTGGTTTGGAGACAGGGTAACTCTGGGTAACCCTGATTGCCCTGAACCTGGCTGACCTTGAAATCACAGATTCACCTGTCTATGCCTCCCAAGTGCTAGGATTAATGGTGTGCTTTGCCACTGGACAGCTGAACGAGTACCATTTTTATATGCTAATTGATACTTACCCTAAACAAATTTATGAAAAGAGTACTGTATGAATAGGAGCCAAAAAAAAAAAAAAACCAAACAACTGCTGGAATGAAAGCATGCATAATGAAGATCCAAAATACTAGTGAAAGATATTGACAATAATGCTAAAAGGCGTAGAAACCTTCCATATTCATTTCTTGTAAGAATTAATATTGTCAAAATGTCAATACTACTCAAAACAACCTATAGATTCAGTACAATTCCCATAAAAATTCTAAAGACACTCTCCACAGAATATGTATCCTGATATTCATTGTAATTCACAAAAGGCTACAGATAAGTAAGCATTTTGAATGAAAAAAACAAAGATGGAGGCATCAATATATATGATTTCATAGCACACTTTAAAACCCTAAAAAAAAATCACCAAAATAGCAGAGTTCTAGCATAAAGACAGATATATAGACCATTGGAACAATACAGAAACCCTATAAATATGTTCATATTTATATCCAACTTGTTCTGGAAAATGTTGCAAAAACATTTTCAACATGTGGCACTTAGTTTGAAAACATGCTATACAGAATGGTATATG
Source organism: Myodes glareolus (assembly GCF_982192425.1). Classification (NCBI taxonomy): domain Eukaryota; kingdom Metazoa; phylum Chordata; class Mammalia; order Rodentia; family Cricetidae; genus Myodes; species Myodes glareolus. The sequence continues at coordinate 82,127,341 of NC_142034.1, forward strand.
TGGTTTATTGGAGAAGTAGGCTTGTCTGTGAGACAGACACACCAGTGAACTGATCCAATGGAAGCAATGAGGGTGGGGTGATATAAACCATAGACTAGCAAGGCTCTACTTATTCACCAACAGAGGTTTTTTTTTTAATTTATTTATTTTTATTTTATTTTATTTTTCTTTAGACAGTTCTGGTTGTCCTAGAACTTGCATTGTAGATCAGGCTGACCTCAAACTCACAGAGATCCACCTGCCTTTACCTCCGGAGTACTGGCAGTAAAGGTGTGTGCCACCACTGCCTGGCCACATTATTGTTATGTATAACTTCTGAAAGCCTTTAGTAGCTTCTGAAGATTTGAGACTGTGTCTTGGAAACAGCTATCAGAGATGGAATCTTAGAGAACATGTCAGAAGGAAAATACAGTCCAAGATCGGCCAGTTATATGGACAGAGAAATGTCTCATAAATAATGACAGAACTTTTATAGAGGTCACATTTATATAACACATGCTGAAACAAGGTCAGATGACTCACAGAAAAGTCATTCGCATTAGGCTTCCTGCTTTTTACTTTTGTGCAAAGATACAACCTTCTCTAAGAGATTTCCCAATGTGACAATCACTCATGTACTTTATCTAATATTGTTTAATCCCTGGGTATGATAAAATTAGATATCTTAGGCTACTATTAAACTTATATCAGAGGGCTGGTGAGGTTGCTCATTAATTAATAATGCTGAAGGCTCATGCATAGGACCCAGGTTCTGTTCCTGGAACCGAAACCAGAAAGCTAACAATCACTCACCTCCCAGTTCCAAGAGTTCCAACATCTTTAACCTTCTCAGAAATGGAATGTATGGGTGCACATAAATGCATGCAGGCATGCATACACATACATATGAAAATAAATTAATAATTTAGAAGTAGTATACTTTACAGGCAGCCAATTTCACAATTTATATTCATTTTGGTAGTAGTAGTAACAACTATTATCCACTGGTTGATTTCTTGTTGGGGCTGCAGCATACTGAGCTACTCAAATTTTATATCATTTAAAATTTTCAGTTCTAGGAAATGGCAGCTTTTATTTTCGCCATGTAGTTTAACTTAAGACACACAGATTTTGTAGCCCCAAAATGGTAATATTGAACTCAGATACTGTGATGTGGCACCTGCACCACCTGGAACTCTATTCCCATCCATTCCTAAGAGAGGGTAAAATTTCCCATGGGGAGTCACAAAGTCTGTCATACCACTTGAGACACGGCCAAGATCCTCTCCCCCACCCACATACCTGTATCTAGGCTGAGTAAAGTATCCCTCCATAGGGAATGGCTCCAAAGAGTCAGATTAAGTACTATTGTTAAATATTATTTCTACTGCTAGTGGCCCCACAAACTGCCTCTGCCACACAATTGTCACCCACATTCAGAGGGCCTAGTTCTGTTTTAAGAAACACTCCTCAGATGATAAATTCCAGAGTTTCTCAGGGATAGCTCCTAGTAGCAAAGACTTCAAGAAAAAAAATGAATTTTTAGGCATTAAAGAAGTAAAATCTGAGAAATACCATCTACTACCAATGCTTGCTATTTTGCAGCCAAAAAGGGATAAAACCAATTTGTAGAATAACAGTTCATTGCTTCTATTTCCCTCTTACTAGGTTTGTTTTCTCCATAAATTACTTTCTCATTTTGGTGCCCTGAGAAAGTACTATAAAATCATGAAAAAAGCCATAATTCAACAAAAGGCAAATAATAAACTCGAAGGTATAATAGTGTTTGATCTTGGTGTGGGATTCCCCTCTGTATGCTATGAATACCAGTGACTAATAAAGAAACTGCTTTGAGCCTACAGCAGAGCAGGGCAGAACAGAGGTAGGTGGGAAAAACTAAACAGAATGCTGGGAGAAAGGAGGCAGAGTCAGGGAGAAGCCATAGAGCTGCAGCTGGAGACAGATATGGGCAGAACTTTGTCGGTAGGCCTTTATCTTCATGGTAAAATAAAAAATAATGGAAATAAGTGAAATTAATATGTAAGAGCTAAACAATAAGAAGCTAGAGCTATGGACCAAGCAGTGGTTTAATTAATATAGTTTCTGTGAGGTTATTTTGGATTTGGGTGGCCAAGACAAAAAAGCAGCCTCCTACTGGCCTTCCTACAACATGGTTTCAAAAAGTTCGTGTGCGTGGAAATGAAGGTGGACTATTGAAGGATTTCGGATGGTTAGATACAGCCAGATATTCTCAGAACTTTGTGAAATAGGTTCCTTATCTACCAAAAGGAGTCATTCTTCTTGCCTCTGGAAGAAGGGACATGACTCTACACTGATATGAACTTGTGGTTCCCCCAGTCCCTACTCACTAGAACTTGTAATATATTTCAAAGCTGCCACAGTAGTATCCTGGCCCCCCTCACCTCTTACACCCTCTAAAATGCCCATTTGTTCTATCAAGACAATGATTACCCCTGCTAGCTACCTAGCATTTCTGGACACTGTCTCTTGGTAGTCCCTCTTTTTTCCTTTGCTCTTTAGCCTCTCCAACAGACAGCCCTGGCCATGTCCAGTCTTCTGTCTACATCCAGTTTACTTCTTTTCCTTTACTTTAGATTTTTCCAGCTGCCTCTGGATATTTTCTCTCTCTCATTCACAAGAAAAAACCTATCCCCTAATAATGGAGCAGACACTTCAGTACTTTATTTGCTGTGGTCCTCTTGCATAAAAATAGTATATATTTCTTGATGACATGAATTTCATCTGACAGTTCTGGAATATTCCAAAGAAACTTCCATTTGTTCAGATCTCAGAGTAATCAGATATTAAAAGGAGGGGCAAGATGACCCTGTAAGGCCTCGCCATTCTTCATGGCTTCAGAGATCTTCCTGGGGGCACACATCTGCATACCTGGCTTCCATACAGCCATTTCCATCCAGATGCTTCCATACCATATGGGATAGCAGGGAAGAATTATGCAGCTCCTTTGTGCCTTTTAGACCTGCATATATCTCCATGTTTCCCAGCTCACCAAGCCCAGGGAGAATTACTTTGTAGTCTGGTTGAATTTTTGTTCTTTCATATTCTTCAAACTACCTTGTTTATGCCACAAGCCTAGTTTCTCTCTCTCACCATATTTTTTTTCTGGAAACAAGCAAGACAAATGTTTATTTTGTTTCCAAGTTGCCAAAATCTCTCTTCAGGCAAGGAAGGATAGAATTTGTTACCCGCTTAAAGAAGGGAAAAGGCAATAAAAGAAACATGAAGTAGAGTGACATTAAAGCTTGTTAAAAGTTTGAAATATTTGCCAAGGAAATATGGAAAGTTAATGTTTTGGCAATAGATTTAAGGTGACTCAAAACAAAAGATCTATATTGGCTGGGATAAAACTGAGCCTTCATATGAGTCTCCAAATTTCAAATTCCTACAGTTCCTGTACCTCTATCTCAGTCTGGTGACAGCTTGGCTATACTGTGACTATACACCTGTCATGCTCTACCTATAAGCAGGTGCACAATTTTTGTTTTCTTATTATTTCCTTTTTAAAACAAAGACTTCAGTATTTAGTACTTAATCGCTACAAACTGAATATTTGCTCAATCAATGAATACAAAAAATGTGTATTTCCATTGTGGCATTTCAAATATATGTAGGTCAAGTAGAAATATTGCATTAATGGTTAAGGGAACCCAATAAGTCAACAATAAACTTCTTGGTGACAGCACCAATCCTTTATGTTTATATATTTGCAGTCACAAAAGACCTAGTATATATCTATGTGGTGGCATTTTAAGGAAGTATGGCATACAATATATGCCCTCTCTCATTCTCACGCACTCCTCCATTTCTCCATTCTTTTCCTCTTTTTGTTCCTCCTACCCCTTTCATCCATTCTTATTTCCACAGTGATTTGCTGTTGTACAACAATTTTCTCCTGTCTGAAAGAGTTCCCTCTAGGAGGAAGGGAAAGACTCATGAGACTGAGAAAGTGAATCCACTTCACTTGTTTTGGAAAGTTAAAATATAGAAGATCCCTAAGGACTCCTCCCCTTGGCTCCAGAAGCACTCAGCTGTTGTAGGAAGATTCTGGCCAGTCAAACTCGAAGACGATACTCTTAGACTTGTAGAAATGCCTGCAGCTGTGCAGCACATTGGAGATGTAGCTTTTATGAGCTGTCACCTATAGTATGGCAGGCTTTTTGCTAATGCAGTCGCTTTTGGGTCATGTCTGGTCCTGTAAGTAACTCTTCTCCCATACTATTGTTAGTAACCCAATAAAAGTTCATTGCTCCATTAAGTTGACTTTGGCAGGATCATTCCATTGTTCTGTCGTAAGTTCCCACTCGGCTCTGAGTAGACATACTTTTTCAAAGGAAAAGTTTCTCCACTAAAACTCCCAAACTCACAATCCCCCACTGCTTTAGTCTCCTGAGAGTTGGCATGACAAATGTATGTCGATGTACCTGATTGATTTTATAATATAACACTTCAAATATTCCAGTGATAGTTGTGAAGTACAAAAATTATATAATTATCTATCATACCACACCCACACACATGATTAGGGAAAGCAGCATAATACTTAGCAACACAATATGTAGAGATTAACAGATTTAAAAAGCCTGAGGTTTAGGACACAAACTGGTGTGTCATTGATGAAATCTTGGTATTTTGGACAAGAGATTTAAATAGATTTAAAACAGAATGAAGGATCTATTATACATAAGAACTGAAGGGAGAAATTAATAATGATGGTGCAGCTCTAAACAAAAGAATGTCAATATAGTAGCTATAAAAGTCTAATAATGCTTTCCAGAAGAGAGTGGATAATTGTTAAATTGTAGAGTAGATACTATAAATCTCTAGGTAATAAATAGACTTGCTTTTAAAACAATCGTATCTTAATTAGGAAAATAAGATAGGTCCTCACTATTCTTTTCTTCCAAAATTGTATTCTGAATAACTACATCTTTGCAAGCTAAAGCTATTGGAAGAAATATGAAGGAGATTTCTGTTCTTGGAAAGTACTTTACTAAAATGCCAAGACTATGTTGTTAAGGTGAAGCAAAAATAAATTTGACCTTATTAAAATATCTGTCTGACCAAATATGCCACATGAAGTGAAAGACTGGAAATTAAATTACTGAGAAAGTAAAAGCAAAGGATTATCCATATGTCTGTCTGCATGTCCATCCATCCATCTATCTATCTATCTATCTATCTATCTATCTATCTATCTATCTATCTATCCATCCATCTATGTATCTTTGAACAATTGAATAATGTAATACATACACTTAATAAAATCACTAAAAGCTATTCAAATCTGAAAAAATGCAACCATTAAGCGCTAGAAGCAGTTTAAGGTTAAGAAGATGTAATTTAAACAAAAATGAAACATTATCACACACTTTGGTCATATGACAAGGAGAAAATAAGCTGGTAATGTCCTGGAAGTTGTCTCTCTGATAGCTAGACTTCAAAGTACCAGAAACTGTTATGTAGGTTGTTGGGGGTAAGGAACACTGCAGCAGTTTTAGCAGCTGTTAACACTATATACTGTAATGAAGACCTACCTAGTCTAATGTTTCCAGTAGTATTATTTATTTATTTTTTATCTAGGAACCCTGTTCCCATCAGCTGTTTTCAGATCTCTCAAGTAGAATCAGTTAGATTTGAAAGGAAACCTCATGTATTCTATACTAACAGCGAACATTTTGTCATTTACAATAATATGAGCTAGGCATGATGACTCATGCCTTTAAATCCAGCACTCAGGTGGCAAAGGCAGGTGGGTCTCTGCGAGTTCAAGGTCAGCCTGGTCTACACAGTGAGATAGGTCCAGGATACTCAGGAGCCCACATACTTAGACCCTGTCTCAAATGACCAAAATAACAATGTGGATGATGTGATTTCCAATTTGCTTTTTTATTATTGTCTCTGGGATTTTCCCTTTACAGGATAGTTTGAAGTCTGTGTCCTAACCAAGCTAGACAGAATCCATGCTTAGTTGAATACCATTCTGCTGGCTCTTCTGTAATGTTTCCCTTGAGCTCATCATTTGGCTAAAGTCCAAGATATGGTCCTTTTCTTCCTGTACTTCAAGCACCAGACACATAAGCAGATTCTAGGGCATGGGTAGCACAGCCAGAAGAGGAATCTCAGTGGTCCCCTAGTGGCCCAAATGGAGTTGTGCAGTTTTTTTAAATTGCTTATTCTACTCCATGGAGGGGTGGCATTCATTAAGCAGCAAGTTCATTAAGTAACTTCTAATTAGCTATGTTTTTCCCTGTACCAAGATAGGAGGAAAAGCACTCTATACTATCTAGGTTTGCTCCCTGGTGAGTCACACACCACTCATCCAAACGTCACCACTGTTGTCACAATCTGAAATTTTGCTTTCACTTTGCAAGATGGCCTACCAAATTGTAAGTGCTAGTGGCAGATATCAACCCAAGTTGTCCTGGGCAAAAAAAAGATATATTTAAAATAAAAATACAGTGATTTCTTGAGAAATCTAATGACAGACATGGCACCCAGATTATGAAGGAGTTAAAATTAAGGGAAGTTGTCAGAACTAGGAAGTTGCTCTTGAAAGGTTTGATTTGAAGGAACTCATCACTGCTTCTCTCTGAAGATCCACTGTGTTTCTGTTCCTCTCTTTCCCTAACAGATCTTTTTCAGCTGATGCTTGAACTAATTTTATTTAATCCACACTCCCCCATCACAATGACTTCAGTAAGTGATGTAGTCTCTAGTTTCTTAGCTCTATTTCCGAAAACCTAAGAGAAAAGATTTGATTTGGCCAAATGTAATGAAAAGCATGGTGATGATAATGACAATGGTGGATGTATTGATGATGGAAGCTTTTCATTTCTGGGTTACTATGGGTCTGACCACGAGAAACAACTTCATCTGTGTTTATTCCATCCTCATCATAGCCTATACTCCCATTTCATAAAGGGGGAAGGGGACACCTAGAGGAGATAAATCATTTGATTATACAATATGTATAATAATGCACAATATTAATCATGCTTTCTAAAAGAAGGGAACTGATAGAATTAATGCCTATATATTATCTCCTGAGGGAAAGGTCAAGGATCCAGTAGATGTGCAGTTCGTACTGCTAGATTTCTCAGCAGTTCCAGTACAGGCTGATGTCCTGGAGGATTCTTAGAGAGCTGCTGATCTTTAGTTTACATTGGAATCATGAAGAATTAGTTTCTAATACTAGTGACAGATAAGATAGATGAGCTTGACAGGGAGGTAGAGGCTAGAAGACAAAAAATCAGAAGTTCCTTCTTCCGTGTTCTTTTATTTGGGCCAGAAGGTGTGGCCCAGATGTAGGGTTGGTCTTCCAACTTCAAATGATTCAGTCAAGAGTAGAGAAAAAAATATATAGCTCAATAAAAACAAAAGAACAATAAAAACAAAACATTAACAAAAGAAAATCCCTCACAGGCATGTCCAGCATTTTGTGTTTTAGTTGACTCCAGATGTAGACAAGTTGTTAATGAAGATTAGCCATCACAGCACCCAAATTATTTAATCCCCAAACAGTCTAATGTACTGATGTTCAAGACATGATTAAGTGGTGCAAACATAGAAAGATCATGGTTCATGTCTAGTTCTTTTTCCATGACTCCTTCATAGAGAAACTGTTGGGCACTGTTCAGAAAACCCCTTCTCTGCAGTCATCAGCAGGAGCCTGTTCCTTTTCCTCAAATGAAGAACTTATCATTGTAAAAGACTTGGTAATGTCTTCCAAGTTTCTTATTCACCTCATTTTTCTTTGCTTCCTATATTGCAGTTTCTCAGTTGTTAAAATTATTTATTTATCTTTTTAAGATTTCACTTGTATTTTAATAAATAAAATTTGCCTGAAGATTAGAGAGTAAAACAGCCCTACTGGTCAGGCTTACACCAGACAGTATTAACACACACCTTGAAATCCTGTGACCACAGTAGTTGCCCTAGAAACTGGTTGATGCATGCCTTTAATCCCAGTGGTGTACTCCTTTAATCCTGAAAATAGAGAGGATTGTAAAATGGGAGGAAACAGCTCTCAGAAAGTCTCATTCTGAGATTCCAGGAGGCAGGATCATGACTTCAGACTGAGGTCAAGGTAAGAGCCAGTGGCTGGCTGTTTTCCTTTTCAGATCTTCAGGTTGAACCCCAATTTTTCGTTCTTGAGTTTTAAAATTATGCTTCAAGATACTATTATCTCAAGAAATTGAGAGATTACTCCCTTCAGATTAGCTTGTAGACATTCTATAAGGTGTTTTATTGATTAATAGTTGATAGTTGATATGAAAGTGTTTGGTTCACAATAGATAGCTTTTTTAACTCTATTTATTTTTACAAGTATTTTCTCAGCTCTGAGCTCCTCATAAAGCTCAGGGAAGCTTTTCCTAATGTATATTTGGCTCCAACTCTGAACTCTAGTCCAGTAAATTATATTCTGTGTTTCCTCTGAAATAGTCACTAGTCCCCATGCTCTGCAACAACTGCCTCCTTACTTTGCATCTTCATTATCGGTCAATAATTAGTCTTTTCCTTTCAATAGTTTATTCTTTCTATTTATTTTTATTAGTATTAACTGGAGAAACACTAAAATGTATATATACATTTTAAGGGAGAGTACTGTGTCATAAAAATGTCTATTCTCTGCATTTGTCATGTGTTTAATGTGTAAAAGTTGAATATAATTGATAATAATTGAGAAAACACAAATTTAAAAAAAATTGTAAGCTTCTGCAAAATGGCTTCTGGTTTCCCAATATTTGTATTTGAAATACCTATTTTCTCTCTACGTGGTTTGGAGACAACAGGGTGCCCTATAACGAACTCAACAATCTACTCCTATTCAAGCCAGGAACAATTTCAAGCAGTAGTCTATAGGAATGTCCCTTTATTGTCCTTTGCTTCCCAGAGCAATTTTATTCTTATTACACTGAAGCCCCAATAGGTATCACACGGGGATTTCCTAGAGTGTCCACTGAGATGGCAGGTATCCCTTAATAACAATAGAAGATTCTGCTGGTCCAGGAAGTTTAAGAGCTATGACTTTGGAAAATGAGTTAGGTCTGCTAGGCATGAAGCACAATATAAAAACGTGCACATTTTGGAGTTAGAAATAATAACTAACTCCAAGACCTGAGAGTAGTAACATACCTTTAGCAAGGCCCCCTTTTCACCATTTGTAAAAACAAATATGGAAATAACTAACTAGCAGGGTAGTTGAATAGACACTGATAGTATCTTTACCTGTGACTCCCATGCAGCAAATATTCAATAAATACTTGCCATTATGCGGTTCGGCACTTTAGCTCCTTCCTTTAGTTCAGTGATGTAGTACAACTTTCATTTCTTCTATACTGTATTCTTCCACCAGGAATCTTCCCATTCCTCTTTCTAATGTGACTCCAAAGAAATGAACTGAGCTTTTAAACTGAATTATCTGTGTATGTTTCCTGTTGTGCAATTATTCCTTAAAACATTCCAGATAGCCCCAGTGTCTTACAGAATAATCACAGGGATCATAGTAATTCCCTCCATAACATGCAAATCATTACTGCTGCTCCTTTGAGCAGGACATTCATTTTCACCCATAAAAGCTGTCTCCATCTTTGAATGACTAACAAGAGAAATGATTCATTGAGTAGAACTGATGCTTTGTCTCACTTCTGCTCATCAAGCTTAGCTTCTCTCTGGATGCTTTTGAGGAATAATGTTTGGTTTGGTTTTAAATTTTGATTCTGCCACTTATTTGACATGGGATTCCCCTCTATACGCTGTGAATATGTTTTATTATCATTGGTTAATAAAGAAAGTGTTTTAGCCTATGGCAGGGCAGAATAAAGCCAGACAGGAAGTTTGAACAGAGATATAGAGAAAGAGTAGGCAGAGTCAGGGAGATGCCATGTAGCTACTGAAGGAGACAAGGTGTGGGAACCTTATCAGTAGTCCACAGCCTCATGGTGTGTTGGGAGCCACCTGGAGGCACAGGTGGTCCTGCAGTTTGGAGGTAGCCACGTGGGGCTGAGCAACCCTGCCTGCACCCTTGCCTGCACATGCTCAGACCAGCAGAATGGCATTAACCAATCAGGACAGCGTTCAAGCCGCTCCACCGTTTAAAAGCAGATGCCTCGGGACCCTACTTCCTCTCTCTCTAAGCTTTCTCTCGTCCCTGCTCTATCGTCCCTTCCCCCAATTTTCCTCAAGGGAATGCTCCAAATAAAGATGTGACCAGAGAAGGAATTCTCGTTTTTGGTGGGGTTCATTCCTGCTGGACAGGATGGCGCCCCGCAACTGGTGCTCGAAACTCCGGGACGCTGAGGGACCCTGACAACTACGCCGGGGGACCCTGAGAAAGCCCGGGAGAAAAAGCCAAGATCAGACACCAGCACAGAGAGCCTTGAATTTCAGAACTCTGAGAACATGGAGCGGTGAGTGACGTCTGTGAATCCCCAGAAAGGGGAGGAAAAGAAATGTAAAAAAGAATTTCAAAGGATAGGCCTAAAATAGAAAAGAAAAAAAAAAAAAAATCAAAGTTAAGGTATCTGAAAGAAGGTACAGAAAGCAACGGGGAAGAAAAATCCCTTAAGTTCAGTGCAGGAGGAATGTAAACAGCAGCAAAAAAGGCGAGGTAACTAAGGCGGGACTTTGAGGACGATGGGGTACGGGAGACCGCGGCTTCCGCTCCCTCTCCGTCCACCTGCGTACTCGCTGTTAGAGACTGGAGGCAACAGTCTCGTAGGGAGGCGAGCTTGATCACTGCCTTCCCTGTTCTTAAAGAGCCACAGAGCTTTTGGAGGTGATTTTCGCCTAATTTTGATAAGAGAGCTCAGTCTCTGGCTCTCACGTACAAAAAACTTTAATTTTTGACTGAGAAAGACAAGCTGCTTGATCGTGCTGAGAGTGCTGGCGGCAGCCGGCCCGCCTTTGAGCGGTAATGCCTGATTAGAAACACGGAAGTGGGCCAGGCACGGTGGTGCACACCTGTGATCCCAGCTACTCAGGAGGGAGACGCAACCAGTTGCTGGCGGGGAGTTTGCTGGAGGTCTACGAACAGCCAGGTCACCATGGCGACGGGCGGGCTAAAGTCCGTGTGTCATCAGAGGCTATATGTCCCGGCCTTCTGGCGGGGCTATGGTTTTTGGAGGACTTTTTCAGCACCTGAGCGGACTCGCCTGACTGAGGCGGAAGCTGCGTGGTGAGCAGCGGCGCCATAGAAAGCAGAGAGGAGCTGAATCGGCTCTGCGGAAAAACTGTGTTTCCATAGCAACATGGGCGAGCGGGGAGATGAGTTCCCAGAGAACGGGGCTCCGCGCGCGGGCAGACCGGGCCCCCCACGGGTGGGCGGATGCCCCCCCCTCGCCGGAGCTTGGCGGTGCGAATTCAATGCCTGAGGTGAGGCTGAGGTACAGTTCGCAGTTACGGGATAACCGGCGAGCCCGCCCACGGCCCGGGGCGGAGCCATGCCTTCGGGCCATGCGGAGCGCGCCATTATGGGCTTCAGAGGCGGAGCTGTGGCAGCCGCCGCTGTCCGCTGCTGCCGCCGCCCTCAGCCAAGGTCGCTAAGAATTTAGTCAGATAAAAACATTTGTCGCCAAAAATTCAGTCAGATAAAAACATTTATCCCCCCAAACATCGCCCCTTTGTCAGCAGGAAGTAGCCAGATGATCGACGTCCATTCTCCCTCAAAGAACTGGTCCTAATTATCATAATAAAGGCGCGTCAACCTGGTTATCATTACCTATTGCCCCTGGCAACGGATGAAATAAACAATGTTACCTAGAGGTTTTTCCATCTAAATAGGGGAGCTGGAGAGATGGCTCAGAGGTTAAGAGCACTGACTGCTCTTCCAAAGGTTATGAGTTCAATTCCCAATGACAACTGCTTTGGTTTTTAAACAATAGAGGGGGACTACACTACCAGTGACAGCTTCCCCCAGAGAAAGGATTTCTCTTGCATTCTATACACTTAATTTTTAATTCAAAATTTTGCTGGTACAGGCAAACAAGATTTGCTTTTTGAAGCAGAGACCTGCAGATCTCTAAGTTCAAAACCAGCCTACTTCCAGTACTGATTGTGCTGAATTTTTACACTGAGAGTTTTTAGTACTCTTAAATGTTAATTTGGGAGGAGAGTTTTGTTTATGTTTTTCTAGGAATGCTGACATACATCTGGATGCCAGCGAGACCGACCAGAGAGATAAAGAAGATGACCCAATGGATGCTGAATGTCCTGCTGTGGAAGATTCGTACGGAGACAGCAGAGATGACCTTCTGGGCGGTGCCAAGAGCAGCTGTTTCACACCATCGACTTGAGCAACACCCTGTGCAACCTCTTATCTCTTACTCTACTTTGCCTTTTCCTTCCTTAGGAATGGGTGGGAGCAGAGATATCCTTGGCATGCTGCGTCTAGGTGGGGACCAGATTGGAAAATAGTTTTGCCTTATTGCTCTTAAAGACAATAATTAGGGGGAGATGTTGGGAGCCACCTGGAGGCACAGGTGGTCCTGCAGTTTGGAGGTAGCCACGTGGGGCTGAGCAACCCTGCCTGCACCCTTGCCTGCACATGCTCAGACCAGCAGAATGGCATTAACCAATCAGGACAGCGTTCAAGCCGCTCCACCGTTTAAAAGCAGATGCCTCGGGACCCTACTTCCTCTCTCTCTAAGCTTTCTCTCGTCCCTGCTCTATCGTCCCTTCCCCCAATTTTCCTCAAGGGAATGCTCCAAATAAAGATGTGACCAGAGAAGGAATTCTCGTTTTTGGTGGGGTTCATTCCTGCTGGACAGGATGGCGCCCCGCAATGGTGAAGCATAGATTAATAGAAAGTGGTTAATTTATGATACAAGGGCTAACTAGGAATACATCTAAGCTATTGGCCAAAAAGTGTTATAATTAATATAGTTTATGTGTGATTATTTAAGTCTAAGTGGCTGGGAAACAGCTCCCTCTCTGCTGTTGATATAATGGTGCCCAACGTGGGTGCATAGATCCACATAAGACCTAAAAAAAGCTTAAGATTATATATATGTAAAGGGACTTCTAGGTCCTCAGAAACAGGAGTCAATTGGAGCTTCTAGGTAGCCGCATATATTCAGATAGGCTCTGTTTGCTGGTGGGGAGCTGACAGCATTAGCAGCAAAAACTTGATAGTTCATGCTGAAGGAACAAATAGATCTGACTCTTTTGAGAGTTACTATTGCAGAGCACTTAAATGGAGTTTATGAGAAGTGTGTTACAAATTACCTAATGGTGATAAAGACCCACTGTGTCCATGGAGCTTGGGTGGTTAGCATCACTCACAGAGGCAGTGAATGTACTTTCACCATGTTGGACTGGGTAGAGCCCACAGCCAAAGCTGCAATGTTAATCCAAACCATACCTGCTTAGTATTTCAAAAATGAAAGAAAAAAAAAACTTCTCTTGGTCATACTGATTACAGATACACAATAAGACAGACTCAAATGAAAAAGACCTCTGAATGGGTCACAGTGTTGAATAAATGTACGTGGGCTTAAGAGAGAGTAAAGCAAGAATGCAGACAGATGTAGATTAAAGAAGTAAAGATAATAAAATAAATATTAAGTAGTAGAGTAAAAAAATTAAATAACCCATGACAAGATGGGATAGACACAAAGAGTCTAGATTATGTATGCTGTTGTGTTTTCTTTGAATTTTTGACTGTCAATGAACTAAGTACAGAGAGACATTTCATTGTATGGGTGAAATGTATGTATACATTTCATTGTATGTTTGTTTTCATTTAAAGGGGGATATAATATAGAATTGAATACTTTACCTTGGTTTGGATTTTGTTTATTGATACAAACTTAAGGCCAATTTTGTTAAATGTGTATTTCTTCTCTTACTTAAGGTATTGTGTTTGTGCAGCTCTTTTAAAAATGTAATGTTTAATTAAGGAATATAAGTTAATAGAATCATTTATAGTAGTCAAACTTGTAGTCATTTTAGTTAGGTTTTCCAGATATACAGAGACATATTTCAGATGAATAGATATTCTTCAAACCTTTAAAAATATACAGAATATAGTATTTAAAACGTTTTGAGAACTTAGACTCTTTTCTTGACAGTAAGACATGTGTGCTACTGGCAGCAGCAATTACTTGAGAGAGGTTGATGGACATCAAAGAAGCTCATTATGAAATTTGCATTCAATGTGACAAGACTAACCTTTTGTGCAAGAAACTGTTCTTGTATGAACTGCTTGTTGGTATGTTGTATGAATTGGACATGCAGGACCCACAGAAAGGTGCTGAACTTTCCAAATGATGGGATGATCCTTCAGTGTTCCTGATTCACAGAGAAAACTACCAGACAATCTGCAGGACACAGTAAAAAGTAACCGACAAGCTGCCAATATAGGCAAAACAGTCTTTTAAATTTACTGCTTCATGGAAAAGTCTGCCAGACACTATGGGCCTGTAGGCTGAAGATGGGTGACTCAACATTACAGAAAAACTTTGGATGACTGTCCAAGCAACAAGATGTCTATGTCAATTATAGAGTTTTGGAAGTTGTTTACAATGCACTCCCTGTTTATTTAGGTAATAAATGTTTCTGGGGTCTTTGATGGAGTTGAAGAGAGATAGTTATAGTTTTTCTTAGTTATGATAAAAGATAAATTAGATATGAAGTTTTAGACTCACATAAAAATATTGTAACTATAATCTTTGCTTGATACCTGTATTTTTACATGTAATTTTACTATGTTGAAGTCAAAACCTTCATTTTTATTTAGACAGAAAAGGGGAGATGATGTGGGATTCCCCTCTGCATGCTGTAAATATATTACCGTTGGTTAATGAAAAAGCTGCTTTGGCCTATGGCGGGCAGAATAAAACCAGGCACGATATTCAAAGAGAGATATAGAAAAAGAGTAAGTGGAGTTAAGAAAGATACCATGTAGCTGCTGAAGGAGAAAGATGGGGGAACTTTCTGGTAAGTCACGGCCCCATAGTGATTCATAGATTAAAAGAAATGAGCTAATTTAAGATTCAAGAACAAGCTAGGAGTACACTTAAACTCTAGGCCAAAAAGTATTGTAATTAATATAGTTTATGTGTGATTATTTGGGTCAGGGTGGTTTGGAAACAAAGCAAAGTCTCTGTTTATACTTATTAGCTTAGTGCGATAGGTTACAAGGAACACATATTACTTATTTATCCAATGAACATGATTATAGATAGCTCCCAGAATCAATGAGATTGTTGGCATTTTTTGCACACTTAGGCAAGTATTTCAAGCAAAAATGATAATATATCTAGCCATACTACACTACATTGTGTTAAGATTCCTCTGAAGTTTATTACTGAGGGAGACTCCTTACACATAGAATGGAAAGTTAGGCAGGTTCTATGCCCACCCAAATTCCAAGTCTTCATGAAGTTGACAGTAAGCTTTTGTTAATTCTTCTCTAGTGCCTCCATACGAAATTACCATATAAGTATATCAGCAAGCATGGGATTGTCAACTGACTTCTTTGAAACATTTTCTATATTGGGGTGGGAGGGTAATTTTTAAGAATAGTTTGCAGCATCCCTCATTTATACTTTATTCATTCCCAGCAAAGGTGTGGTAGAAGCGCCTCACTAAGCCACATTTCCAAAAAGTATATGTCTCTTTTTTGTTGCTTCATTATATGGAATCATATACTGTACCATAATATGTTTATCAATGGTGAGCTATATACATTATAATATATAACATATTATATGCTATATTGTGCATACAGACAGGACTCATAGGGGTTTATAAGATTTAAGCTTGTGTATATTTGGCCTATGTTATTCTCATGGCGTCAAAGTCATGCAAAGATACAATTATCAGAACATATCTCCATTAGGTAAAGCAAGAGTACATTTGACTGAGGATGGGGATAGATTGGTGGTGGTTTTACTAAGCTACTGTAGTCTCTTTGTGGGCCTGTAGATGCAGAAAGTTGGCTTGCTCAAATTGCCTGTGGAGCCTGAGTCATATTTTCCTTATAACTGTAAAGGCTGAGCTAATGCAAGCTTGCCTTCTTACTGTGGTCCTCAATCATATACAATGCCTGGCCTCACTGGAACATTTTAAAATATTAAGGAGTTTATTATCAAATATTTCAATAGACATATGGTACTATAACACATGAAATGTGTAGAATAATCACATAAAATGAAGAACTGCCATTACCGAATTTCAAATACAATATTGCACTTAAAAGAAATGTATTGGAAATCAACATTTGATTAACTGATGATCTGTTTAATGAGATGGACTTATACACTCTTTGATTTACATTTAATTTATTATTGATGATGATGTCCATCTTTCATTCTTTTTGACCATGTTCTTTTTTTCTCCAAGCAAATAAATAACATGAGTTTCTTTTCTTACTCCTCTGAAGGCCAGAATTTTGAAGTCCAACTCAAGTTCAACAAACTGAAGTTCATGTGCTACAGAACTGGTGCCTTCTAGATGAGGCAATAGGGAACCATTTCCTGCCACTCACAGCATCTAGAGGGACCATGTGGGTTCTTTGGTGTGTGACCCTTCATCTCTTTTTAAAATTTTACTTAAACAACGTTTTTTCATTTATTTTACATATCAACCAGTTTCACCTCCCTTTTCTCCTCCCATTTCCGCCCCCTTCCCATCTATTTCCTTTCCATCTGCTCCTCCTCTATCTCCATTTATAAGGAGCAGGCCTCCCATGGGCTTATACGAAGCATAGCATATCAAGTTGAGACAGGACCATGTTCCTCCCCTTATGTTAGGTGGTGTGAGGTAAACCAGAATGGGAAACAAGTTACCAAAAGCCAGCTAAGCACCAGGGAGAGGTCATGTTCTAACTACTAGAAGCCTTACTTAGAGACCAAGATACCTGATTGTTATAAACATGCCAAGGGCCTAGGTCATGAGTTCTGGCGAGCTTAGGCCAGCTGTTCCCCCATCACCCTCTAAGCACTGTACTGAGCTCTTAGAGTCTTGACCATGTTTTTATTGCAACTTATAAAGAATCAAATACTCATAGATCAGCTCAGATCACCTACTATTTATTTATTAGGTATATATAAAATAGCAATCAGCGTATACATTTCTAATCAGGGCCTTCTATGGATTTCTCTAGTTTCTCTCAAAATGTGTTGTGTTTTATCATTTATTCCAGAAATATGGGTCATAGGTATCATGGGCTAGCCTCAAATTCACAATGAGGTCAGGGATTCCCTTTGAACTTCTGACCTTCCTTCCTCTAATTCTCTAATGCCAGGATTACTTGTATTTATTACTATTCCACATTTCATTTAGTATTGGAAATGAAATTCATTGTTTTGTGCATGCTAGGCAAGCACTCGGCCAACTGAGCTACATTCCCAGAGCTTGCTGTCTTTTGGTTTGAATGGTCCATGGAGAGGTATAGTTAGAAGAAGTATGTGTTGCTGAAGATACAACTTATTTAGATATTGAATATTTTATTTTTATGTATGCATGCATGCATATATGTGTTCGTATATATGTACGTTGATCATTTTGTATCTGAGAAATGCTATTTGTGTTCAGTACCAGGTCTTTCTTTCTTTGTAATATTTCTTTAAATTGCTCATAGTCTGTTATAGTACATTTCTAATGCACAAAATTGTGCCAGTGTGATCACTCAAGAAACTAAAATATTAGATAGAAAGAGAATATATTTTTTTCTGAAAGTTCTAGTACATTGATGTCATATTGCTAAGAATGAGAGTTTAAATTTGTTACTAGCAAAAAGAAAAAAAAAACAAGTAGCCGCCAAAGGAAGAGATGGACATAGATAGTTGCCAGATATATATTCCCATGCTGTGCAAGAGAAGGAAATTGTCTCTGTAGGGGAGTTCTGATGCTTGATTTGTAGTCAAAATGCTAAATAAATACTCAGATATTTCCTGAAGTCATCACCATTTTCTTGTTCTTTACTTCTTTTCTCTTGTTGTATCCATAGAAATATTGACAGTGTAATTATAAGCTGCTCATAGATTTTGTTGGCCCAATTCTTAGAGGAGTGAATTGAGGAGAGATTTCATTTCATGTAGACAGTCACACATATAGTCACCTGAATGTGTGTGGGTGGACTTCACCATATGCAGACACTAACATATATAGCCATCTGAATATATGAAAGGTGACATTTACCACAAGTAGATACTAACATATATAGTCTTCAGAATGTATGAAGTATGATCTTCATTATGCATACACCCTCACTTATATAGTTATTTGAATCCATACAGTTCCAAAACTTGAGCATTTTAACATGACTTGGCCTTGCATCATCCTCTAAAGATTAGATCCATCAGTGAAATAGCTGTGAATGCTTAATTTATTACAATTTGTAGATTTTGAATAGGTTTTGCTGTCACTGTTTGTTTTTATTGTTTTTGTTTATAACTATTAAAATAGCAAGATCAGTTCTCTCACTATTAATTGGTTACCCATGGGACAATTTTTTAGTACAGGGATGTCTATAGTCAGCCGAGTCAATGAAAATCAAAAAGAGAACCCAGGAAATTCCCTAATACTTGACTTTTCTCTCAGAGCTATGTAGGAAGCCTTCTGTGAACCATAGAAATAATAAATGCTGAGCCCATTGGAACATAATCTCAATCAGCAAGATGCCACTGCTTTCCAAATTTCCTCACAGGCTCTGCTAGTTTCATGCCAAAACTAGCTATGAATTTCTTCCTTTTAATCTCCCCTAATGCCTTAGTTAATTATTGTCATTGTTCTGACTCTCCATTTCTCAACTGAACCAGTCAGAGGAGGCTGAATATCTGCAGGACTTAATCTAAGACCACAAACGACCCTACTCCATTTGAAAAGGCAAAAAATAAGACCAAAAGAATAAAAGGAATTACTAACAATTTCCTGGCAACCCCTTAATCTACTGAATTTCTGACTGGACATAGACCGGGATAAGGGATATGAAGGGTCTGGAAGATTTCTCAAGTTGATTGTCACAGGAAAACTGGCTGAGGTGAGGAAGAAGCAGGAAGACAGTTACCTGGTATCTCAGTGATTAGGATGGTGGTGTTTCTCCCCTGGCTGTCCATTATTTTATGGTAAGAATTTTTCTGATTTTCCTCCATTTTATCTTAGAGGAAAGGGAGAGCATATATGCACTGGGTGAATTTTAAATTGCGCAGTGAAAGTAAATAGGAGTGGTGTGGCTGATATCTAGAATGGGGTAAACTAACACCCATAAAACAATGTATTTTCTCTGAGGCCAAGTGTGAGAACTTTTGACTCTCCACCGTCAGGCTAGAAAATGCACAAGCTCAACTTGAAGATGAAGGCAATTTCTACTCGGAAAATGTCAGTCGGATTCTTGACAACCTGCTGGAAGGCTATGACAACCGCCTGCGACCAGGATTTGGAGGTAAGACACCGCATTGCAGTTAGATGAAATACTTGAGCTTTCATTCCACTTTTATAACCTTTCTGAGACCCAGAGGATTCAGAAGGAAGACAGAGGGAAGTGGTGTGGTAGAGGGAGGCTACGAAGAGATTCATGTGTGGATTGCTATCCCTTTCTCACTCCTTCCTCAGTCAGTGACCTTATGTAAGTTATTTGAATGCTATAATCCTCACTGTCCTAAACAGAGGTATTTGTGTGTATGGACATCATTGACTTACAGGGTTATGTAAACGTAGAAAGGGTTTTTCCAGGTGTGCCACTTTTCTGGTTATATCAATACCGATGTTTTTATCCTCATTAGTAGCAGTATTAACTATTAATAGGGCACACTGATTTGGACATCTTCCATCCCTTAAGACTTTCCTAATGTGAATGAAATGACTTTGAAATAACTGTAGGTTTTCAAAGTTTAAAAACCGTCTTTTAAATTTAACTGTCAGATATGTGAAAGCTTGTGTGGAGTCACTAGAGACTAGTAACAGCACACATGGTAATAGCCCCAACCTTCTTGACTTTTGGTAGGAGCTGTCACAGAAGTCAAAACAGACATCTATGTGACCAGCTTTGGGCCTGTGTCAGATGTGGAGATGGTAAGTACATTGGGTCCTTATATTTAGGAAGGAGAACTACAACTTAAGGCTAATGATTACAAGTATCGCCATTCATCTCAGCACACACTGTGCATATTTCCATTGGGAAGGCATGCAAACTAGAACAAGTGATTGACTCTGCTTGGACTCTTGAAGATGAGTTAGTTTTTAATATTACAGTCTCTCTTCCATTCACTGATTATACAATGACGAGTCCTACAAAGAGAAGAATTTCTCCATTTTTCTGAGGTCCTAGTGAAATTATTCTTTTTTTTTTTTTTTTACAAAAAGACTTCTTGTCATGTAAGAGAAGACTGATAAGTAAGATGCCGAGGTATACCTATCTTTTGTTATGTACTATCACCAGTGCATTTTATCCAAACAGTGAGAAAGTCACTTGGATAGGTTCATGCTTTCTACCTTGTACGTTGCGGATGCATCAGTGGGAGTTCTGGAGACTCTGTTCCAGGTACAGATGGCTGTAGGATTCGTAAGAGGGTATTTATGGAAAGTGGCAAGGAAAGCCCGAAGTTGTCTTTTGAACAAAGTGTATCACATGCCTTCCTGGTTTTCAGATAGTATTTATTCTCACAAGGCTGAAATACAATCTCCAAGACAGGAACTGTCATAGATGTCTTCAAAGAAAGATGCCATTATCTTTTCTTGGGAAAATTGTAATGAAGTATAAAGGTTGCTGGTGACTTCTTTTCCTACTTTAGAACTGACATGAAAAGCATAAAGAAACATGTATAAAAAGCAAAGGAAAGAGGAGCTAGATAAACAGGACAAAGGGAGGATGAAAAAAAGAGGGAGGAAGGGGGAGGAAGAGAAAAGAAGAGGAAAGAAGGAAGATACAGATGAGAAGCAGAGAGTGGGCACGAGATCTTATCAAGAAATAAAAATCATAAGACTTGAAAAAGAAGAGTCAGTACTGGATACTTGTTATTTTAGCATATTTTTTTCCTTCAAGTTCTGCTTAGTTTCCAGAAAATTTATAATCACTTGGAACTGAAGCACTCTAGTCTGGGATTACTTTACTTTCACTTTGTCCATGTGTCTCTTCTTCGAGTAGTTTTGTGTATTAAAATCTTTATGTTGCATGGTTGGTGATTATATAGATATATTCTGTATAGAAATTTGTTTTTAAAATTTAATCACTATCTATAGAAATAAGCATCATAAAGTGGGAAGAAATTATTGGCAATGCTTCAACATAGTAGAAGGTGTTTGTTGTTGACTTCTGTGAGAGCCTCACAATTATCTCCTCAAAATTAACAATATCCCATAAAGCCACGGTTTAAAAATCAAAATTGTGGAATTTACCTTAAATATTATATTTTCAGTTTCAAATTATCTTGCTTTCATCTGCTTTTATAATCTCTGAGAAAAACATCAGAAAAACCATGGTATGCAGCCTTAATTTAGTAATCAATGAAGGTTTGTATTGTTGGAATTGTACTGCATGGAAGTATTGTCCTCTGAACCGACTGTAAAGGTGAGTGAGGTGCTGAAAAAAAAATCACTAAACTAGTTGAAGGGAAGGTAGGCCATCCAGCAAGAAGCCTGGACCATAGATATTTCCATGTGTTTTCTTTCAAGTTAAGGAGGATTACAGAGAAAAGATCATGGTTGAAAAGTTGGCTGACTGGGTAGATATGGAGGAAAAATGTTGAGCAGACTAAGGATGGAGAAGGAGTTTGTCCCAGTATATCTGTTTTATATTATTACAAACCTTGCAAGTTTGAGAAAAATAAGGAGTCACCCAAATCTGTTTAGTATTAAAAATCCTTTACTGATTATAATCAACTATTTTTGATTCTAAAAATCATTATTGTTTACCAAATTATTCAGCTTCATTAAGAAGTTATTGGTATAAACTTTGCTTTCTTGATTAAACTTAGAATTAAATATAAATAATGAATAAACTCTTTCACTAGACACGTTCCACTTTGTGTGAATATTTGTTTTTTTTCTCTTAGGAGTATACAATGGATGTTTTCTTCCGCCAGACTTGGACTGATGAGAGGTTGAAGTTTAGGGGTCCTGCTGAGATTTTGAGCTTAAATAACTTGATGGTCAGTAAGATCTGGACACCTGACACTTTTTTCAGGAATGGGAAAAAGTCAATTGCTCACAACATGACTACCCCTAACAAGCTCTTCCGATTAATGCAGAACGGAACAATCCTGTACACCATGAGGTGAGTTGTCCATTTATTTCTGCTGCCTTGAGGATGCATCCTCCATCGTAACCAGATGTACATATTTCAATGTCTCCAGGCTTACTATCAATGCTGATTGTCCCATGAGGCTGGTTAACTTCCCTATGGATGGACACGCTTGCCCACTCAAGTTTGGAAGCTGTAAGTTACACAAGATTTCTGGAAGTCAAATAGGGCACTAGAAATATGTACTTATTTGGCTTCAGCTGAAGAATAAGAAAAAAAAATATTTAGAAAACTCTCAGTGTGAGTTCAGGAGTCTGCTTTTTGTCAATATTAGAAGTTTCCACTAATGAGATGTTTAAAAAAAAGCAACAGAATGTGTTTCTTTCTCCACAGCTAAGGCAGGTAATGTTTGTTTTTAATGAAAGAAAGTTAACCAGCTATATTTAGTGTTTTGTGTCATTTGTTTAAAAAATACAGATGCTTATCCAAAAAGTGAAATCATATACACATGGAAAAAAGGGCCGCTATACTCGGTAGAAGTCCCAGAGGAATCCTCCAGCCTCCTCCAGTACGATTTGATTGGGCAAACAGTTTCTAGTGAGACAATTAAATCTAACACAGGTAAGAATATCTTTTAAAAATCATGTAGCACAACTCTGGTGTATGTTTTCAAAATATCTAGTGTTTTATCTCTTTAATATTAGATGTTACAGACTTAATTTACTATTTTGAAGTGATCGCTTCAAAATTATTTGCAACTGGGTGAATAGGAATGATTATGAAGTCTTGGAATGCCTTTTCTTTGTGTGACTAAATGACATAAGGTGCCATTAACACCAACAAACTGATATGTCTCCTTGCATCTGATAAAGTAGCATTTTTATATATTTTTAAATCATGACTTTGCTTGTTTCCTTCCAGACCATGTTAACTTAAACACTTGCTAGTTTTGTATCTACTGCTTTCAATTTTCTGTCAACAACCCTACTAATGATTGTGTCTTCCATCAGGTGAATACGTAATCATGACAGTCTACTTCCACTTACAAAGGAAGATGGGCTACTTCATGATCCAGATATATACTCCGTGCATTATGACAGTCATCCTCTCTCAGGTGTCCTTCTGGATTAATAAGGAGTCGGTCCCAGCAAGAACCGTCTTTGGTAGGCCTCACACTTTGCGTTCTATTTTCACTTCAACGCCTGTGCTTTTGTGGTGAACACTGACAACTGTGTGTTCTCTCAGTACACGGAAGAAACAGAGTCATACATGTCGCAGAGACATGTGTCACATAAAATGACTCTCATCTTTTTGCAAGTCGTGTGCCGAAGCAACAAGAAATTGTCCCTTCAGCAATTCTGGCTCTTTTCTATAACTTAAGTGTGTCTCAGTTAGCAGTGCTCAGTATGAAGGAGAGGCTTGACCAGAAGAGGTGGCACATGCTTTCATCCTAGCACTTGGGAAAGCCAGGAAAAACAAACAAACAAACAAAAAAACCTAACGTGTACATCCAAGAAAATTGGTTAATACAGTAAATCCACTCATATGAATTATATCTCACTTTTACTGGACTGAACAAAGTGAAGTTGCCAACTCAAATATTCCAAAGTAGCTAGCGGTGGTGCATGCTTTTTTAATCCCAGCACTCCAGAGGCAGAAGAAGGTAGATCTCTGGGAGTTCGAGGCCAGCCTGGTCTGCAGTGCGAGTTCTGGGACAGGATCCAAATCTACAGAGGAACCGTGTCTTGAAAACACTCTTCCCTGTCTTAAGAAATCGCTAGGGTGGGTAGTCAATAAAGAAGTCTTCTTACTAACCAGCCCTTATTTGATCTCGTTACAAGATTCTTGATGCTAAATACTGCTCTGCTCTTTTCTTATTGCAGGAATCACCACTGTTTTAACCATGACCACCTTAAGCATCAGTGCCCGGCATTCCCTGCCCAAAGTGTCCTACGCAACTGCCATGGATTGGTTCATAGCCGTGTGCTTTGCTTTTGTCTTTTCTGCTCTCATTGAGTTCGCAGCTGTCAACTACTTCACCAATGTCCAGTCACAGAAGGCTGAAAGGAAGGCACGGACTCCAGCTCCGCCCCCTGTGGCTGCATCAAAAGCCACTGAACCACGGGAAGCTGAGATTGTTGTGGTAATTGTTCCCTCTTCTACTACTGTTATCCAGCAGATAGAGAAAGCAAGCTCAATCAGGGACAACATACAAAGAGGCCCAAACAGTATGTGTTGAACATAAATTACATAGCTAGCGTTGCTCCCCGCTTCACAGGGTGAAGCTGAAGAAAAGCCTTCGTTGATCTTTGCTCTAAAGTTTTGATGGTCTTTCACCATCCTTTCTTGTGCTGGCGGACGCTAGGCTCTCAAAGGAGACTAGAAAATTCTGCTTAGCCTTTAGAAGTTTCCTTTGAACAGGCTCCCTTATAGTGACTAGGGAAAATGATTTTTTTTAAAAAAAAAAGGTTCTAATGAGGCTCTCAGAGTCTGAAGGAAATGAAACATCTCCTGCAGCATCAGTGGTTTTGTGAGTAAAGCCTATAGACCACATTATTTCGTTAGGGGAGAAGGCAAATAGTGAATACAGGCTCTCTGAATGAAGTCATGACCCATACATGCGATTTCCGTGCTCACATTTTCATGAGTGTATCAAGTACATGCGTGTCAGTGAGCTCATAGTCAAAGGCTTATTATTTACTGAGAAATGTTCATAAACTTTCTTTAAATGTGCTATATGCAAGCCTCTGTTTCCCACGTTTATTGGACTCAGAGATGAATGACATATCCCTATTTAAAGGGTCATAAACACACTTCCCCAATTTATTCTCATTGGTGAATAAGTTTTTACCCTCTTTTTAAAATAGATTATAAAATTGATTGACAAGCATACATTTTTATTTTAATACAAACCTCAGAGAGCAGTCCTCGGCTAAGGAGTATCCTACTCTGTAAATCTGAGTAATACAAATATTCTGAACAAATAATCATTATTGTTTAAGTCTACTGAATATTTTCTAACCAAAAACCACATGTAATATGGTAATGACCTCATTTAGTGGAGATATGTAAAAGTTTTTTTTATTTACTAATATCAATCTATATTGGGGAAAAGAATAGAAGAAAGAAAAGAATGAACAAAGGGAAGAAAAAGGGGAAAATACCATCTATTGATCCATTCTAACTTTCCTGCTTTTACAAACAGGAAAGTCCCTTCTCAGAGGTCATAGCTGAGCAGGAATTCTAAAGTATCATGGTGTTTGCCAGAAATATGACCTGGTGGAAAAACCAAGAATTGATTGTAGAATTTCTGTTGTCTACAATATTAGAGTCTAATACCATTCCTCTCTAACAATGTCCAAAGGAAACAAAGGTACCTGAGCATGTACTCCGGGATAAAACTCATTTTAGAACATGAATGACAGAATTCTCCAAAGTCTTCTTTTGACCTGGTGATATTTTCTGTGTATAATTATATGCAGAGA
The DNA here is from genome assembly GCF_982192425.1 of Myodes glareolus. Classification (NCBI taxonomy): domain Eukaryota; kingdom Metazoa; phylum Chordata; class Mammalia; order Rodentia; family Cricetidae; genus Myodes; species Myodes glareolus. The sequence continues at coordinate 82,153,030 of NC_142034.1, forward strand.
GAGAATACATGAATGCAGATATACTAGGAAAGTATTTATAACTAAAATATGCTTTAGGCTGAGTCTGACATACATGCGAAACATTTTCAAGCAAGTTAGGTTTTAATTGTTTAAAAATATTTTTTACTTGTGAAAAAATGAATTCTACTGTATGTATACACATATAATCTACATCATTTAAAATTTATATTTGAATTTAGCATATATCTTTAAAGAATTATTTATCAGAATTCAAAACTGTTTAAAAAGGGGTCATTGGAAAGGAAGAAGCTGAATTAATACACATTGTGGAGCTTACGTCTAGTCTTTGCAGATAAAGTGGAACAAAGCTTGGTCATTTTCCCGAGTCATTTCCCCAGCTCCCATCTTGCTAAGTTTTTTTTAAGAGAAGATAAAGTCTAAGATTGAGAAATAGAGCAGAAAAGAACATTAAAATCATCAGAAATGAAAAGCAATTAAAATTATTTTTAATAGACTCATCGATTTAATGCTGGAATAAATTGGGGGAAAATGCCAAATCCTTTTTACTTTTACAATATAGACTAAAAGAGGCAGGGCACATAATTTCAAATCTTTGGAGATTTGAAATGCAGGCTATTATTTTAAGGGTATAAGCAATTAAATGGTAGAATGTCATATCCCAGGTATTCATATATAAACTGTCTTCTGTGATGCTAAAACAGTAACATGATAAGTTGGTCCTATAGAAAGCTACATTTAAAAAATGCATTCAAATACCCTCAGAAAAATTTCTATCACAACTTCCATTTGCCCTTATGAAAAGTTCTATTTTCCTGAAGCTTGCACTACTTAAAATATTTTAAAATAACAAATAGGATATTTTTTTTTGTTTCTGAAAGGCTAAAGTATAAATGCAAAAAAACAAAACTAACCAAACCAAAAATATACACTCTAAAGGTTTCAAAAATAAATACATATGATTATGTAGAACATTTATATTTCATTTGTTCATGGTAAAACTCAGCAAGTGGCTTTATAGACTTGAGAAAAACAAACACAAATTGCGCATTGGCTATTTATGTTATACAATGGTATATTATGATTGCAAGGTCAGTTTATTTTTCCCCAAATACCATGACATTTAAAAATGCCTATTCAGTTATAACCAGCACCTTATTTTAAGGAGCTGGCTATTGAAACTTCAGATTGCTATGGTGACGTTGAAATACATTAATTGGCTTGTTTCCTTCTTACTTTAAAGGTCTAGGGCCTCTTTGTCATGTTCTTGGGTATGAACACTCTCTATACCCATCACTTGTTTCTCTACTAGCACATTTCCTGATATGGCATGTGTTCCTTACAAGAGATGTGACAGTTCTTGTGAATGGGCATGTAAAATCTGCATATAAAATTGACCAAAATTTCATTAGCAAGAACAGACAGTAACTATATATTAATTGCTTCATTATGACTTCTTTGTCACCCACCTGATGAGGGACGTTGGTAAAATTTTCTTACCCTGAGTATATGTTAAGTTTCTTATACAGAATATGGGGTGTCATCATAGGGTCTTTCCCTGAATGGAGCCTCTTGGGCAGCAAGAAGAGAGAGTCAATGGGAGAAATGAGTCCATGAGCATTTGTGATAAAGGCTGTAGCTAGAGATACAGGGTCGCATGAAAATATCTATGTGCAAAAGTCTAACTCGTTTTTGGAGGAGTCCGCATTTTTAGAAGAGTGATTTCAAAGATGAAAAGAGAAAGATGATCTTGGCATGGGTAAAAGCTCTAAAACAATCGCTAGGAACTTGCGCATAGATAGAGATATCAAACTATTCTTTCTGCCTTCCTCTTGAAGGTGAAGGCATATGCCATGCTCTGAACAGGCTATAGTCAACTATGCCCAGAGATGTGAAGGACAGAATACCAGAAGTTTCTTCTACTGTTTCAAATTTCCCTAAGATTTCTTTGAACCACAGTATTATTCCTCAGAATTACGATTACAAGATCTCAACTTTAAGAAGCAGAAATCCCTAGATTCCCCTTCCCCATGATTGCTGTATCCTATGAATCATGGGTAATCGGAAGTGGAATGGGTGAAATTTCATTTGTTAGATTTTTGCCACATAGTGTGTCAAATCCCTACCCAGTTTTCCAGTCTGTACCATTCAAACACCAGCCTAGATTCCTTAATAGCACTGATACACCAGATGTATGCCAACAGAGATTTCTCAGAGGACCTTCTGAAATCCTCTATGATATCAATAATACTTGGTCCAGCAAAAACCTTCAAAAACATATCAGTGCAGTTCTAATTTTGCCATAATATTAACATAATGTTCTTGGGCACAGTTTACAAATACTGTTTCCTCTGTGTTTTGTTTTTTTTCTTTTTGTCTTATTAATTTTGTCTTATTTTGATGAATTCATTGACTAGTTCTATAAATAATTGTTTTGTGCATTGAGGAGTGAGACTTGATTCGATTATTTCTATTAAGAGATGTATTTGGGGTTTTGAGAGATCGCTCATTGGTTAAGAGCACTAGCTGCTCTTGCCGAGGATCCAGGCTCAGTTCCCAGCACTGGCATGGTGGCTCATAACTACCTGTAATTCCAGTTCCAGGGGATCCAACGTTGTTTTCTGGCCTCCTCAGCTACCAGGCACAGCATGCACATGGTGCACAGACATATGTGCAGGCAGAAAACTCATAAAAATAAAACAAAAATATAAAACTAAAAGCATTTCTAAAAGATTACATATTTTGGCCACCTTATTTAAAATACTAGGCTAATACAAATTATTTCCTTAATGCCTTATCCCTACGCCAAATAACTGATTATGATCTTGAATACTCTAACTCAAGGCCCCTTTGCAATATAATGTTACTTAAAACAAAGAGGTGGGCTAAAAATACCCAGAGCAGGATGGCACTCAGCAGCAGGGGAGCCCAGGAAAATTTCAAAACCACAGGTGTTCCACTCAAAACCCTGACAGCCCCAAGCTGAGCTCTCATCTGGACTCTGACAAAAGCCTATTTTACCATCAACCTGAGCTCTCTTACAATAGAGCAGGTGGGGTCTGACACTAACCTGTAGCTTAAAGGGTTTGCAAAAATTGCTTTCCTTTCATTTCAGAAATGTAATGTTTTTCTCCTACTTTGGCACCTCCTATCTTCTGGCTGCCAATTCTTAACTGCCTAGCCAGTGTACGATATTAAATACAGAGCTCCTCCATTTGCTTTAGAATATTACAATTGCTTCTACTCAAACGCCCACACCACCTCTACCCCCACCACCTCCCATTCTTTACCCCCTGTCCAGTCACTGCAGGATTCTAAAATAGCTATTCTCAAACTATTCCTCTAGTAGCCACTCGAAAATATCTACATATTGTAGCAAGTTGGCGTGAGTATGCTATTAGTACCTCGTAAAAAAGAGATCTTGATATTGACCAATAATATGGATGACAGTCTTCATCCAGAAAATATTATCCAACCTAAAATGTTCATATTTCAGAGTCTGAGGAACCCTGAGTAATGCTGACAGGATACATAGGGTAAACACTGCTAAGGGTGGAATTTCTAGTACCTGAAAAGGACCTAAGTAAGCTTTCTTATTACATTTTATATTTTAAGTATACAATGAGCTTAATATGACATTAAAGGAGTTTTCAATGATCAAGTAAAATTATTCATGTAAACTTCCACATAGTGCTCATCAACTCCTGGAAAATTCTTTTATTTTTATTCATATGTTGATTAAGCATAAGTTTTGAAAATGTATTATGTTCCACGTACTGAATAGGCACTCTTTTGTTGTTTTGTTTTGTTTTTGTTGTTTTAAGACAGGATTTCCGTCTAACAGTCCTTGCTATCCTGAAACTCACTCTATAGATTAGGCTCCTTGTACTCCCAGAGATCCACCTGCCACTACCTCCCAAGTGCTGGGATTGAAAGCGTGTGCCACCACCACCTTGCCGGCAAGGCCCTCTTGCTTGAACACAATGTGCCATGTTTCATTAAGATGTCATGGTATAAAAGAAGATGAGACTAAATAGAAGCAGTTAATTCTAGGGGAAAAAAGCTACAGGAGTTCTAAAGAGTCCAGAAAAGTATGTGAAGGTGGTATCATCGTTGGTGATAGCAGTGATGTATGAGCTTTCTGTCATATTTCAATGTATGCCAACAAGGGAACCTAATTTCCAGCAAAAAGGAAATTTAGTTCAGGAAAATGCTAAAAAAAAATAAACAAAAACAAAAAACCCGGAGGAAACACATCCTGTAGATAATTGAAAAGATACAGATAAGATTTGCTAAGCAAATATTTGTAAGCAACCACAGAATATATTTTGTCCAAATTCATATAGAAGAGGAAAATACTCATGAGGACAGGAGTAATAATACCTACATTAAAGATGAGAACTGAGGCTTAGGTAGAGTTGGAGCCTTCGATATTGATGATGCATCTAAGCCATATCACAAGTGAGTAGTAGATGTGGGGTTGTAACATGGGGTCTAGGCTCCTGTCTCCTCTGCTCAGATGTTCCACAGAGCTCAGTGCAGAAGTGATGGATGGGCTCCTAGTCCCAGGCTAATGTTATTTTACTAGCTCTCAATCTTAGTTGGTATCTCTCAATTAAGGTCCCTGGGCAACCTCTGACAATTTGGAGACGATAAGATATTCAGAAAGAGCTTTTTCTACTCCAAGTCATTAAGGATGATGGGAGGAAAAGGAATAACATTTTATAATTTTATGATGTATTATATTTTACCGTCATATTTTCAATCTCAGTGAATGAGACAGATCTGACCTCCTTCTGCCTGAAATAGAAAGAAAGGCAAGTTTCAGGCAGGTAGTATGTGATCTTCAGATGAGTCTGGAAAGAAAGTCTCTGAGGATTTGCCCTTCTCCACTCCATCATGATCTTAGGAATTTTACTAGGGCAAAGGATTTTAGTGTTTACATGTATGGAAGGAGGATGGCTTTTAAGAATCTATGGATTTTTTTTTTTGAGAATGAAATGGTGACATTTTATGCTCTCAGGTAGATGATAATTTAATAACATTTTAATGTGTAAAATAAAATTAGCTAATCAAATGGGAGACTGAGAAATATGGTATAAAACACTAAGAAACAGTTCCAATTTTATCCTGTAAGATCTAGCGCATGATATATGAAGATAAAAATACTGTTGCTCTGGTATAAAGCACAGTCTAATAACCATAGGGATTTAGTTCTTAATATTACTTAGTTTTAATAGATAATGCCACTCTTTTATGGCCAGAATCAGAAAGTAGGTTTTTACCTATTTTATATTCTCTTTTCCTTATTTAATTCTGTAAATTAATAAAAAAGACTTATTTAATTCTGTAAAAATGCCAACCTTAGTACCAGGCAAATAGATAAGGCAATCTTCATATGGAAATCACTGTAATTATATAAAATCAGATTCATTTTTTATTTTTATGAAGAGAGATATTTCCATGGTTTCTAAAAGTCATAGTGAACTTTGATTCTTTAAAATGACAATTGTTATTTAGAGAATCAGGGACTTCCATGGTGCATCAAACAATGAAGTTGAGGATAAAGAGAAAAATCAAATGAAATCAAAAATATTCTTTAAGTTGATGTTCCTGTAGCCCAAATGTCAGCACACCAGCAGGTCACTGTTGTCTTGTAGATCAGCCAAGACAGGAGAGGTGGCTGTCTCATTCCTTGGCTGCAGGGTTTCTGGCTTTAGCTACAGGAGTCTGCCCATGAGGAACATAGTATGCCATTCTGCTAAGTAGTGATTTTGTTGCCAGTGAAGAAACAAGGCCATCTTACAAGAGCGAGGGGGTATGTTCAGCAAGTATTTGAAGGTAAAGAGCCAGTAAAACAACTTAGCCCTAAGGAAAGGAATTGTTATAACATGTAGACAAGAAACAGCAGGAAACAACAGAAGCATGCCTGGATTCCAACAGCAAGGAAGGATTTAACATCAGACAGAGCCAAAGTCTGTGAACTAGGCTCAATAGTTTAGAGCAGAGATAAAAATGTGTTGCTCTCATACAGCATTAAATTGGAGCTTTAGTAGAAGTACAATCATAAACAACATGCCGCACTCTTTTGATCTCCACTTTCACAAATGTTTATTGATGCATTTCATATACCTTTAAAAACTGATGGGTCTTACGGTTTTAGTAGGAACGAAAACTCAGGAATAGAGAACATGGGACAGCATTCAGATTAGTGTGTGAATCATTTGGGGTGATAACAAAGGAAGAGAGACCAGTTGAGAAGAGTTCATTGGGACAGTGAAGGCTTCCTGTGTCCAGCTACTAGGCTTAAAGGCATGTAGATATATTTCAGGGCAAAAACATTCTCCCACTTGATTTAAAGTTTTTAGCATTGGCCTTTGATATATATTGGTTTGTTGGACATTGACTAATTCTTCTTTTCTTAAATTTCATCTTGTTCAGAGTACTAAGCATGAGAATATCAAGATTTAGGCTTGGAAGATTTTTTTTTTGTAAGATTGTTAACAGTGAACAAGCTAGGATTTCTTTGTGGTAATTGTCCAACACATGTTTTAAACTAAATGCACTCCCCACACACGCATGCACACATGTATGCACGTGCACACACACACACACACACACACACATACACACATACACACACACAAGGGGGGAGATAGAGAGAAGAGACTTAATTATGTACATTCATCAGCTTAGAGGTGATGTGGGGTTAATACGTTTTATTACCATTGGTTAATAAAGAAGCTACTTTGGCCTATGGCAGGACAGAAAATAGCTAGGTGGAAAAATTAAACTGAATGTAGGGAGAAAAAAGACAGCGTCAGGTAGATGCCATGTAGCCACCCAAGAAGCAAAACGTGAGGTAACAAACCACAAACCTTGTGGTAAAATATGAAATAATAGAAATGTGTTAAGTTAATATGAAAGACCTAGCTAGGGATATGCCTGAGCTATTGGCCAAACAGTGTTGCAATTTGCAAACCATTAACATTGTTTCTATGTATTCAGTTCCAGGGGACCAGGAAAAGAAAGCACAGTCTCTATTTATATAGAGGCTTAAATATAATTTTGTGACTTGTCTCAACTTTTCTTAATTGTATTATTCTCTATACAATAGCTCAAGCATACTTAATGTTTGGTACCTGATGTTGACATATTCAGTTTTAGGATGTCAGATGGAAGCAAACTACTGTTTTTGAAGTGAGGATGGAGGCACACGACTCAGCAGTAGAACACTTGCCTGGAACATATGAGGATCTTGAGCTATAATTCAAAGACAGCTCAAAGCTGAAAAAGAAAACTGTAGCCAAAACTGTAGCCTGATGCATTGCTTAGCGGTAGAGATGCAGTCCACATGCACAAAGCCATGCAATTAAACTCTAGCACCAGAAACACACACACACACCACCACATACACACACAGTCAGTAAAAGCTTTGTATGTAAGTGCTGTAACTCATAGAAAAATGATAATATAACATGCTCTTACAAATTTGCTGATACTTTACCACACATACTTAATAAGTATGTGTAGTGGAGAGAATCATGCCTGTCTGAACAAGGGACCTCTGCTTTTTTGCTGTGTTGACAGTCTTTATTTTTCTTCCTCAGTATTCTGACTCCAAATACCACCTGAAGAAGAGGATCAGCTCCCTGACTTTGCCGATCGTTCCCTCTTCTGAGGCCAGCAAAGTCCTCAGTAGAACGCCCATCTTGCAGTCAACGCCTGTCACTCCCCCACCACTCTCGCCAGCTGTTGGGGGCTCCAGCAAAATAGACCAGTATTCTCGAATTCTCTTCCCAGTAGCCTTTGCAGGATTCAACCTTGTGTACTGGATAGTTTACCTTTCCAAAGACACAATGGAAGTGAGCAGTACTGTTGAATAGTTTGCAACCAGGACAACCTGGATGCTGCAGTGTCCCATTTTCCTCACTGACAGCACACAAGTTATTGAGATTTGTGTAGATATTCTCATTTCAGATGTGAAGTGAAAGCTGAATATCTGTAATTCATAATGTGGAATAAGCATGTATGGGCCCAAAACAATGATGTTACTCTTCAAAACTGAATTAGAAGGCTACTGAAAATATGGCTCTTCTATACAATAAAATAACTAATACTAATAATGTATACAGATAAGGTAGATTCAGGGTGAGTTTGCCAGCCCTTATTTTCATTGGTCAATAGTTTCAATTGTCACTGTGAATAATGTTTTCCACAAGGCAGACAAACTCAAACATGCTAAAGCTTGCCTTAAATTTGTTTATTTTGGCTTAGTTTCTAGCCTAAATATTTACTGGTACATTTACTCAGCATGCTGGAGGCTTTTATGGTTTTACAAGAACTTTCAGTGGCATTGGACAGCTTATATTGAGTTAGGCAGTTCTTTTTAACCTTGCTGTGTTCTGTTACCTCAATAAAATGTGGCATTATATACATATAAATAATACATAGTTTATAAATTATGTATGCATATGTACATAGCTTTAGTTTTGCTGCAATACTGTTGCTACTTCCCACTGAATTCACCTTTAAAAGAATATGTTTGCTACAACACCAGGAGGTTGTAGGAAGGTCACTCTGTGTACTATGACTGTATATTCTGATATGGTTACTGCTCACTCAGAGGTTCCACTTTCCTAAATATAATGCTCAATAAAACTATTACAAGCCTGCAGCTTTGATTCTGATTCATAAAGATGGAGAGACAAGTCTTCTTAGGTTCTGAGACGTAAGTTGGCTTTTTCTTACCCAGTGTTAGTAACACCTGTTCTGAGAGACAGGCGCTATGAGACAGCCAGGCTCAGTGAGCAGCTGAGAAGCCTTGAGTCATAGTCAAACAATTACTGCTTCCTTTTGCTTCTTCATAATCAACAGTAAAATCTAGATGGGCTGTCTCCTCTCTTTCCCCAAATTCTTGATGATCCCTTTTTGTTTCTTTTACATAAATTTACTCTAAGGAAAGAGCAATCAGGGGTAAGAGGGTGCATGCGATGCAGTCTTTACAAATGGACTGAATCTCAGAATCCATCCACCCACCAAAAGAATACTTTGGAAAAAAAAAAGGTACTTTGGTTCTAATAATCTTGTCATTTTTCATGAAAAACATCCACTACAAATAAACAATTTCAATTTTAATTGAAATATATGGCTACTAAGGATAAAAAGGCTATCTCTATCCAACTTATTTATTGTTTTATTTCTTTTTTAGCAATACTGTATTTTTATTGTTTTTAATTGAGCTACATATTTTCTCCACTCCCCTCCCTTCTTCTCCTCTCCCCTTCTATCTTCTCCCATGATCCTCATGCTTTCAGTTTACTCGGGAGATATTGTCTTTTTCTACTTTCAATGTTATCTACATATTATAGAGATCTCTGTATCTCTCTCTTAGTAGTCTTAGTTTTATATCTCTCTTTGTTATCTAGGTTCTCTGGGTTGTGATTTGTAGGTTGGTTTTTCTTTGCTTTATGTCTAAAAACCACTTATGAATGAGTACATATTATATTTGCTTTTTGACACAGGGTTTTCCTGTAGCTTTGGAGCCTGTCCTGGTATAAGCTCTTGTAGACCAGACTGACTTTAAACTCATAGAGATCCACCTGCCTCTGCCTCCCAAGTGCTGAGATTAAAGGTGTGTGCCACCATTGCCCAGCCTTATTGTTTTGTTTCTTAATCAAGTATATTTAAACTCTTGTGGACTATTTCTAGTTTCAATTATAGACTAGAACACCTGAAGCAGATCCTTCTAAAGATTTCTCTGTACTGGAAAAAAATATGCTATTTATTTTATGTAAACAAAATGGAACAATTACACAGGGTCCATATCTGCTTTAGGGAGTAGATTAAGTAATTAAATGCCAGTTGGCCTCCATCATCAGCTAAGCTAGGCAATATTGAGTTTTCATTTCAGTTCTGTCAAATGTATTCTGCTGTTTTCTCCATCTGAAGATAAAGAAACAACAACAAGAACAACAACAACAACAAAATACCTAGATGCCAAGAATTCTATAGAGAGCAAAGAAAGGTGCATAGGAGAGGATTAGAGGGAGGAAGGGAGGGGAGCATTCCCCCTTGTAATTATAGTTTAATTTATATATTAGAAAAATAAACCAAGGTCCCCAGAGCATGAAAAAAATGTTTAAAATCAACTCTCTTCATGTGCTACAGATGGAAGTCATGCCTCTGCACTGGTATCATACCATAGCTCTTTCGCTGCCCTTGATCTCACCTGTCCCTGTCTAGTGAATCCTGAGTCCTTATCCCCTCTCTTCGGTGCCCCCTCACGCCATGTTTCATTTCCACTATTGTTCTTCTGGCATCCTGCATCCTGCATATCATTCCCCATCTTCATTCCGAATCTTGGCACAATGAGCATGACTCTCTGCAGCAGAAATACAGAAACATGGAATGCCTAAAGATCCCTCTCTAATAAAAGATACTGAAAAGAATTACTCCATCAAATTATACAACTTCCAATGTAGGACTGTAGAAAATGCTATCACTCAGCGTGTGCCCCTGGCTGGTAATCGAGACTACCTGAAAAGAAAAGAGTTTCCCCAGTCAAATAATTTGGAGAAGAGATGCTGAGTCAATATTAAAACAGGTTTCTCTTCTGCTAGACTTCCCGCAGCCTTTATTGCACTCATGTGTGCCAAGCTGCTAATAGTTTGCTGTGGGAAGATCCCATTTCCTACCTCCTGATGACTGCGAACTTCACTTTGTAAAAGAAAATCTTAGCAATAGAATTCCCTAGGAAACAATATGGGAAACACCACTTTAGGTACCATTTACATGATTCCCTCTATTAGTCCCCAATTAAGCGGATATGGAACTGAGTGTGCGGATGGGGACTCTTGTTCTCACAGCTATTAGAAGCCATATTATGACTGTAAAATAGAAATCAAGCTATGTTTTCCAGTAGAGAGGATTTAAAGTGTAAACGTCTGCTAAGCCACACAGAGATGTGAACTCTGGGAAGTAGATAATATTAAGGAATGGAGAGGTTTATAGAATCTACAAGTATAGGAAAGAGGACATAGAGCAGGGCTCTGCCATCTGAATAGAGAACAGCAGCAAGGTTGTTAAAAGAAACCTGAGCGCTTTATGAAGAAAGCTGCTGTACTGGGAACCATTCTTCCTAAGTTGATCCTTGGTTGGTCCTGTAGCTCAGCTTGCTGGGTTCCCAGCGCTCAGGCTTGGCCCTCAGTGGATTGAAAAAAAAAGCTCCTGCACATGGGGACCACATCCTAAGGATGTATTGCTTGTTTGAAACTAACATGCTTGGACGACATAAAGTTTGCTGATTCTTGGATTATATGATCTTGAGATGGGAAGCAATTGCATCTCAAAATGAAATGAGCACTGAAGGGCAAAGTAAGTCAACAAAAGAGAACAGATTTTTTTTCCTATACTCTTGTTTTCCTCTTTCCATTGATGGATAAAAGAAGAAAATTACAGCTTTAACTCACGCATCAGAAAGTGGGGAATGAAAGGTTAGATATTGAGTAAACACATATTTGTTTAATTTGGTGTATTAATAATATATACATATTTTGTGCATGTTTATTCTGCTTTGCAATAATATGATGCAATTATCCTTAATACAAACAACATGCAAACCTTTATCAGTTTTATAAATAGTATACACAAAATCCTGAAAGGGGGTGTGTGCCTGTGTGTGAGTCTGAATGCAGATGCACATATGCCTTGGTCTGTGTGCAGAGGCCAGGGAATGAGCAAAAATGTTTGTCTTCACCCTCCATCTTGTTTGAGACAGGGCTTGTTTGGTATTTGCTGATGCATATGTCAGATTATCTGGCCCATGAGCATCTATTCTTTGGAAGCCCTAGCATGGCAGATGTGCATTTTATTATCTAATTTTCTCGGGTTCTGAGAGTTTCAACCCAGGTCCTTATGCTTACACAGCGAGAGCTTTACCTACTGAGTCATCTCTCCCATACTCAGACATTTTCTTCTATCATTACATAACATCCACAGTATGTATTTCTGACTAGTAATAATTACTCATCTAACAAAATGATAATCTCACCTTAATACTATTTTAAAGAATCCATTGTGAGATTATTTGTTATGGAAATAGCACATATATTAAAATAATTAAAAAGGTAGAAGAGCCACCAAAACATTATTTCCTATAAACTTATCATATTTCTATAGAATATATTATATATATATATATTATATAAATATTGACAGAAGTTTTCCTGCCCAGTCCCTCAGCCGTTCAGTCCCAAAGAAACTCACAGAGGTCTAAATTAACTATAAACTTGTTGGCCTACTAGCTCAGGCTTCTTATTAACTTTTATAACTTACATTAACCCATAATTTTTACATTGTTAGCCACGTAGCTTAGAACTCTTTATCAACGAGGCATTCCCATCTTGCTTCCTTGGTGTCTGGGTGATGACTGAAGACTGAACCTTCCTCTTCCCAAAATTCTCCTGTTCTGGTTTCCCTGCCCATACTTCCTGCCTGGCTACTGGCTAATCAGCATTTAATTAAACTAATACAACTGACAAATCTTTACTGGGTACAAGACTATTGTCCCACAGCATCTATATCTATATCTATATCTATCTATCTACATCTATCTATCTATCTATTATCTATCTGTCTATAAAAACAAGGAATAAAATATGCGTGGCTACTACAGTCTCCATTTCTGTAATTATTTGTTATTATAACCCATATTTGGCATTAATAATTGTTCTTCTGTTAGTCTTTCCTCTCAGTCAGCATCTTATTTGCTTTATTTGGGGTTCTTTACCCAGAAAATCAATGAAAGATGCTGATGAAGGAATAAGACACCATCATTACTCTCAGAAAGACTCCTTAAGGTCTCAGAAAGCCTTGCAGTTCTGAGATTCCCAACATTACCTGAGACCACTCGCTGTCCAAAAGTTCATCTGGCATATTTCTTCTAGGCAAAATAACAAGTGTAAGAGTTTGGTATAAGAGATGCACAAGTATGCCTGGATACTTCTTTACTATAGAGATCATTTTAATTGACTGAGGTGAGGGTTCTTGTTGTGAATTAGTCATGTCATTTCCCCCATTTACAATGCAATATATCATGGACATGGCCAAATAGAACCTAACATCTTTTAGAAGCAAATGCGATTCAGATAGAAACTAGCAATTATTCTTAAGGATAGGGCGCAAAGAAAGGGCATGTACATTATCTTCTTGGGATATATGATCCCCCATGAATTGGAGTAGAGAACTTCAAGAAGGAACCAATCCTAAGCAGGATGAAGCTAATTCTGAGAAGATAATATGGAGCTAAAACCCAACCTAACTGCTGTTGCCAAGCAGGAGTGTCCTTACATGGAAAGGTTTCATACCAGAACAGTTTTAGGGTATAAGGTGAATATTGCTTCTTCCTCTTTTCTCTTATCTATACATTATATATGGAAGCATATTAGGATAAACAAGACAAAGTATATAAAGAGAATACTGTTCATTTCAGTCATAGTATTTTGAATTAATGTACAAAAAGGGAGGTGAATTTCTAAGTGAAAAAATAGTAATATGCATACAGAGATGTCAACTCTGCATATTTTATACCATTTAAAATGCTATTTGAACAGTTGTACCATGCAGTAAAGGGCATTTTGTCATAAAGTACTTATTGATAAATTCCATTTACATATATTATATGATATGAATTTTTATATTCAAACTGTTCACCTTCTTATATGGTAGTCTTAATCACCAATTCGCAATTGATAAGACTATGGTTAAAGACATCACTGTAAACAGTTCAACCACTGTGGTAATCAATGTAGAAGTTCTTAGAAATTAAATGCAGAGTTATCATATGACCCAGTCATAACACATTTTGGTATATACCAAAAAGACTGGAAGCAAGCACACAAACAGTGACACAAACATTCTCATGTTTTTGTAACATGATCCATACTATTTGAAAAGGGTGGAGCGGGGACAGCAGACCAGAGTCCTGACAGAGACCAGACCTTAGTTTAACTTCACTAGAATGGGTCAGAGCTGAGCAAGCAGGTCTCATGAAAACCACAACTTATGGGTGACCATCAGCAAGCACCTCCACGAGCCCTTCTGCTGATCAGCAAGCCCCCAAAGCCCTTCTTCTAGCTCAGCAGATGCTCCCAGACTTTTGTAGGGTAACAATAGCTTTCCCTACCCTACTGCTGCAAGGTCCCTAACCCCTAGGACATTTCACCAATCAGCCCCCCATACTAATCTTTTCTCCACCAATCAACCCCAGATTAATCTCTTATCTCGGGAATTCCCCTAACTCTGCTTAAAAGAAGCTTGTGAACTTCTTTGGGTATTGCTCTTTTGCTACCTCAACATTGGAACCAATAAGAGCTCTTGTTATTACATATGTGGTTTTTGGTCTTCTTTGGGGGCTTTTTTCTTGGACCCTGACACTATTCACAATACAGAAGCAGCTTTTATGCCATCAGTAGATGAGGGTATAGTTAAAATGTGGTAAAAATATAAAATAGAACTTTAGCATCCTTAAAGATGAATGTAATCACCATATAGAGGAAAATGGGTAGGATTGGAAGTAATCCTAATAAATAAAATGAGCCTGACTTAGAATGATGGCAGCGTATATTTTCTTTCTGTCCTAGTTGACTTTTTTATTGCTATGATAAGATAGTAACCAAAAATAGACAGAGGATGAGGGGTTTGTTTAACTTTACAGGATACAGACCATCTTTGAGGGAAGTCAGCAGGGCAGTTTTCTATAGGCAGGAACTGAAGTAGAGACCTTAGAGGAGTGGCTGTTTACTAACCTCTTCCCCATGGCTTGCTTAACTTGCTTTCTTATACAACCCAGTACCATTAGCAAAGAGATGGCACCAACGACAGTCATCCCATGCCAATCATTAATCAATTTCCCCACCCCACAGAAGACAGGCTTATATTATGGCGGAGGCAATCCCTCAATTCCCTCTTCCCAGATGACTGACTCTAGGTTTGTTTTAAGTTGATATTAAGTAATCATTTTAAGTAGCCATTTAGAACATCAACATAATACATGTACATCTTTGAAAACATCTCTTCCTTAAAGCAATTAAAGTAAATAAAAGTGTTTTGGTTTAATATTGATTGACAAAACTGATTTAGCATGTGTTTGCTACAGAGCCAAAGTTTTGTCTAAAGTCACTTGACTGCTTTATGGTAAGGGATCGTCATTACTGTGGATCACAGGGAAGAAGCAGTAGGCAGGTATGGAAGAAGGAAACACAGGACTTGTTGCTATATAACAAGCTGGAAAGAACTGACTCTCACAATCAAGGTGTTCCTGTTTATGAATGACATCATCATCTATTAATTTCAACCTCCCAAGCAAATCATTTGGTGTGGCTAAAGGCCATAGCAGAATATATGTGGAATCTTGATTTGTTCGCATGTGTTATTTGATGCAATATTTACTTACAACAGTTCTATGAAGTACATTGCATTTACTCACAATGCACAAATAAGGGACTGAGATGTAGAATAGCTTTCGTCTTTTACAATATATCATGGTAAGGAAAAATCCAGAACTTCGTTTGATCATTTTTTTTCTCTTACAAAATATCAGACCACCTCTATATGAGGCCAAGATTTCTTTGTGACCATATCTTGAACCACAAGCCCCGCGTACAATGCTATTCCAATCACAGGTCATTGATGGAGAGCTTTGATCTGCACTTCAGTTATATGCAGTCACTGACTGCTGTGTACTAATGCCCAGACTTCTGCGTGGATACTCAAGGGACATAACATGATTCCTATTCTGTACTATCACATAACCTGAGTACTCACTAAGGGCATGCTGACACTATCTATCTATCTATCTATCTATCTATCTATCTATCTATCTATCTATCTATTATCTATCAATCTATCCAGTATCTATTCATCTATCATCTAACTATCCACTCATATTTCATATATTTGTTATATATCTATCTCTCATTTTCTATATTCCTATTAAATAAATATGCATAAATATCACCCATAATATCTTGATAAGAAATTTTGTTTCTCCAGGCAGTTAAGAAAGAAAATAACACAGAAGATAAAATCTTGTAGTAAGGAGTCTGGACTAAAAAGCCACCCTTGCACAGAACCCTTAATATGCCTTCATTGATGAGTCACAAAATTTTTGAACTTTTTATGAATTATTCTTCGTTGGTAGTATTGTTGTAATAGCACAGATACACATATATAACACACATACTGTTAATCTGTCTCAGAGATATTATTTATTAGCCAATGACAGATAACTTAAAACTAGGCATTATGATTTATTTCTTTGTATTTCCCTAGTGTGAAGTACAATGTATACTATTTTACTGATGTTCCATAAATCTTTCTTAAATAAATGTCAGGCTTCTCTTCAATTTAATGTTTTTAAAAAATGTCTGGAGTGTGTAAAAACCAGCTTTTCCTACCTGAGAAAGTCGTTATATCTTCAGGATCTCTATCTGGCCTGTTCATTTTCATATTCATATATCTCTTTCCTGTTCATAAAAACCTTCTGATAAAAGAGTTCAGAGCAGATATATGGAGTGTGCTATAAAAGGCAGGGCTTATAACAGAGTAAAGAGAAGCACTATCAAAGAGTGAGACTAGACAATGGTCAGAGATACTACTGTGCAAATTAGTCAGGTTTCATAGTATTTCTAAAGTCCCTAGACCAGACAGCACTACCTTAGAGATATTTCCCTGCCCTGGCGATTGACAGATCCATTTGTACTAATCCTTAAGAGAGGAAATGATGTCTCGTCCTTGTTTCTTATCAGGAAACCTTCGACTAGATGGTAATCTAGTATGATTTAGATAGTTACTAACGACCTTCTAGGAAGTTTAGAAAGACATTTCTCTACCCGGCTGCAGAAATGTACTCGGATCTTATTCATCTCTCCAGTAGGTAGGCTTCTGCTAAAAAAGCCTCTCTCTCCAGCAAATAGAGACCATTTCACTTCTATTTTACAATCTACTGATGATGAGCAAGGGGTCCATCCCCATGGGCTTTCAAACTTGGTAACATAATTAGCCTAATAGTTACATCTCACATAATGTACTGTACAGTTTTCTTTTAGAAAAATCTCTTACAGGAAGTTTTAGTAAGACATCTCCACATATCGAAGACAGAAGTTATATAATGTGTCCAGCGTCAGAAAAGAAGGGCATAAATAGTTTCTTCTGCCTGGTGCCGGATATCAAAGCCGGGGTGTCAAGCATGCTGGGCAAGGGATCTACAGTGAACTCGATCCTAATTCCTAGAAGCTGGAGTTTGACTTCAGGTCTTTTTATGTTTGATCAAAAATACTCTGTTGTTGCTGTCTGCTAGCCGTCACAATCTAAATGACCAGGAGGTCTAAGAATGCAAAATGTATTAAGCCAAAAAGTACTTGTACATGTTAACAGAATTCCTGGCAGTGGCCACTTAGCAAGCACCTCTTCTGCGTGAATCATTCATGCTGCCCCTCAGTGTATGCATCTGGCGTAGTCATGGGGAAGCACTGTGCAGTGAAGAATGGATTAGGGCAGAGTGCTCTTGCCATTGGCCCAGATAACCCTAATGGGCCTATTAGGCAGGATGTGCATTATTCATACCCTTTCATCTTTCTAGTAATTCTCCAACCTCTGGCTCTTTTCTCACTGTTATTAGTGAAAACAGATTTAGATCAGGCTACTATGAAATTCATTAGTGGGTCGTCTGAAAGTCGCATGGCAAAAGAGAGAAGGAGGAATACATATGTACAATTATCTGTGAATTTACTATTGTCATTTTCTCCCATCATGCTTCCGTGTTCTTATTTATAATATTAGGGGACCAAAACCCTCCACTTTAATTGCGAGAATTAAAATTTAAATACTGAAATTACATGCATTTGGAAATTAATAAACCATAGCCTTAGAGGCATTATTATGATATTATGGTTACAATTTTTTAGAAATCAAAATAGTCACAGAATAATAGAAAAGTTGTAGTTCAGCATTTATCAGATATCCAAATACTAATATGCATACCAAATATGGTTATCAACTTTAAAGAGTGCTCACACACTCAAGGGTCTCAGCAACACTTACAGACTTTCCAACTATATAAATTGTCTTTCAAGTAGTATCTTATACAATTATTTATTTCTAAATCCACCCATAGTGCATGTATTACTTCATGGATTTACTTTTATTATAAACATATTTTGTGTTATTAGTCTGAAACATAAAATGGTTCATCCATACAGAGTATTTATTATGTTCCAGAGAAGTGGTGAATTGCACAAAAAGGAAAACAGTAATATGTAGTTTATGCCTTCAAAGTCAGTCTCCAGGAAAGAGAATTCAAAAGATAATTGCAAAGTACAGAGGAAGTAGTAAAGGAGATAATTACAGTATGGCTGAGTTCTGCTAAGGGGCACTATGAAACATAAAGGGGAAGATACTCTGCCCATTTAACTCACTCCTCAACATGGTACATTTTATATCTCAGTGGAAATACTACAGTGGAAATGAAAAGAAATGGATGTGAAACTTAATATTATGTATTACTTACTTTTCTATTGCTATGAAGAAACACCAGGACCAAAGAAACTTATACAAGAAAGAAGTATACTTCTTCCAACAAGGGCACCACACCTCCTAATACTTCACAGACAGTATCACCCATGGGTGAAAAGGCATTCAAACCTATGGTTTTATGTGAGACATTCACATTCAAACAACTACATCTTCATCCAAGGCTTATTCAAGGATGCAAACAAAAAGAAAGCAATACAAAATTGCTGCTGGTGGTTGTGATCTGGACCTGGTACTCCCAAGTGCTTGGGAATTGAAATAAATACACATAAATTTCAAAGTAACAAGTGATGATCTAAAGCAAATTGGCATTTGACATTCTAATATGTGAAAGATTGTGTTGGATATAATGATTATAGGGAAGGTCAAAACATTGGCATGTTTTGTAAATCAGAAAGCATTAAAGTTGAACCTGGAAAGAACACATGACAAATCTGATTCACAAAAACTAGTCAAGTCAATGCAATTATTCAGTTCTTCTTATTTATTATTATTATTTGTTTTTACAAACTGGGAAGAACTCGAAATTTACTAAGCTGAGCTATAGATTACATGTCATGAAATGTCAAATATTATATCAGCCTGCAAGAAAACCTGCTTGTGCCCACAAACAAACATGTGTGGGATTAATGCAGAGCTTCAACCTACTGAGATCAAGGAGGTAAATACTTAAAAAAAAAAAGTAAAAGGGAGGGAGGTGCCCCTTGGAGTAGAGTGAGACACTTGTCTAGTGCCTCCAGCCGCTTAACTCTGAGAAGAGGATATTAAAATGAATTGACTGGTGACAACAAATCAGCATGTAAAAATGAAAACAAACAAAAAGAATGCCCATTCCTTACCATAGTTTTATCACAAGTAACTTCATTTTTCCTTATCTAAAATTTTAAATGTCCTTTTGGTTTCTCTAAAGGAAATAAGAAGAAAATCCTGGAATGACAGAGCATTCAGACTTCAAGAGTTAACTGAAGGGACAAAACAAATGCAAATGTGAGTGATTCAAGCCACTATTTTATATTTAAAAGAAAAAGGAGAAAGCAGAATAGTAAAATGGCACTTCCTGTCCAATGCTATTGCTTGCTAAACTCTGCAGAATTTCCTTATTCTTTTTTTTTTCCCTCTGCAGTGCAATACCAGAGCTGTTTGGTTTTAGGTGCCCATAGATACATCAAGAATTTCTTTCTTTCTTTATTTGTTTTATTTCATTTCCAATATGTAAGGAGGATGCCTCATGGAATGGTTTTGTGTATGACATCTGAAAACAATTACCGTCTAGATTAATGGCTGAACACAGCAGCTCAGTAATGTGAGTGCTTATCTACAGCTGAGAATTTCTAACCTGATAACTCCTGAGTAGAATATCATTGCAGATATAACAACAAGTTCTTGGTAGTCACAGATCCTTTCATTGAAATCTAGACAAATACCTGAGTTCTGAGATAAAACCTGAGCATTTATTTTCTTGGTGTCTTTAGGGTAATACTGACATAGTTAAGTAACTAACTTCAACACAAGAAATCAATGATACCAGTTACGTTCTAAAAACCATTAATTGCAATGGTTTTTTGTTTGTTTGTTTGTTTGTTTTCTGTGAACACACATATGTGCCCACCAGAAAGGGCAATCTGCAGAGGTCTTTTCTCTCCTAGTACTATGTGGTTCTCTCATGTCTTAGTCACTACTCCAAGAGATACCATGACCAATAAAACTCTTATATAAGATTTCATTGGAGCTTGATTGCAATTTCAGAGATTTAGTAGATTATCATCATGGTGGGGAGCTTGGCAGCTACTGGAGAAATAACTGAGAGCTGAATCCTGATTTGCAGGCTCAGAGAGAAAGATAGAGAGAGTCACTGGGTCTCCAGTAGGCTTTTGAAATGTCAAAGCCCACCCTTAGTGACACACTTCCCCCTAATCCTCCTAAGCAGTTTGCCAACTGGTGACTAATCCTGTGAATATAGTAGGTCTTGGGAGCCACACTTAATTCAAACTATGGCACCTGGGATCAAACTTAGGTTGCAAGGCTTTGGCAGCAAGTATATGTGCTTACTGAGCCATCTAACCAGCTTCTAATTACGTTTTGTCTGTAAGAAACACATTTACATTTGATATTCACTATGATGCTATATCTAGAAAAGGTAATATTTCAATTGCTATCAAAGTATTAAATTAAAGAGCAAATGTACTCATTTATTCGTATCTTAAACTATAACAGAATACTGTGGACTGGGTGCCATTTCTAACAAAAAATATTACTCGCATTTCTTGGGACTGATTAGTTGAAGATCAAAGAACAGGTAGGCCCAGTGTATGTCTTCCAGGTTAGCAGACATTCTCTATTTACATCTTAGGGACACAGTGATTGGCTACTTTTCTGTAAAGGCCACCAGTCTCTTTCTGAGAGATCCACTTCCATGAACCAACTACCTTCCAAAATCTTAATCTCAGAAAATTTCTACACTGGACATTTTGGCTTCAACTCATAAGTATTGAGGAAATGCTGATATTCAACCCATATTGCTCCCACATTTATCTTTTTTACTGTGTGTGATCCACAAGCTTTAATTATAGTTACTTGCATGAGCATAGATGGTAGGTTATTTACTGAAGCATGAATAATTTATTGATGTTTCTACCACTGCAGAAATTGATATACCTTTCCCCAGCCATCATTAGCTGTCATTTGTGGCTCAAGGTTGTGTGGGATAGTCTAACAAGCCAATTCCTTACCTATAATGAAATGCTGATGGGCCCAATCTGTGCAGTACTCAGCTAACATGAATTTATGAGTATAATGGCCAGGAGATGAGATTTTGAATAAATTCTCACTATTTGGCTTCTACAACATTTCTGCCTTGACTGCTGCAATATTCTTTGAGCTTTGAAAACAAGACAATATGATATAGATGTCCCTAAGTCCAAATTGAAGATCTAGTCTGAAACGTACTCTCTCTCTCTCTCTCTCTCTCTCTCTCTCTCTCTCTCTCCTTCTTTCTCTCCATCTTGCCGCTCTCTCTTTGTTGAATTTTTTTGAGGCAGGATTTCTCTGTGTATCAGTCCTACCTGTTCTGGAATTCACACTGTGACAGGTCTGGCTTTTAACTCACAGAGATCCACCTGCCCCTGCCTCCTGATTGCTGGGATTAAATGCATATGCCATTACTGTCCAGTCTGAAACTTATTCTTATTTTTAGAATAGGAAGACAGTTTTTAGTTTTGTCATTATTTACTGACAACAAGAAATGTCCCAAAGACAAAAACTTCAGAGTATTATATATATATATATATATATATATATATATATATATATATATATATATATATATTTTTAAAACTTTCAAATGCTGGAAGTTGTTCAGTATCCATATGAAGAAAGAATAAAGACGTGGACATCATTTCCTATTTTCTTAATATGTAAAAGGTATTTTGGAGAATATCTGTAAAACATAATTATTATCATTGGTAGAGTTTCATCTGTGTCTACTGTAATCCTTAAGAGAAGGAATAATCTTACAGCTAACTCTCTTTCTACCATTGTAATACAGGATTACAGCTGTTGAAAGCTTTCCCAGATGTGTTTCTTGAAACACAATTAGATATTTTTGACATTGTATCTTGAGAGATGAGATAAATATACTGAAGTTGTAGCAAGAACTGAATGAACTCTTTAAACATTTTAATGTTGACTGAATTGAGAAAACTTGGAAAAAATAATCTGGTTTGTTTTGAGATACAATGTATTAGTCTTCCTCTTCTATTTACTAGTAGATATTTTAAAATTAATATTCTATCTCAATGATATGGATATTGTTTATTTACTCTTTCTTCATAAGTGACATCAATGAACCTTATCCATTTGCTATCTAATATTTTGAAATAATAACTTAAATTGCAGATAATATAATTTCTTGAAAACTTTTTTTATTTTCAGTGGGTTAGAATTTTTTCAACAGTTGGAGGGAGTTTTATTCATACATTTTTCATCATGAGCTGATTCTATACATTTAAGTGAATATTTCTTCTATTGATCAAATTCTATTAATAAATATGAGAGACAATGTCCTTGTTAGGATTACTACTGCTGTGATGAAACACCATGACCAAAGCAATTTGGGAAGAAAACAGTTTATTTGATTTATGCTTCCATGTTACTGTTCATCATTAAAAGAAGTCAGGACATGAATTCAAATAGGGCAGGTACATGTGAGGCAGGAGCCAAAGTAAAGGCTTGAAGGAGAGTTGCTAATTGACTTGATTCACATGGTTTGTTCAGCCTGTTTTCTATAGGAACCAGGTTTAGCACCACCTACAATGGGTTGGGCCCTCCCCCATCACTAATTAAGAAAATGCCATACAGATTTATCTGCAGCCGTATATTACAGATGCATTTTCTATACTGAGTGCCCCTCCTCTCTAATGACTCTATCTGTGTCAAGTCGACAGAAAATTAGTCAGCATAACTTACCTCTTGTCTGCTTGACACACAAGCAGATTACTGTTAAGTCACAATCTTTTCTTTCATATTCATCCACAGATTACACAGTAAAAAAACTCACAAGGTAAAATATTTTACAAACTTAGACGGCCCCAGAGCCTTATCATTTCAAAAACTTTAAAAATAGTTTCCTTAAAAATATTCAGTTTCTTATTTTTCAGGATCATTTTAGCTATCCTGAGTTTTTTGTTTTCCCATATACAATTGAGTATTGCCCTCCCAAGGTCCATATAGAATTGTGTTAGAACTTTTGTATGGTTCAACATCCATGATTTCAAGATTTCAAGTTGCTCTACAGAGCTATCATGGTTTAAAAAATACCCCACACGGTAATGACATAAAAACAGACAGGCTGGTCAATGGGATTGAACCGACGACCCCAGCATAAAGCCACACACCAATGGATATCTGGGTTTTGTTTTGTTTTTTGTGGGGTTTTTTTGTGGGGGAGAAGTGAGAAATACACAATGGAAAATGATAGCATCTTTAACAAATGGTGCTGTTGTAACTGGATGTTGACAGGTAGAAGAATGCAAATAGATTTATATCTATCGCCTTGCACAAAACTCAAGTCCAAGTAGCTCAAAGACCACAACATTAAATCAGATACACTGAACTTGATATAAGAGAAAGTAGGAAATAACCTCGAATACATTGGCACAGGAGATAATGTTCTAAACCGAACACCAGTAGCAGAGGCACTAAGATTGTTGATTAATAAGTGGACTTCATGAAATTGATAAAGCTTCTGTAAGGCAAAGGACATAGTCAAT